>NC_053041.3:88764293-89069293 GCF_002575655.3 Aegilops tauschii subsp. strangulata | reverse complement strand
ATAAAGGTGCTCTACAGGTGTCTCCGAAGGTACTTGTTGAGTTGGCGTATTTCAAGATTAGGATTTGTCACTCCGATTGTCGGAGAGGTATCTCTGGGCCCACTCGGTAATACACATCACTATAAGCCTTGCAAGCATTGTAACTAATGAGTTAGTTGCGGGATAATGTATTATGGAACGAGTAAAGAGACTTGTCGGTAACGAGATTGAACTAGGTATTGAGATACCGACGATCGAATCTCGGGCAAGTAACATACCGATGACAAAGGGAACAACGTATGTTGTTATGCGGTTTGATCGATAAAGATCTTCGTAGAATATGTAGGAGACAATATGAGCATCCAGGTTCCGCTATTGGTTATTGACCGGAGATGTGTCTCGGTCATGTCTACATAGTTCTCGAACCCGTAGGGTCCGCACGCTTAACGTTCGGTGACGATTTGTATTATGAGTTATGTGATTTGATGTACCGAAGGTAGTTCGGAGGCCCGGATGAGATCGGGGACATGACGAGGAGTCTCGAAATGGTCGAGATGTAAAGATCGATATATTGGACGACTATATTCGGACATCGGAAAGGTTTCGAGTGATTTGGGTATTTTTCAGAGTACCGGAGAGTTACGGGAATTCGTATTGGGCCTTAATGGGCCATACGGGAAAGGAGAGAAAGGCCTCAAAAGGTGGCCGCACCCCTCCCCATGGTCTGGTCCGAATTGGACTAGGGAAGGGGGGCGCCCCCTTCCTTCCTTCTCCTTTTCCCTTCCCTTTTTCCTATTCCATGTGGGAGGAGGAATCGTACCAGGACTAGGGAGTCCTAGTAGGACTCCACACTTCTGGCGCGCCCTAGGGGCTGGCCGGCCTCCCCTCCTCCATCCTTTATATACGGGGGCAGGGGGCACCTCTAGACACAACAATTGATCATTGATCTTTTAGCCGTGTGCGGTGCCCCCCTCCACCATAATCCACCTCGGTCATATCGTAGCAGTGCTTAGGCGAAGCCCTGCGTCGGTAGCATCATCATCACCGTCATCACGCCGTCGTGCTGACGGAACTCTCCCGCAAAGCTCTGCTGGATCGGAGTTCGTGGGACGTCATCGAGCTGAACATGTGCAGAACTCGGAGGTGCCGTGCGTTCGGTACTTGGATCGGTCGGATCGTGAAGACGTACGACTACATCAACCGCGTTGTCATAACGCTTCCGCTTTTCGGTCTACGAGGGTACGTGGACATACTCTCCCCTTTCGTTGCTATGCATCAGCATGATCCTGTGTGTGCGTAGGAATTTTTTTGAAATTACTACGCTCCCCAACAGTGGTATCAGAGCCAGGTTTTATGCGTAGATGTTATATGCACGAGTAGAACACAAGTGAGTTGTGGGCGATACAAGTCATACTGCTTACCAGCATGTCATACTTTGGTTCGGCGGTATTGTTGGATGAAGCGGCCCGGACCGACATTACGCGTACGCTTACGCGAGACTGGTTCTACCGACGTGCTTTGTACATAGGTGGCTGGCGGGTGTTAGTTTCTCCAACTTTAGTTCAACCGAGTGTGGCTACGCCCGGTCCTTGAGAAGGTTAAAACAGCACTAACTTGACAAACTATCGTTGTGGTTTTGATGCGTAGGTAAGAACGGTTCTTGCTCAGCCTGTAGCAGCCACGTAAAACTTGCAACAACAAACTAGAGGACGTCTAACTTGTTTTTGCAGGGCATGTTGTGATGTGATATGGCCAAGGCATGATGCTATATTTTATTGTATGAGATGATCATGTTTTGTAACCGAGTTATCGGCAACTGGCAGGAGCCATATGGTTGTCGCTTTATTGTATGCAATGCAATCGCCCTGTAATTGCTTTACTTTATCACTAAGCGGTAGCGATAGTCATAGAAGCAATAGTTGGCGAGACGACAACGATACTACGATGGAGATCAAGGTGTCGCGCCGGTGACGATGGTGATCATGACGGTGCTTCGGAGATGGAGATCACAAGCACAAGATGATGATGGCCATATCATATCACTTATATTGATTGCATGTGATGTTTATATTTTATGCATCCTATTTTGCTTTGTTTGACGGTAGCATTATAAGATGATCTCTCACTAAATTTCAAGATAAAAGTGTTCTCCCTGAGTATGCACCGTTGCCAAAGTTCGTCGTGCCGAGACACCACGTGATGATCGGGTGTGATAAGCTCTACGTTCATCTACAACGGGTGCAAGCCAGTTTTGCACACACGGAATACTCGGGTTAAACTTGACGAGCCTAACATATGCAGATATGGCCTCGGAACACTGAGACCAAAAGGTCGAGCGTGAATCATATAGTAGATATGATATACATAGTGATGTTCACCATTGAAAACTACTCCATCTCACATGATGATCGGACATGGTTTAGTTGATTTGGATCACCTGATCACTTAGATGATTAGAGGGATATCTATCTAAGTGGGAGTTCTTAAGTAATATGATTAATTGAACTTTAATTTATCATGAACTTAGTCCTGGTAGTATTAGCATATCTATGTGTAGATCAATAGCTCGCGTTTAGCTCCCCTGTTTTATTTTTGATATGTTCCTAGAGAAAACTAAGTTGAAAGATGTTAGTAGCAATGATGCGGATTGGATCCGTGATCTGAGGATTATCCTCATTGCTGCACAGAAGTATTATGTCCTTGATGCACCGCTAGGTGACAGAACTATTGCAGGAGCAGATGCAGAAATTTTGAACGTTTTGAAAAAAGCTCGGTATGATGACTACTTGATAGTTTAGTGCACCATGGTTTACGGCTTAGAACTGGGACTTCAAAAATGATTTCAACGCCACGGAGCATATAAGATGTTCCAAGAGTTGAAATTGGTATTTCATACTCATGCCCGTGTCGAGAGGTATGAGACCTCTGACATTACTTTGCCTACAAGATGGAGGAGAATAGCTCAACCAGTAAGCATGTGCTCAGATTGTCTGAGTACTACAATCACTTGAATCAAGTGGGAGTTAATCTTCCAGATAAGATAGTGATTGACAGAGTTCTCTAGTCACTATCACCAAGTTGCTAGAACTTCGTGACGAACTATAATATGCAAGGGATAACGGAAACGATTCCCAAGCTCTTCGTGATGCTGAAATCAACGAAGGTAGAAATCAAGAAAAGCATCAAGTGTTGATGGTTAACAAGACCACTAGTTTCAAGAAAAGGGCAAAGGGAAGAAGGGGAACTTCAAGAAGAACGGCAAGAAAGTTGCTGCTCAAGTGAAGAAGCCCAAATCTGGACCTAAGCCTGAGACTAAGTGCTTCTACTGCAAAGGGACTGGTCACTGGAAGCGGAACTACCCCAAGTATTTGGCGGATAAGAAGGATGGCAAAGTGAACAAAGGTATATTTGATATACATGTTATTGATGTGTACTTTACTAGTGTTTATCGCAACCCCGCGGTATTTGATACTAGTTCAGTTGCTAAGAGTAGTAACTCGAAACGGGAATTGCAGAATGAACAGAAACTAGTTAAGGGTGAAGTGACGATGTGTGTTGGAAGCAGTTCCAAGATTGATATGATCATGATCGCACACTCCCTATACTTTCGGGATTAGTGTTGAACCTAAATAAATGTTATTTGGTGTTTGTGTTGAGCATGAATATGCTTTGATCATGTTTATTGCAATACGGTTATCCATTTAAATTAGAGAAGAATTGTTGTTCTCTTTACATGAATAAAACCTTCCATGGTCATACACCCAATGAAAATGGTTTGTTGGATCTCGATTGTAGTGATACACATATTCATAATATTGAAGCCAAAAGATGCAAAGTTAATAATGATAGTGCAACTTATTTGTGGCACTGCCGTTTAGGTCATATTGGTGTAAAGCGCATGAAGAGACTCCATGCTGATGGGCTTTTGGAATCACTTGATTATGAATCACTTGATGCTTGCGAACCAATGCCTCATGGGCAAGATGACTAAGACACCGTTCTCCAGAACAATGGAGCAAGCCACTGACTTGTTGGAAATAATACATACTGATGTATGCGGTTCAATGAGTGTTGAGGCTCACGGCGGATATCATTGTTTTCTGACCTTCACAGATGATTTAAGCAGATATGGGTATATCTACTTGATGAAACATAAGTCTGAAACATTTGAAAAGTTCAAAGAATTTCAGAGTGAAGTAGAAAATCATCGTAACAAGAAAATAAAGTTTCTACGATCTGATCGTAGAGGAGAATATTTGAGTTACGAGTTTGGTCTTCATTTTGAAACATTGCGGAATAGTTTCGCAACTCACGCCACCTGGAACACCACAACGTAATGGTGTGTCCGAACATCGTAACCGTAGTTTATTAGATATGGTGCAATCTATGATGTCTCTTACCGATTTAACACTATCGTTTTGGGGTTATGCATTAGAGACAACTGCATTCACGTTAAATAGGACACCATCTAAATCCATTGAGACGACACCGTATGAACTATGGTTTGGCAAGAAACCAAAGTTGTCGTTTCTTAAAGTTTGGGGTTGCGATGCTTATGTGAAAAAGTTTCATACTGATAAGCTCAAACCCAAATCGGAGAAATGTGTCTTCATAGAATACCCAAAGGAGAAAGTTGGGTACACCTTCTATCACAGATCCGAAGGCAAGACATTCGTTGCTAAGAATGGATCCTTTCTAGAGAAGGAGTTTCTCTCGAAAGAAGTGAGTGGGAGGAAAGTAGAACTTGATGAGGTAACTATACCTGCTCCCTTAGTGGAAAGTAGTTCATCACAGAAATCCGTTCCTGTGATTCCTACACCAATTAGAGAGGAAGCTAATGATGGTGATCATGTAACTTCAGATCAAATTACTACTGAACCTCGTAGGTCAACCAGAGTGAGATCTGCACCAGAGTGGTACGGTAATCCTGTTCTGGAGGTCATGTTACTTGACCATGACGAACCTACGAACTATGAGGAAGCGATGATGAGCCCAGATTCCTTGAAATGTCTTGAGTCCATGAAATCTGAGATGGGATCCATGTATGAGAACAAAGTGTGGACTTTGATTGACTTGCCCGATGATCGGCAAGCCATAGAAAATAAATGGATCTTCAAGAGGAAGACGGACGCTGATAGTAGTGTTAATATCTACAAAGCTTGACTTGTCGAAAAAAGGTTTTGACAAAGTTCAAGGTGTTGACTACGATGAGATTTTCTCACTTGTATCGATGCTTAAAGTCTGTCTGAATCATGTTAGCAATTGCTACATTTTATGAAATCTGGCAAATGGATAACAAAACTGCAATCCTTAATGGATTTATTAAAGAAGAGTTGTATATGATGCAACCAGAAGGTTTTGTCAATCCTAAAGGTGCTAACAAAATGTGCAAGCTCCAGCGATCCATCTGTGGACTGGTGCAAGCATCCCGGAGTTGGAATATACACTTTGATGAGTTGACTAAAGCATATAGTTTTATACAGACTTAAAGTGAAGCCTGTATTTACAAGAAAGTGAGTGGGAGCACTACAGCCTTTCTGATAAGTATATGTAAATGACATATTGTTGATCAGAAATCATGTAGAATTTTCTGGAAAGCATAAAGGAGTATTTGAAAGGAGTTCTTCAAAGAAAGACCTCGGTGAAGCTGCTTACATGTTGAGCATCAAGATCTATAAAGATCAAGACGCTTGATAAAGATTTTCAATGAGTATGTACCTTGACAAGATTTTAAATTCATTCAAAATGGAACAGTCAAAGAAAGATTTCTTGCCTGTGTTGCAAGGTGTGAAGTTGAGTAAGACTCAAAGCCCGACCACGGCAGAAGATAGAAAGAGAATGAAAGTCATTCCCTATGCCTCAGCCATAGGTTCTATAAAGTATGCCATGCTGTGTACCAGATCTATTGTATACCCTACACTGAGTTTGGCAAGGGAGTACAATAGTGATCTAGGAGTAGATCACTGGACAGCGGTCAAACTTATCCTTAGTGGAACAGGGATATGTTTCTCGATTATGGAGGTGACAAAAGGTTCGTCGTAAAGGGTTACGTCGATGCAAGTTTTGACACAGATCCAGATGACTCTAAGTCTCAATCTGGATATATATTGAAAGTGGGAGCAATTAGCTAAAGTAGCTCCCTGCAGAGCATTGTAGACATAGAAAATTGCAAAATACATAACGGATCTGAATGTGAAAGACCCGTTGACTAACATTCTCTCACAAGCAAAACATGATCACACCTTAGTACTCTTTGGGTGTTAATCACATAGCGAGGTGAACTAGATTACTGGATCTTGTAAACCCTTTGGGTGTTGGTCACATGGCGATGTGAACTATGGGTGTTAATCACATGATGATGTGAACTATCGATGTTAATCACATGGTGATGTGATCTAGTTTATTGACTCTAGTGCAAGTGGGAGACTAAAAGAAATATGCCCTAGAGGCAATTATAAAGTTATTATTTATTTCCTTATTTCATGATAAATGTTTATTATTCATGCTAGAATTGTATTAACCGGAAACTTGATACATGTGTGAATGCATAGACAAACAGAGTGTCACTAGTATGCCTCTACTTGACTAGCTCGTTGAATCAAAGATGGTTAAGTTTCCTAGCCATAGACATGAGTTGTCATTTGATTAACGGGATCACATCATTAGGAGAATGATGTGATTGACTTGACCCATTCTGTTAGCTTAGCACTTGATCGTTTAGTATGTTGCTATTGCTTTCTTCATGACTTATACATGTTCCTATGACTATGAGATTATGCAACTCCCGTTTACCGGAGGAACACTTTGTGTGCTACCAAACGTCACAACGTAACTGGGTGATTATAAAGGTGCTCTACAGGTGTCTCCGAAGGTACTTGTTGAGTTGGCGTATTTCGAGATTAGGATTTGTCACTCCGATTGTCGGAGAGGTATCTCTGGGCCCACTCGGTAATACACATCACTATAAGCCTTGCAAGCATTGTAACTAATGAGTTAGTTGCGGGATAATGTATTACGGAACGAGTAAAGAGACTTGCCGGTAACGAGATTGAACTAGGTATTGAGATACCGACGGTCGAATCTCGGGCAAGTAACATGCCGATGACAAAGGGAACAACGTATGTTGTTATGCGGTTTGACCGATAAAGATCTAATTAGGAGAATGATGTAATAAAGGTTCCGCTATTGGTTATTGACCGAAGATGTGTCTCGGTCATGTCTACATAGTTCTCGAACCCGTAGGGTCCGCACGCTTAACGTTCGGTGACGATTTGTATTATGAGTTATGTGATTTGATGTACCGAAGGTAGTTCGGAGTCCCGGATGAGATCGGGGACATGACGAGGAGTCTCGAAATGGTCGAGACGTAAAGATCGATATATTGGATGACTATATTCGGACATCGAAAAGGTTCCGAGTGATACGGGTATTTTTCAGAGTACCGGAGAGTTACGGGAATTCGTATTGGGCCTTAATGGGCCGTACGGGAAAGGAGAGAAAGGCCTCAAAAGGTGGCCGCACCCCTCCCCATGGTCTGGTCCGAATTGGACTAGGGAAGGGGGGGCGCCCCCTTCCTTCCTTCTCCTTTTCCCTTCCCTTTTTCCTATTCCATGTGGGAGGAGGAATCGTACCAGGACTAGGGAGTCCTAGTAGGACTCCACACTTCTGGCGCGCCCTAGGGGCTGGCCAGCCTCCCCTCCTCCATCCTTTATATACGGGGGCAGGGGGGCACCTCTAGACACAACAATTGATCATTGATCTTTTAGCCGTGTGCGGTGCCCCCTCCACCATAATCCACCTCGGTCATATCGTAGCGGTGCTTAGGCGAAGCCCTGCGTCAGTAGCATCATCATCACCGTCATCATGCCGTCGTGCTGATGGAACTCTCCCACAAAGCTCTACTGGATCGGAGTTCGTGGGACGTCATCGAGCTGAACGTGTGCAGAACTCGGAGGTGCCGTGCGTTCGGTACTTGGATCGGTCGGATCGTGAAGACGTACGACTACATCAACCGCGTTGTCATAACGCTTCCGCTTTTCGGTCTACGAGGGTACGGGGACATACTCTCCCCTCTCGTTGCTATGCATCACCATGATCCTGTGTGTGCGTAGGATTTTTTTTGAAATTACTACGTTCCCCAACAGTTGAGCATGGGAATGAACTTTTGGCCGCTTCCCTTGTTGCTTGTCACTAATGGCCTTCTTCTTCAATGGGCAAGATCTAACATGATGCCCTTCAATTTTGCACTTGAAGCAAATAATCTTGACCGGATTCTTGACTTGTTTTTGGCCCTTCTTCTTGTTCATCTTGGACTTGTTCTTCTTATTGGAGTTGAATCCAAGTCCACCTTTGTCATTGGGGGATTTTTGCACACTCTAGATATTGTTGAGTACGGGTTTCCCTTCATGACGGTAGCATTATAAGACGACCCCTCACTAAATTTCAAGGTATAAGTGTTCTCCATGAGTATGCACCGTTGCAACAGTTCTTCGTGCTGAGACACCACGTGATGATCGGGTGAGATAAGCTCTACGTTCACATACAACGGGTGCAAGCCAGTTTTGCACACGCGGAATACTCGGGTTAAACTTGATGAGCCTAGCATATGCTGACATGGCCTCGGAACATTGGAGACCGAAAGGTCGAACACGAATCATATAGTAGATATGATCAACATAGTGATGTTCACCATTGAAAACTACTCCATCTCACGTGATGATCGGACATGGTTTAGTTGATATGGATCACGTGGTCATTTAGATGACTCGAGGGATGTCTATCTAAGTGGGAGTTCTTAAGTAATATGATTAATTGAACGTTAATTTATCATGAACTTAGTCCTGTTAGTACTTGCATAACTATGTGGTAGATCAATAGCTTGCAATGTAGCTCCCCGTTTATTTTTTGATATGTTCCTAGAGAAAAATAAGTTGAAAGATGATAGTAGCAATGATGCGGATTTGGTCCGTGATCTGAGGATTATCCTCATTGCTGCACAGAAGAATTATGTCCTTGATGCACCGCTAGGTGACAGACCTATTGCAGGAGCAGATGCAGACGTTATGAACATTTGACAAAGCTCGGTATGATGAGTACTTGATAGTTTAGTGCATCGTGCTTTACGGCATAGAAGCGGGACTTCAAAAACGTTTTGAACGCCACGGAGCATATGAGATGTTCCAAGATATGAAATTGGTATTTCAGTCTCATGCCCGAGTAGAGAGGTACGAGACCTCTGACAAAGTACTTTGCCTACAAGATGGAGGAGAATAGCTCAGCTAGTGAGCATATACTCAGAATGTCTGGGTACTACAATCGCTTGAATCAAGTGGGAGTTAGTCTTCCAGATAAGATAGTGATTGACATAGTTCTCTAGTCACTATCACCAAGTTACTAAAACTTTGTGATGAACTATAATATGCAAGGGATGACGAAAACGATTCCCAAGCTCTTCGCGATGCTGAAATCGTCGAAGGTAGAAATCAAGAAAAAGCATTGCTACCTCTTGAGCATTGCGTTGGTTTTCCCTTGAAGAGGGAAGGGTGATGCAGTAAAGTAGCGTAAGTATTTCCCTCAGTTTTTGAGAACCAAGGTATCAATCCAGTAGGAGGCCACGCACGAGTCCCTCGCACCTACACAAACAAATAAATCCTCGCAACCAACGCGGAAAAGGGGTTGTCAATCCCTTCACGGTCACTTACGAGAGTGAGATCTGATAGATATGATAAGATACTATTTTTGGTATTTTTATGATAAAGATGCAAAGTAAAATAAAAGGCAATAAAAATAGCTAACTGTTGGAAGATTAATATGATGGAAAATAGACCCGGGGGCCATAGGTTTCACTAGTGGCTTCTCTCAAGAGCATAAATATTACGGTGGGTGAACAAATTATTGTTGAGAAATTGATAGAATTGAGCATATTTATGAGAATATCTAGGTATGATCATGTATATAGGCATCACGTCCGCGACAAGTAGGCCGACTCCTGCCTGCATCTACTACTATTACTCCACACATCGACCGCTATCCAACATGCATCTAGAGTATTAAGTTCATGAAGAACAGAGTAACGCATTAAGAAAGATGACATGATGTAGAGGGATAAACTCATGCAATATGATATAAACCCCATCTTTTTATCCTCGATGGCAACAATACAATACGTGCCTTGCTGCCCCTACTGTCACTGGGAAAGGACACCGCAAGATTGAACCCAAAGCTAAGCACTTCTCCCATTGCAAGAAAGATCAATCTAGTAGGCCAAACCAAACTGATAATTCGAAGAGACTTGCAAAGATAACCAATCATACATAAAAGAATTCAGAGGAGATTCAAATATTGTTCATAGATAATCTTGATCATAAACCCACAATTCATCAGTCTCAACAAACACACCGCAAAAGAAGATTACAATCGAGTAGATCTCCATAAGAGAGGGGGAGAACATTGTATTGAGATCCAAAAAGAGAGAAGAAGCCATCTAGCTAATAACTATGGACCCGAAGGTCTGAGGTAAAGCACTCACACTTCATCGGAGAGGCCTTGGAGATGATGTAGAGGCCCTCCGTGATCGATGCCCCCTCCTGCAGAGCTCCGGAAAAGGCCCCAAGATGGGATCTCGCAGGTATAGAAAGTTGCGGCGGTGGAATTAGGTTTTTGACTCCGTATCTGGTAGTTCGGGGGTACGTGGGTATATGTAGGAGGAAGAAGTACGTCGGTGGAGCAACATGGGGCCCACGAGGGTGGAGGGTGCGCCCAGGGGGTTAGGCGCGCCCCCCTACCTCGTGCCCTCTTCCGGTTTCTTGGGCAACTGTTTTGTGCTTGCCACTCCGGAGTCGATCCTCCTCTTCACCATTAGCATACTTGGTGGCAATCTCCATCATCCGACTCAGAGACATATCTCCGGTCCGACCGAACTTCAGGTTCAATTCTCGATACTTGACACCTTCCTTGAAGGCACAAACTGCTTGGTGATCTGACACATTCTCCACTGTGTGGTGCAACTTGATCCATCTCTGGATATAATCCCTCAAGGTTTCATTCGGTTTCTGCACACAGGATTGCAACTCTGTTAACCCTGCTGGCCGTTTGCATGTACCTTCAAAGGTTCTAACAAACACTCGGGCGAGTTCATCCCAACTATATATGCTGCTAGGTGCTAACTGATTCAACCACGCTCTGGACGAGCCCTCCAACATCAGAGGAAGGTGCTTCATGGCCACTTCATCATTGCCGCCGCCAATCTGAACAGCCACTCGGTAGTCCTCAAGCCAAGTGTCAGGCTTGGACTCACCAGTGAACTTGCTGACTCCAGTCGCCAACCTGAAGTTGGGAGGAATCACTGCAGCCATGATGGCTCTACTGAAACACTCTGGGCTTGAGACATGCACTCTGCTGCCAGTCGGATAATCTCTGTCATGACCTTCTCTGTGAGCTCTGTTCCTGTCAACCAGACCCTGAACAAGAATATATCTCGCATCAAAGCCCGGCTCTCGGGGGTCGACTTGAATTCTTCGCCCACCACTGAGAGGGCGTCTGTCATCGTGCTGCCGAGGCATGTACGACCCACTCCTCGGGGGAGGCGTGGGCACTCGACGACGATCATCATGGTCGAGTCGGTGATCATACTACTCATGATTTCTGTACTGATCTCGCCGGTCTCCACGTCCCTCAAGCCTCGGGGGCGATCTTGGGCTATGAGCCGACTGAACTGTGTCTGCCATCACAAATCTGCTATGAATCCTATTCCGCGACTGAGATACTGCTATGTTCTGCTCTCCTTCTGCCCGGAGTAAAGCCCGGATCTGCATCAAACCTCTGCCAGCTTCCGACTGGGAAGGCTGAATCGACTTTGCTATTCGGGCTGCAGCTGTGAGATTCTGAATCGGAGTTCGGTATACCTGAGTTAGCGATGGAAAAAGCTGTCGTCGACTGGATTCCGAAATCCTCTGCCGAGCACGCTCGTCGAGTGCGTGCTGGAGGTTCTCCAGTCGAGTGCGCTCAGCCAAGTTGGCCAAGCGCACCTCCTCCAAGGCCCGGGCCTCGGGGGTTTCTCCAACGATGGGAGTGTGAAGTGCATCCATATTGGCGGCGGAGCTCTTCCCTCTGCTGCGAAGAAAGAGGCTCGGGGCGGTACTCCTCGTGGACGCGCGACGGATCGCCACCGCCATCACCACCGTCGTCGCGGGGGAAGCCAGGAGGACTGCATGGTCCATTGACCATCAATACTTCCGCCGCGGGGTCACTGCTGTCGCACTCGGATGTGGTCTCGACGGAGCCAGTTGACAGGTCGAACAGGCCGTAGAGAGTTTCGTCGGGCTCGATTGCCGCGACTTGTGGGGTGGCCGACTGGCGGGCCACCGCATGTCTCACCCACTACTGGAGGCGCGACCGACCGAAACGCTTGCGCCGGCGAATAGCGGGGAGCAAGGACGCCACAGGAGCCGACTGATATTGAGTCGACGGCTGTCGAAGAAGGACGCCGCGGACACATGCGCGGAAGTGCGTCGCCCCACGGACGGGAGTGCCTCGACGTTGAGTGGAGCCTCTTGAAGCCAGGCGGAGTCGTCGGCGACGAAGATGAGCGCGCCGTGACGGATCTCGCGGCCCTCAGCCATTCCTCCGCCGGAAACCATCACGATGGGAATCGGAGAAAGTCGCAATTTCACCAACAAGTTGCTAAGACACCTGCCCCACGGTGGGCGCCAACTGTCGTGGTACTAAGAATGACAGTAGAATAGGGGGATAAATATGAGGAGGCAAGATCCTAGCTATGGCGAAGTTGTACACACGAGTTTTACGAGTTCAGGCCCATCTCGGAAGAAGTAACAGCCCTACGTCTCGGAGCCCGGAGGCGGTCGACTGGATTGTATATGTGTGTGTTTATAGGGGTGCGAACCCTTGTGCCTGTGGAGGGGGTGGCCTATATAGAGAGTGCCAGGACCCCAGCCAGCCCACGTTACAAGGGGTTCAATGTACATAAAGAAGGAGCGTTACAGGTAACGTCCGTAATAAAGTGATATAAATGATCATTAAGTCTATGAATAAATGTCCGACCGTTGTTGTGCTGAGTGACCTTAGATCTTCGGTATGTCGAGTGGTTTCTTGCATGGTCGAATGATTGAGTGGTCGAGTGACCTAAAGAAGGAGGTTCTCCGAGTGAATGGTAGGTCGAGTGGATTGCACTCGACACCTTTGTTGGGCCCTCCCTATTGTCTCTTGAACTTCTTTGTTTCTAAGACAGTGACCTTGGGTAGGACGTATAGGTCAGGCCTATTACCCTACCCCAGGTCTATGTCCTCATCATTAGCCCCCGAATGGATTGAGGTCCGAGTGAGAAGAAGGTTGAAGTTGATCTTGCTCTAACTCTTGTGTCTCTCAGCTATTCATCTCTGAACGGAGGCCAGCGTTGGTACTTAGGCTTTGTTTCAGTCGCCTTGATCGATTCAGAAATTGTCGATTGGTTTTTATAACGTCACCCGTCGAGTGTTGTCTTTGACGTGAAATATTTGGCGTGATCGGCTGCAAAGTATCCCGGATTTCGCGGGATTCGAAATTTCGGGGGAAGCGCACCAGGCGGAGCGCGCCGTGGTAAGCGAAGTGGATAAACAGGACGTTTCGGTTTCCGCGCCACCTTTTTCGCCACGTATCCTGCGTGCGACTGTTGAGGGATTTGACAGAATCGTCCGGGCCCACACGTCAGCCACTCGGAAGTGGGCCTTTAAAAGCGATGAGGCCGAGGCATCCGCACTGTGCGTGCCCATTCTCCTTCTTCTTCCTCTTGTTCCTCCACCTCATCCGGCTTCTCCACTCTCGACGCCGCCACTCCACCGCCATGGGGAAGGAAAAAACAGCGGCGCTGGAACGTGCAAAGAAGGCGACGGGGGCGGCGAAAAGCAAGAAGACAAATCGGGGATCTTCATCGCGCTCGGGGCTGCCGTCGGGTTGGGTCCAAGGAGATTGGATCCGATCTTCGCTTCAGCAGGAAGACTTGGATGAGATGGCCGAGTTAGGGCTGATCGTCCATGAAGCTGCGCAGTTGCCGGAGGGGGAAACGGAGCCGCAGCCGCGACCGGGTGAGTGTGTTCTGCTCGCCACCCATGTCGACCGCGGCTTCTCGCTTCCTCCGCACCCCCTTTTTCGAGGTTTCTTGAATTTCTTTGGGGCCCAACTCCACCATTTTACTCCCAACACCATCACTTATCTTGCCGCATTCGTGTCCATGTGCCAGAGTTTCCTGGGATGCCGACCGCATTGGGGTCTTTTTAAGCATATTTTCACCATCCGCTCCCAAACAGTGAAGAAAGCAAACTCGAACGACGAAAAAACCCATGTTATCCAGATGTGTGGGGGTCTGGGTATCCAGAAGAGGAAGAGGAGTTCCTTTCCTTTGATGACCCTTCCTGAGTCGGTCAGAGGCTGGCAGTCGACCTGGTTCTACTGCCAGGACATCGCGACTCCAGGCCAGTTGACTGGACTCCCACCTTTTTCTTTCGATCATGTTCAAACTCCATCGTTGAAAGTGACCGCCGCAGAGAAGGCGGAGACAGGCATGCTGGTCGAGAGGGTGGTCCAGCTGATCAACCAAGGCATCACCGGCATGGATCTGCTAGAGGTGTTCCTCAGTCGGCGCATCCAACCGCTCTAGGCCCGTGACCACTCTATGTGGATGTACTCTGGGGCCGGTGACACTGCTCATGTTCGTCCAGAGGAGGTGTCGTCCAAAACAGTGGCCGAATGGTTGAGGGGGCGCCAGGAGAGTCAACCCTTTCAGCGACAGCAACCAGCCAGACAAGGTTTGACAGCTATCACCGATTGTACTTGGACGTATTTTCCGACTATTTGCTAATCCGACTAATTTCCACTCGGTTTATTGTCTTGTAGATTTATATAGAGATGTACTCAATGCCGAATGGCGAACAAGCTCTGGAGCAGGACCATGAGGGCGAGGACAGCGCGGAGGAGAGCGGCGAATGGGAGTCACCAGCCGACGATGACAAAGATGAGAGCGACGAGTCGGACGATGAGGAGGTAGCCGACTCACCGCCTCGTTCAGAACGTCGATCCAAGCAGCGTCATGATCCCGCGGGCGCGCGCGGTAAGGCTGTGGCCTCAAGCGCTCTATCTCAAAAGCGCGCTCGGTCTTCGACTCCAGAATTGGCTGAGAAAGTCACCAAGCAGCCCAAGATCAATCCTTCGAAGGCTCGGAAGACCTTGCCTAGAATTAAGATGGATGTTCCTGTTGCTTCTGGGTAAATGTTCTTCCCATATTTTCTTGTTCCGACCGATTCTCTTGTACTGACCGAGTGGATGATGAACCTTTCTAGCCCGGCCTCTGCCACAACTGATATGGACATCGACAAGGTCCCAGACGACGAGGAAACCGACGACGCAGCTACCTCCAAAGCTAGTAAGTCTGCCCGACTCGAATTTATTTGGATGATTGGATTGTTTGTCAGTTGTCTCTCTGATTTTCCTTGTTTGCTGCAGGTCCACGAGACGTTGTTGTGCTCCCGGACGATGAAGAAGAAGTACCGCTGAGGGGAAGGAGGAAGAGGGACAAGGAACTGAGCGGGATAGCGCCTGAGGTTCAGGTTCCTCAGTCGACTGTGATGTCTAGGACGACGGTCGGGCGATCGACAGATCCGGCTCGTACCAACATCACTTTCGCTCTCCCACTGTCGACTGATTGCCCATCAGGATCAGCTGTTCAGACCCCTGCTGCTCCAATACACCTCCACGCATCAGATCCAGCGGCTGCTTCGACTGCTCTGCCATCATCGCTTTTCACTGTGTATCAAACTCCAGACGACCCACCGAGTGCCGCCAGGGAAGCTCTTCTTCAGTTGAATCTTGTGATGGGGCAAATGAAAGTGGTGCATGAGGCCAGTTAGGTGGCCTTCAACGCTGGAGCTGCTCTGCAGACCAATGTCCAGGTTAGTTGATTTCCGATTGATCATATTCCTCGTCCGATCACCCACTAGGGTGTGACTGTTTTGAAGTTTGCACAAGTCAATTTGAGTCGACTTGGATGAATCTTTGAACTAGTGGGGGCACTCTGAGTGCACCCACTGGGTGCAGTCCCCGAGACCATAGTTGACTGCGGGCAGTCGACTGTGGTCTGAGAATCTGAATTTTGTCACTCGGCCTGGGCGGACCAGGTCGAATGGAACTAGATCCAATGGGGGCACACTAAGTGCACCCACTAGGTGTAGTCCCCGAGACCGTGGTTGACTGCGGGCAGTCGACTATGGTCTGAGAATGCAATTTTTTTATATTTGTTTTTTTTGTTTTTTATAACTCGCGCTGGGCAGACCATGCCGAGTGTTTACTCAAACCAGTGGGGGCACGCTAAGTGCACCCACTGGGTGTAGTCCCCGAGACTACCGTTGAATGTTTGATTCGGTGGTAGTCTTAGAGTAGTTGTCACTATGATGTCTTTTTATTTCAGTCGACTGATATGGCTTATACATTGATTGCAGAAATCTTGTGATCTTGGGGCTCAGCTTTCCACAATGAACAAGCAGCAAATCAGCCTCAATCTTGATCTGGAATTGGCCAAGAAGAATCTCAAGACTGCTCGTGACAAAGTAGCTGCCATGGGAGGTAACCAATCGTCAATTGTCCATCTTATGACTGGCACTTTTCCTTTCCATTTTTTGAACCGAGTGACCCCACTCGAGCAGATGTATGTAGTGAAAATCGTCAACTCCAAGCTCGTCTGAAGAATGTTATTTCTTTAGAGAAAATGAAGCAGGCTCTGGAGAAGAAGGATCTGGACCTTGCTGCGGCGCAGAAGGAAGCGCGAGAGAAAATGGCGCTTGCTGACAAGAATCTTGCTTTAGTTGGCAAGTTAGAAGAAGAGAACTCCAAACTGAAGACTGTTGTTTCTGACGCCAATCGGGAGGTCGAGCGACTGAAGAAAGACAAGGACAAGCTGACTGACGAGCTTGGGAGCCTCAAGGCCAAGAAGGGCGAGTTGGAGTCTTATCTGGGCCAGCTTGCTGCAAAGCTGGTCCTAAAACCTGAAGGTACTGATGATTGACTGACTTATTACGGTCGACTGTCAGGCCTGATTATATCGCCGACTCACCATTTAGTCAACCGTGCAGAGCTTTGCCAAGACTTTGAAGCGGAAATTGGGCGGGTCGAGACGGGTCTCGATCCCATCAATTGTCCAGTCAAGGATGATGTTGCGATGGACGTGCTGCGGTTGGAATCTCGCATGGACAGCGCGGTAGCTTATCTTGCCCGCCTGAAGGCAGCGATGACTCGGGTTGACGCTGAACTCTGGCCTCAGGCGGAACTGTCTGAAGACCTCGAGTCTCTGATGGCTTGACTGAATCAAATACCTGACCGAGTGCAAGAATGGAAGAAGTCATCTGCTCGCTGTGGCGCTGATGTCGCGTTGTCCCTAGTCCGAGTGCACTGCAAAGACGTCAAAGAAGACAAGCTGGCGGAGCTCAAGGTTGCTAACACAAAGAGGCACACTTTCCAGTCCTTCATGGACACTTTCCTTGATGCCGCCACTCGCATTGCAGACAGCATAGACCTTGACAGTTTCTGCGACCCAGCCAGTCCTTCTCCCGACGCGTGACCGAGAAACATTATGCTCCACCTTTATTTGCCTCGGAATGCCGAGTGATTGTGTAATCGTTAAACTTCTTCGGGCCTGATGCTCGAATACATTTGATCCGTCGTCCGGAACTTTAGGATTTATCTGAACTTGGTTTATCTCTGAATATGCTTGTGTTTGCCTTCGAGTGGAATTTGCTCTTCACTCGGAATAATCTTTGTATTTGGGATGCAGCTATTGTACTTATGGCGCAGCTCCGAGGAGAAGGTTGCAGTCGACCTGCACCTCGCCGTCCTTGCGGATAGGGATGGAGCGTACATTGTACTTGTGGCACAGCTCTTGAGGAGAAGGTTGTAGTCGACCTGCACCTCGCCGTCCTTGCGGATAAGGATGAAGCGTACATTGTACTTGTGGCGCAGCTCCCAGGAGAAGATTGCAGTCGACCTGCACCTCGCCGTCCTTGCGGATAAGGATGGAGCGTACATTGTACTTGTGGCGCAGCTCCGAGGAGAAGGTTGCAGTCGACCTGCACCTCGCCGTCCTTGCGGTAGGGATGGAGCGTACGTTATACTTGTGGCGTAGCTCCGAGGAGAAGGTTGCAGTCGACCTGCACCTCGCCGTCCTTGCGGATAGGGATGGAGCGTATGTTGTACTTAGGCGAGCACGGGACTGCAGCTAAGCCCCCGAGTGGGAGGCTTGCTCACCACTCGGTAGGATTTTTCAAACTTAGGCGAGTACTGGACTGCAGCTAAGCCCTCGAGTGGGATGGTTGCTCACCACTCGGTAGGATTTTTCAAACTTAGGCGAGTACTGGACTGCAGCTAAGCCTCCGAGTGGGAGGGTTGCTCACCACTCGGTAGGACTTTTCAAACTTAGGCGAGTACTGGACTGCAACTAAGCCTCCGAGTGGGAGGGTTGTTCACCACTCGGTAGGATTTTTCAGACTTAGGCGAGTACTGGACTGCAGCTAAGCCCCCGAGTGGGAGGGTTGCTCACCACTCGGTAGGATTTTTCAAACTTAGGCGAGTACTGGACTGCAGCTAAGCCCCCGAGTGGGAGGGTTGCTCACCACTCGATAGGATTTTTCAAATTTGGCGAGTACTGGACCGCAGCTAACCCCCGAGTGGGAGGGTTGCTCACCACTCGGTAGGATTTTTCAAACTTAGGCGAGTACTGGACTGCAGCTAAGCCTCCGAGTGGGAGGGTTCCTCACCACTCGGTAGGATTTTTCAAACTTAGGCGAGTATTGGACTGCAGCTAAGCCCCCGAGTGAGAGGCTTGCTCACCACTCGGTAGGATTTTGTAAACTTAGGCGAGTACTGGACTGCAGCTAAGCCTCCGAGTGGGAGGGTTGCTCACCACTCGGTAGGATTTTTCAAACTTAGGCGAGTACTGGAGTGCAGCTAAGCCCCCGAGTGGGAGGGTTGCTCACCACTCGGTAGGATTTTTCAAACTTAGGCGAGTACTGGACTGCAGCTAAGCCTCCGAGTGGGAGGGTTGTTCACCACTCGGTAGGATTTTTCAAACTTAGGCGAGTACTGGACTGCAGCTAAGCCTCTGAGTGGGAGGGTTGTTCACCACTCGGTAGGATTTTTCAAACTTAGGCGAGTACTGGACTGTAGTTAAGCCTCCGAGTGGGAGGGTTGTTCACCACTCGGTAGGATTTTTCAAACTTAGGCGAGTATTGGACTGCAGCTAAGCCTCCTAGTGGGAGGGTTGTTCACCACTCGGTAGGATTTTTCAAACTTAGGCGAGTACTGGACTACAGCTAAGCCCCCGAGTGGGAGGGTTGCTCACCACTCGGTAGGATTTTTCAAAGTTAGGCGAGTACTGGACTGCAGCTAAGCCCCCGAGCGGGAGGGTTGCTCACCACTCGGTAGGATTTTATAAACTTAGGCGAGTACTAGACTGCAGCTATGCCCCAAGTGAGAGGCTTGCTCACCACTCGGTAGGATTTTATAAACTTAGGCGAAACGGATTCGCGGCTAAGCCCCCGAGTGAGAGGCTTGCTCACCACTCGGTGGGATTTTTTTTTAAACTTAGGCGAAACGGATTCGCGGCTAAGCCCCCGAGTGAGAAACTTGCTCACCACTCAGTGGGATTTTATAAACTTAGGCGAAACGGATTCGCGGCTAAGTCACCCACTGGGGGATTTCAGACGCAAGTATAAGCAGCGACAATCATTTTTAGAAGACTGTAAAACTCTTGTCTCTAATAAACAAACTACAAAGGTATTTCTTATTACAACTCAACGGAATGAGCGCTTAAGTATAAAAGGGGCGGAGTAGCTCCGCATTCCAAGCCCGTGGCTCATCTTTCTGATGTTCGACACTGTAAAGATGGTATGCCCCATTGTGGAGCACTCTGGTGACGATGAAGGGACCTTCCCAAGCAGGGGCGAGCTTCTGTGGTTTCTGCTGATCCACTCAAAGAACCAAGTCTCCCTCTTGAAATGCTCGACCTCTCACGTTTCTGGCATGGAATCGATGTAAGTCTTGCTGATAAATAGTCAAACGGATTAAGGCCATCTCTCTTTCCTCTTCTAGTAGATCAACTGCGTCTTGCCAGGCCTGTTCTGCTTCATCTTCAGAGAAAAGCTCGACTCGGGGTGCATTGTGAAGCAAGTCACTCGGTAGAACAGCTTCAGCTCCATAGACTAAGAAGAATGGAGTTCGGCCAGTCGACCGATTGGGAGTTGTCCTCAATCCCCAAAGAACTGATGGACGTTCATCGACCCAGGCGCCTGCTGCATGCTTGAGATCACGCATCAATCGGGGTTTCAGTCCTTTGAGAATCAAGCCATTTGCTCTTTCCGCTTGTCCATTCGACTAGGGGTGGGCGACTGAAGCACAGTCGACTCGAGTGCCTTGGGAAGCACAGAAAGCTCTGAACTCATCAGAATCGAAGTTCGACCCGTTGTCAGTGATGATGCTGTGCGGAACCCCATATCTGAATGTCAACTCTCTGATGAAGCTGACGGCAGTACTGGCTTCAAGATTCTTGATAGGCTTGGCTTCAATCCATTTGGTAAACTTGTCGTCTGCTACAAGCACATGAGTGAAGCCGCTCCTACCAGTCCTCAGGGGTCCTACCATATCTAATCCCCAAACAGCAAAGGGCCAGACAAGTGGAATGGTCTTCAGGGCTGATGCAGGCTTGTGGGACATGTTGGAGTAAAACTGGCAGCCTTCACATTTGTCGACTATATCTTTCGCCATTTCATTTGCTCGTGGCCAATAAAATCCAGCTCGGTATGCTTTGGCCACAATGGTCCGAGAGGACGCATGGTGGCCACAGGTCCCCGAGTGGATGTCATTGAGGATCACTCGACCTTCTTCTGGTGTTATGCATTTCTAGCCGACTCCAGTTACACTTTCTCTAAACAGCTGTCCTCTTATCACAGTAAAGGCTTTGGATCGACGGACGATCTGTCGAGCCTCCTCTTCATCCTCTGGGAGTTCCCTCCTAAGAATATATGCAATGTATGGCACTGTCCAGTCGGGAGTGATGACCAAAACCTCCATGATCAAGTCGACCACGGCTGGGACTTCGACTTCAGTCGGATCTGTGGTACTCTTAGGCTGCGGGGGCTCTTCAGTGAAAGGATCTTCTTGAACTGAAGGTGTATGAATGTGTTCCAAAAACACATTGCTGGGAATGGCTTCCCTCTTGGAACCTATCTTTGCCAAATCATCAACTGCTTGATTTTTCAGTCGGGGTATATGATGGAGCTCTAACCCCTCAAACTTCTTTTCCAACTTCCTCACTGCATTACAGTAACCGGTCATAGCCGGGCTTCTGACGTCCCACTCCTTCATCACTTGATTGACTACCAAATCTGAGTTGCCGTTGACCATGAGGCGATGGACATCGAGTGAAATGGCCATACATAACCCATATAAGAGTGCTTCATATTCAGCTTCGTTATTGGAGGAATCAAACTGAATCTGGAGAACATATCTGAGCTTGTCCCCTCGGGGGGGTACGAGTACCACCCCAGCGCCGGAACCATTCAGCATCTTGGAGCCATCAAAGAACATGGTCCAGTGCTCCGAGTGGATTTGAGCCGGCAGTTGCTATTCGATCCACTCGGCGAGGAAATCAGCTATTGCTTGGGACTTGATAGCTTTCTTTGCCTCAAACTTGATATCCAAGGGAAGGAGTTCAATCGCCCACTTTGCCACTCGACCAGTTGCATCTCTGTTGTTCAGAATCTCTGATAATGGAGCGTCGCTGACGATTGTAATGGAGTGGTCAGAGAAATAGTGTGCAACCTTCTTCGTGGTCATGTAAATCCCATAAACAAGCTTCTGATAATGTGGATATCTTTGCTTTGATGGAGTCAGAACTTCAGAAACATAATATACTGGGCGCTGAACTTTATAGGCTTTTCCTTCTTCTTCCCGCTCGAGCGTGAGTACTGTACCGACAACTTGTCCAGTGGCTGCAATGTAAAGCAGTAAAGGCTCTTTGCTGATTGGGGCAGCAAGCACCGGCTGGGTGGAAAGCAGGGCTTTGAGCTCTACAAACGCTGCATCAGCTTCAGGAGTCCACTCGAACTTATCAGACTTCTTCATCAGTTGGTAAAGAGGCAATGCCTTTTCACCGAGGCGAGAAATGAATCGACTTAAGGCGGCCAAACAACCAGTAAGCTTCTGGACATAGTGCACACGCACAGGGAGTTTCATCCGGAGTATAGCACCAACTTTCTCTGGGTTAGCGTCGATCCCTCGTTCGGAAACGAGGAAACCGAGTAATTTTCCGCCAGGAACTCCGAATGTGCACTTTGATGGATTAAGCTTGATATCATACCTTCTGAGGTTGGCAAAAGTTTCAGCAAGGTCAGCCAGTAGGTCAGAACCCTTACGTGACTTGACCACAATGTCATCCATGTATGCTTCCCCATTCCGACTGATTTGAGTGAGCAAACACTTCTGAATCATCCTCATGAATGTGGCTCCAGCGTTCTTCAGGCCGAATGGCATGGTGACATCACAGAAGCACCCGAATGGAGTGATGAAAGCTGTTTTTTATCTCATCGGGTCCATACAGTCGGATCTGATGATACCCGAAATAGGCGTCCAGAAAAGACAATCGCTCACACCCTGCAGTCGAGTCGACGATTTGATCAATGCGGGGGAGAGGAAAATGATCTTTCGGGCAGGCCCGATTGATATGCTTGAAGTCAATGCACATGCGAAGTGAATCTTCCTTCTTGGGGACCATGACAACATTGGCGAGCCACTCGGAGTGGTAGATTTCTCGGATGAACTCAGTTGCCAGGAGCCGAGCTACTTCCTCACCAATTGCTTTCCTCTTCTGTACGGCGGACCGTCGAAGATGTTCCTTGACTGGTTTTACTTTCGGGTCGACTTGCAAACGATGCTCAGCCAGTCCCCTGGGTACACCCGGCATGTCAGAAGGTTTCCATGCAAAGATGTCCCAGTTCTCACGGAGGAACTGGATGAGCGCTTCTTCCTATTTCCTGTCGAGCGTTGTCGAGATGTGAGTCGGAGCAGCATTGGGATCGGTCGGGTGAATATGAATCGGCTTCGTTCCACCGGACGACTGAAATGCAGAGTCTGTGGCAGGCTTCTTGGCTCGCAACAAATCACTCGGATCTGCATTTTTCTGGTACTCTTGCAATTCTACTACTGCCATCTGTGCAACGGCGATTTTTGAGCCCTTCAGGAAGCACTATTCTGCCTTCTGCCGATTACCAGTGATAGTGATCACTCCTCTGGGACCAGGCATCTTCAATTTGAGGTACATGTAACATGGTCGAGCCATAAAACGTGCATAAGCAGGCCTTCCCAGAATAGCATGATAAGCACTCTGGAAATCCACGACTTCAAACGTCAACTTTTCCTTGCGGTAATTCTTGGAATCACCGAAAACCACATCGAGGGCGATCTGGCCGAGTGATTCAGCCTTCTTGCCAGGTATAACCCCATGGAAACCCATATTGCATTCACTGAGTTTGGACATCGGAATGCCCATCCCTTTCAAGGTTTCAGCATAAAGGATATTCAGGCCACTACCAGCATCCATTAGCACTTTACTCAGTCGAGTGCCTTCAACAACTGGGTCGACCACCAACACTTGCCTCCCAGGGGTGGCTATGCGCGCTGGGTGATCAGACTATTCAAATGTAATGGCAGTCTGAGACCACTTCAAATAACTGGGTGTCGCCGGAGCGACCATGTTCACTTCTCTGTTAATGACTTTCAGTCGACTTTTGCTCTCAACATCAGCAAAAATCATCAGAGTGGAATTGACTTTGGGGAAACCATCATCGTCTTCTTCTTTATCCTCACCCTTATCCGACTCCTTTTCCTTCTCCTTGAGTTGTTTCTCTCAGAACTGCTGGATCAGGAGCCGACACTGTCGAGTGGTATGTTTAGGGTAAATGAAATTACCCTCTTCATCTTTTTTGGTGTGAATATGGCATGGTAAATCCAACACATCATTTCCATCGTGATCTTTCACTTTCTTAGGGTTCCACGGCCCTTTGGGCTTCCCCTTGAACTTTCCTTGAGTCACGGCTAAGGCTTCACTAGGAGCAGCTGGCTCGGCTTTGTGCTTCTGCTTCCGACTGGAATTCCCTCCTCCGGTTTCTTGGGAAACTGTTTTGTGCTTGCCACTCCGGAGTCGATCCTCCTCTTCACCATTAGCATACTTGGTGGCAATCTCCATCATCCGACTCAGAGACATATCTCCGGTCCGACCGAACTTCAGGTTCAATTCTCGATACTTGACACCTTCCTTGAAGGCACAAACTGCTTGGTGATCTGACACATTCTCCACTGTGTGGTGCAACGTGATCCATGTCTGGATATAATCCCTCAAGGTTTCATTCGGTTTCTGCACACAGGATTGCAATTCTGTTAACCCTGCTGGCCGTTTGCATGTACCTTCAAAGGTTCTAACAAACACTCGGGCGAGTTCATCCCAACTATATATGCTGCTAGGTGCTAACTGATTCAACCATGGTCTGGCCGAGCCCTCCAACATCAGAGGAAGGTGCTTCATGGCCACTTCATCATAGCCGCCGCCAATCTGAACAGCCACTCGGTAGTCCTCAAGCCAAGTGTCAGGCTTGGACTCACCAGTGAACTTGCTGACTCCAGTCGCCAACCTGAAGTTGGGAGGAATCACTGCAGCCATGATGGCTCTACTGAAACACTCTGGGCCTGAGACATGCACTCTGCTGCCAGTCGGATAATCTCTGTCATGACCTTCTTTGTGAGCTCTGTTCCTATCAACCAGACCCTGAACAAGAATAGATCTCGCATCAAAGCCCGGCTCTCGGGGGTCGACTTGAATTCTTCGCCCACCACTGTGAGGGCATCTGTCATCGTGCTGCCGAGGCACGTACGACCCACTCCTCGGGGGAGGCGTGGGCACTCGACGACGATCATCATGGTCGAGTCAGTGATCATACTGCTCACGATTTCTGTACTGATCTCGCCGGTCTCCATGTCCCTCACGCCTCAGGGGCGATCTTGGGCTATGAGCCGACTGAACTGTGTCTTGTTGGGGAACGTAGCAGAAATTCAAAATTTTCTACGCATCACCAAGATCAATCTATGGAGTAATCTAGCAACGAGGGGAAGGGGAGTGCATCTACATACCCTTGTAGATCGTGAAGCGGAAGTGTTGCAAGAACGCGGATGAAGGAGTCATACTCGTAGCGATTCAGATCGCAGTTGATTCCGATCGAAGCGCCGAACCACGGCGCCTCCGCGTTCAACACACATGCAGCCCGGTGACGTCTCCCACACCTTGATCCAGCAAGGAGAGAGGGAGAGGTTGGGGAAGACTCCGTCCAGCAGCAGCACGACGGCGTGGTGGTGATGGAGGAGCGTGGCAATCCTGCAGGGCTTCGCCAAGCACCGCGGGAGAGGAGGAAGACATGGAAGAGGGGGAGGGCTGCGCCAGAACTTGGATGCGGCTGCCCTCCCAACCCCCACATATATATATAGGGGCAAGGGAGAGGGGGGCCGGCCCCCTCAGATCCAATCTGAGGAGGGGGCGGCGGCCAGGGGGGTTGCCTTGCCCCCAAGGCAAGGGGGGCGCCTCCCCTTAGGGTTCCCCCAAACCCCCAGGCGCATGGGCCCTGGGAGGGAAGGCGCCCAGCCCACTAAGGGGCTGGTCCCTCTCCACATACAGCCCATAGGGCCCTCCGGGGCTGGTGGCCCCTCCCGGTGGACCCCCGGAACCCTCCGGTGGTCCTGGTACATTACCGGTGACGCCCGAAACTTTTCCGGTGGCCAAAACGGGACTTCCCATATATAAATCTTTACCTCCGGACCATTTCGGAACTCCTCGTGACGTCCGGGATCTCATCCGGGACTCCGAACAACATTCGGTAACCACGTATATCTATTCCCTATAACCCTAGTGTCATCGAACCTTAAGTGTGTAGACCCTACGGGTTCGGGAACCATGCAGACATGACCGAGACGTTCTCCGGTCAATAACCAACAGCGGGATCTGGATACCCATGTTGGCTCCCACATGTTCCACGATGATCTCATCAGATGAACCACGATGTCGGGGATTTAATCAATCCCGTATACAATTCCCTTTGTCTACCGGTATGGTACTTGCCCGAGATTCGATCGTCGGTATCCCGATACCTTGTTCAATCTCGTTACCGGCAAGTCTCTTTACTCGTTCCGTAACACATCATCCCGTGATCAACTCCTTGGTCACATTGTGCACATTATGATGATGTCCTACCGAGTGGGCCCAGAGATACCTCTCCATTTACACGGAGTGACAAATCCCAGTCTCGATTCGTGCCAACCCAACAGACACTTTCGGAGATACCTGTAGTGCACCTTTATAGCCACCCAGTTACGTTGTGACGTTTGGTACACCCAAAGCATTCCTACGGTATCCGGGAGTTGCACAATTTCATGGTCTAAGGAAATGATACTTGACATTAGAAAAGCTCTTAGCAAACGAACTACACGATCTTGTGCTAGGCTTAGGATTGGGTCTTGTCCATCACATCATTCTCCTAATGATGTGATCCCGTTATCAACGACATCCAATGTCCATGGTCAGGAAACCGTAACCATCTATTGATCAACGAGCTAGTCAACTAGAGGCTTACTAGGGACATGGTGTTGTCTATGTATCCACACATGTATTTGAGTTTCCTATCAATACAATTTTAGCATGGATAATAAACGATTATCATGAACAAGGAAATATAATAATAACCAATTTATTATTGCCTCTAGGGCATATGTCCAACAGTCTCCCACTTGCACTAGAGTCAATAATCTAGTTCACATCGCCATGTGATTAATACCCAAGAGTTTACTAGAGTCAATAATCTAGTTCACATCACCATGTGATTGTAATGATTCCAACACCCATGGGGTTTGTTCATATCTCGCTTGTGAGAGAGGTTATTAGTCAACGGGTCTGAACCTTTCAGATCCGTGTGTGCTTTACGAATATCTATGTCATCTTGTAGATGCAGCTACCACGCGCTACTTGGAGCTATTCCAAATAACTGCTCTACTATACGAATCCGGTTTACTACTCAGAGTCATCCGGATTAGTGTCAAAGTTTGCATCGACGTAACCCTTTACGACGAACTCCTTTTCCACCTCCATAATCGAGAAAATTTCCTTAGTCCACTAGATACTAAGGATAAGTTCGACCGCTGTCATGTGATCCATTCCCGGATCACTATTGTACCCCTTGACTAACTCATGGCAAGGCACACTTCATGTGCGGTACACAGCATAGCATACTGTAGAGCCTACGTCTAAAGCATAGGGGACGACCTTCATCCTTTTCTCTCTCTTCTGTTGTGGTCAGGTCTTGAGTCTTACTCAATACTCACACCTTTTAACACAGCCAAGAACTCCTTCTTTGCTGGTCTATTTTGAACTCCTTCAAAATCTTGTCACGGTATGTATTCATTTGAAAGTACTATTAAGCGGTTTTTGATCTATCCTTATAGATCTTGATGCTCAATGTTCAAGTAGCTTAATCCAGGTTCTCCATTGAAAAACACTTTTCAAATAACCCTGTATGCTTTCCAGAAATTCTACATCATTTCTGATCAACAATATGTTAACAACATATACTCATCAAAAATTCTATAGTGCTCCCACTCACTTCTTTGGAAATACAAGTTTCTCATAAACTTTGTATAAACCCAAAATCTTTGATCATCTCATCAAAGCGTACATTCCAACTCCGAGATGCTTACTCCTGTCCTTAGAAGGATTGCTGGAGCTTTGCATGCTTGTTAGCATCTTTCAGGATTGACAAAACCTTCTGGTTGTATCACATACTACCTTTCCTCAAGAAAATCGTCGAGGAAACAATGTTTTGACATCCTATCTGCAAGACTGCTAATACAATTCCAACAGACTCTTAGCATCGCTACGAGTGAGAAAGTCTCATCGTAGTCAACTCCTTGAACTTGTCAGAAAACATCTTAACGACAAGCCGAGCTTTCTTAATGGTGACACTTACCATCATTGTCTGTCTTCCTTTTAAAATCCATCTGCACCCAACAGCCTTACGACCATCAAGTATTTCTTCCAAAGTCTATACCTTGTTTTATACATGGATCCTTTCTCGGATTTTATGGCCTCGAGCCATTCGTCGGAATCCGGGCCCACCATCGCTTCTCCATAGCTCGTAGGTTCATTGTTGTCTAGCAACATGACTTCCAAGACAGGATCACGTACTACTCTGAAGCTGTACGCATCCTCGTCGTCCTACGAGGTTTGGTAGTGACTTGATCCGAAGTTTCATGATCACTATCATAAGCTTCCACTTCAATTGGTGTAGGTGCCACAGGAACAACTTCCTGTGCCCTGCTACACACTAGATGAAGTGGCGGTTCAATAACCTCATCAAGTCTCCACCATCCTCCCACTCAATTCTTTCGAGAGAAACTTTTCCTCGAGAAAGGACCTGTTTCTAGAAACAATCACCTTGCTTCCGGATCTGAAATAGGAGGTATACCCAACTGTTTTGGGTATTCTATGAAGATGCATTTATCCGCTTTGGGTTCGAGCTTATCAGCCTAAAACTTTTTCACATAAGCGTCGCAACCCCAAACTTTTAAGAAACGACAGCTTAGGCTTCTCTAAACCATAGTTCATACGGTGTCGTCTCAACGGAATTGCGTGGTGCCCTATTTAAAGTGAATGCGGTTGTCTCTAATGCCTAACCCATAAACGATAGTGGTAATTTGATAAGAGACATCATGGTATGCACCATATCCAATAGGGTGCAGTTATGCTATTCGGACACACCATCACACTATGGTGTTCCAGGCGGTATTAATTGTGAAACACTTTCCACAATGTCTTAATTGTGTGCCAAACTCGTAACTCAGATATTCATCTCTATGATCATATCATAGACATTTTATCCTCTTGTCACGACGATCTTCAACTTCACTCTGAAATTACTTGAACCTTTCAATAATTCAGACTTTTGTTTCATCGAGCAAATATACCAGCATCTACTCAAATCATCTGTGAAGCAAGAACATAACGATATCCACTGCATGCCTCAGCACTCATTGGACTACACACATCAAAATGTATTACTTCCAACAAGTTGCTTTCTTGTTCCATCTTACTGAAAACGAGGCCTTTCAGTCATCTTGCCCATGTGGTATTATTTGCATGTCTCAAGTGATTCAAAATCAAGTGAGTCCAAACGATCCATCTGCATGGAGTTTCTTCATGCATATATACCAATAGACATGGTTTGCATGTCTCCATCTTTCAAAAACGAGTGAGTCCAAAGATCCATCTACATGGAGCTTCTTCATGCGTTCTATACCAATATGACTCAAATGGCAGTGCCACAAGTATGTGGTACTATCATTACTATTTTATATCTTTTGGCACGAACATGTGTATCACTACGATCGAGATTCATTTTAGATGCAAGACCATTGAAGGTATTATTCAAATAAACAGAGTAACCATTATTCTCCTTAAATGAATAACCGTATTGCGATAAACATAATCCAATCATGTTTATGCTCAACGCAAACTCCAAATAACAATTATTTAGGTTTGACACCATTCTCGATGGTAGAGGGAGCATGCGATGCTTGATCACATCAACCTTGGAAACACTTCCAACACATATCGTCATCTCACCTTTAGCTAGTCTCCGTTTATTCCGCAACTTTTATTTCGAGTTACTAACACTTAGCAACCGCACCGGTATCTAATATCCTGGTGCTACTAGGAGTACTAGTAAAGTACACATTCATATAATGTATATCCAATATACTTCTGTCGACCTTGCCTGCCTTCTCATCTACCAAGTATCTAGGGTAGTTCTGCTTCAGTGACCGTTCCCCTCATTACAGAAGCACTTAGTCTCGGGTTTGGGTTCAACCTTGGGATTCTTCACTAGAGCAGCAAACGACTTGCTGTTTCATGAAGTATCCCTTTTGCCCTTGCCCTTCTAGAAACTGGTGGTTTTACTAACCATCAACAATTGATGCTCCTTCTTGATTTCTACTTTCGCGGTGTCAAACATCGCGAATAGCTCAAGGATCATCATATCTATCCCTGATATGTTATAGTTCATCATGAAGCTCTAATAGCTTGGTGGCAGTGACTATGGAGGACCATCACTGTCTCATCTGGAAGATTAACTCCCACTCGATTCAAGTGATTGTAGTACTCAGACAATCTGAGCACATGCTCAACGATTGAGCTTTTCTCCCTTAGCTTGCAGGCTTAAGAAACTTTGTCAGAGGTCTCATACCTCTTGACGTGGGCACTAGTCTGAAATCCCAATTTCAGTCTTCGGAACATCTCATATGTTCTGCGACGTTTCAAAAACGTCTTTGTCACCACAATTTTTAACCGTTAGCATCACACACTGAACTATCATGTAGTCATCAAAACGTGTATGTCAGATGTTTCGTAACATCTACAGACGACGCTCGAGGTTCAGCACACCGAGCGGTGCATTAAGGACGTAAGCCTTCTGTGCAGTAATGAGGACAATCCTCAGTTTACGGACCCAGTCCGCATAATTGCTACTATCAACTTTCAACTAAATTTTCTCTAGGAATATATCTTAAACAGTAGAACTAAAGCGTAAGCTATGACATAATTTGCAAAGACCTTTTGACTATGTTCATGATAATTAAGTTCATCTGATTATTTAATGAACTCCCACTCAGATAGACATCCCTCTAGTCATCCAAGTGATACATGATCCGAGTCAAACTAGGCCGTGTCCGATCATCACGTGAGACGGACTAGTCATCATCGGTGAACATCTCCATGTTGATCGCATCTACTATACGACTCATGTTCGACCTTTCGATCTCTTGTGTTCCGAGGCCATGTCTGTACATGCTAGGCTCGTCAAGTCAACCTAAGTGTTTCGCATGTGTTCCGAGGCCATGTCTGTACATGCTAGGATCGTCAACACCCGTTGTATTTGAACGTTAGAATCTATCACACCTGATCATCACGTGGTGCTTCGAAACAACGAACCTTCGCAACGGTGCACAGTTAGGGGGAACACGTCTCTTGAAATTTTAGTGAGGGATCATCTTATTTATGCTACCGTCGTTCTAAGAAAATAAGATGTAAACATGACAAACATCACATGCAAATCATAAAGTGATGTGATATGGCCAATATCATCTTGCGCCTTTGATCTCCATCTTTGAGGCGCGGCATGATCACCTTCGTCACCGGCATGACACCATGATCTCCATCATCATGATCTCCATCATCGTGTCTTCATGAAGTTGTCTCGCCAACTATTACTTCTACTACTATGGCTAACGGTTAGCAATAAAGTAAAGTAATTACATGGCGTTTTCATTGACACGCAGGTCATACAATAAATTAAGACAACTCCTATGGCTCCTGCCGGTTGTCATACTCATCGACATGCAAGTCGTGATTTCTATTACAAGAACATGATCAATCTCATACATCACATATATCATTCATCACATCCTTTTGGCCATATCACATCACATAGCATACCCTACAAAAACAAGTTAGACGTCCTCTAATTGTTGTTGCATGTTTTACGTGGCTGCTATGGGTTTCTAGCAAGAACGTTTCTTACCTACGCAAAAGCCACAACGTGATATGCCAATTTCTATTTACCCTTCATAAGGACCCTTTTCATCGAATCCGATCCGACTAAAGTGGGAGAGACAGACACCCGCTAGCCACCTTATGCAACTAGTGCATGTCAGTCGGTGGAACCTGTCTCACGTAAGGGTACGTGTAAGGTCGGTCCGGGCCGCTTCATCCCACGATGCCGCCGAATCAAGATAAGACTAGTAACGGCAAGTAAATTGACAAAAACGACGCCCACAACTACTTTGTGTTCTACTCATGCATAGAAACTACGCATAAACCTGGCTCATGATGCCACTATTGGGGAACGTAGCAGAAATTCAAAATTTTCTACGCATCACCAAGATAAATCTATGGAGTAATCTAGCAACGAGGGGAAGGGGAGTGCATCTACATACCCTTGTAGATCGTGAAGCGGAAGCGTTGCAAGAACGCGGATGAAGGAGTCGTACTCGTAGCGATTCAGATCGCGGTTGATTCCGATCTAAGCGCCGAACCACGGCGCCTCCGCGTTCAACACACGTGCAGCCCGGTGACGTCTCCCACTCCTTGATCCAGCAAGGAGAGAGGGAGAGGTTGGGGAAGACTCCGTCCAGCAGCAACACGACGGCGTGGTGGTGATGGAGGAGCGTGGCAATCCTGGAGGGCTTCGCCAAGCACTGCGGGAGAGGAGGAAGACATGGAAGAGGGGGAGGGCTGCGCCAGAACTTGGATGCGGCTGCCCTCCCAACCCCCACATATATATAGGGGCAAGGGAGAGGGGGGCCGGCCCCCTCAGATCCAATCTGAGGAGGGGGCGGCGGCCAGAGGGGTTACCTTGCCCCCCAAGGCAAGGGGGGCGCCTCCCCTTAGGGTTCCCCCAAACCCCCAGGCGCATGGGCCCTGGGAGGGAAGGCACCCAGCCCACTAAGGGGCTGGTCCCTCTCCACATACAGCCCATAGGGCCCTCCGGGGCTGGTGGCCCCTCCCAGTGGACCCCCGGAACCCTCTGGTGGTCCCGGTACATTACCGGTGACGCCCGAAACTCTTCCGGTGGCCAAAACGGGACTTCCCATATATAAATCTTTACCTCTGGACCATTCCGGAACTCCTGTGACGTCCGGGATCTCATCCGGGACTCCGAACAACATTCGGTAACCACGTATATCTATTCCCTATAACCCTAGCGTCATCGAACCTTAAGTGTGTAGACCCTACGGGTTCGGGAACCATGCAGACATGACCGATACGTTCTCCAGTCAATAACCAACAGCGGGATCTGGATACCCATGTTGGCTCCCACATGTTCCACGATGATCTCATCGGATGAACCACGATGTCAGGGATTTAATCAATCCCGTATACAATTCCCTTTGTCTACCGGTATGTGAAGCAAATATGCCCTAGAGGCAATAATAAAGTATTATATATTTCCTTATATCATGATAAATGTTTATTATTCATGCTAGAATTGTATTAACCGGAAACATAATACATGTGTGAATACATAGACAAACAGAGTGTCACTAGTATGCCTCTACTTGACTAGCTCGTTAATCAAAGATGGTTGTGTTTCCTAGCCATAGACATGAGTTGTCATTTGATTAATGGGATCACCTCATTAGGAGAATGACATGATTGACTTGACCCATTCCGTTAGCTTAGCACCCGATCGTTTAGTATGTTGCTATTGCTTTCTTCATGACTTATACATGTTCCTATGACTATGAGATTATGCAACTCCCGTTTACCGGAGGAACACTTTGTGTGCTACCAAACGCACAACGTAAATGGGTGATTATAAAGGTGCTCTACAGGTGTCTCCAAAGGTACTTGTTGGGTTGGCGTATTTTGAGATTAGGATTTGTCACTCCAATTGTCGGAGAGGTATCTCTGGGCCCACTCCGTAATGCACATCACTATAAGCCTTGCAAGCATTGTGACTAATGAGTTAGTTGCGGGATGATGTGTTACGGAACAAGTAAAGAGACTTGCCGGTAACGAGATTGAACTAGGTATCGAGATACCGATGATCAAATCTCGGGCAAGTAACATACCGGTGACAAAGGGAACAACGTATGTTGTTATGCGGTCTGACCGATAATGATCTTCGTAGAATATGTGGGAGCCAATATGGGCATCCAGGTCCCGCTATTGGTTATTGACAGGAGACGTGTCTCGGTCATGTCTACATAGTTCTCGAACCCGTAGGGTCCGCACGCTTAACGTTACGATGACAGTTTTATTGAGTTTTGATGTACCGAAGGAGTTCGGAGTCCCGGATGAGATCGGGGATATGACGAGGAGTCTCGAAATGGTCGAGACGTAAAAATCGATATATTGGACGACTATATTCGGACTTCGGAAAGGTTCCGAGTGATTCGGGTATTTTTCGGAGTACCGGAGAGTTACGGGAATTCGTATTGGGCCTTAATGGGCCATACGGGAAAGGAGAGAAAGGCCTCAAAAGGTGGCCGCACCCCTCCCCATGGTCTGGTCCGAATTGGAGTAGGGAAGGGGGGCGCACCCTTCCTTCTTTCTCCTTCCCCCTTCCCTTCTCCTACTCCCACAAGGAAAGGAGGAGTCCTACTCCCGGTGGGAGTAGGACTCCCCCCTATGGCGCGCCTCTCCCCTTGGCCGGCTGCCTCCCCCTTGCTCCTTTATATACGGGGGCAGGGGGGCACCCCATAGACACAACAATTGATCCTTGAGATCTCTTAGCCGTGTGCGGTGCCCCCCTCCACCATATTGCACCTCGATAATACCGTTGCGGAGCTTAGGCGAAGCCCTGCGTCGGTGGAACATCATCATCGTCACCACTCCGTCGTGCTGACGAAACTCTCCCTCAACACTCGGCTGGATCGGAGTTCGAGGGACGTCATCGAGCTGAACGTGTGTAGAACTCGGAGGTGCCGTGCGTTCGGTACTTGATCGGTCGGATCATGAAGACGTACGACTACATCAACCGCGTTGTGATAACGCTTCCGCTTTCGGTCTACGAGGGTACGTGGACAACACTCTGCCCTCTCATTGCTATGCATCACCATGATCTTGCGTGTGCGTAGGAATTTTTTTGAAATTACTACGTTCCCCAACAGTGGCATCCGAGCCTGGTTTTATGCGTTGATGCTATGCACGAGTAGAACACAAGTGAGTTGTGGGCGATATAAGTCATACTGCTTACCAGCATGTCATACTTTGGTTCAGCGGTATTGTGAGATGAAGCGGCCCGGACCGACATTACGCGTACGCTTACGCGAGACTGGTTTCACCGTTCGGAGCACTCATTGCTTAAAGGTGACCGGCGGGTGTCTGTCTCTCTCACTTTAGTTGAACCGAGTGTGGCTACGCCCGGTCCTTGCGAAGGTTAAAACAGCACCAACTTGACAAACTATCGTTGTGGTTTTGATGCGTAGGTAAGAACGGTTCTTGCTAAGCCCGTAGCAGCCACGTAAAATATGCAACAACAAAGTAGAGGACGTCTAACTTGTTTTTGCAGGGCATGTTGTGATGTGATATGGTCAAGACATGATGTGATATAATGTGTTGTATGAGATGATCATGTTTTGTAACCGAGTTATCGGCAACTGGCAGGAGCCATATGGTTGTCGCTTTATTGTATGAGATGCAATCGCCATGTAATAGTTTTACTTTATCACTAAGCGGTAGCGATAGTCGTAAAAGCAATAAGTTGGCGAGACGACAACGATGCTACGATGGAGATCAAGGTGTCGCGCCGGTGACGATGGTGATCATGACGGTGCTTCGGAGATGGAGATCACAAGAACGGTGCTTCGGAGATGGAGATCACAAGCACAAGATGATGATGGCCATATCATATCACTTATATTGATTGCATGTGATGTTAATCCTTTATGCATCTTATCTTGCTTTGATTGACGGTAGCATTATAAGATGATCTCTCACTAAAATTTCAAGATAAAAGTGTTCTCCCTGAGTATGCACCGTTGCAAAAGTTCTTCGTGCTGAGACACCACGTGTTAATCGGGTGTGATAGGCTCTACGTTCAAATACAACGTGTGCAAAACAGTTGCACACGCGGAATACTCAGGTTAAACTTGACGAGCCTAGCATATACAGATATGGCCTCGGAACACAGAGACCGAAAGGTCGAGCGTGAATCATATAGTAGATATGATCAACATAGTGATGTTCACCATTGAAACTACTCCATCTCACGTTTTAATCGGACATGGTTTAGTTGCTTTGGATCACATAATCACTTAGATGATTAGAGGGATGTCTATCTAAGTGGGAGTTCTTAAGTAATATGATTAATTGAACTTAAATTTATCATGAACTTAGTCCTAATAGTATTTTGCAAATTATGTTGTAGATCAATAGCTCGCGTTGTTGCTTTCCTGTGTTTATTTTTGATATGTTCCTAGAGAAAAATTATGTTGAAAGATGTTAGTAGCAAAGATGCGGATTGGATCCGTGATCTGAGGATTATCCTCATTGCTGCACAGAAGAATTATGTCCTTGATGCACCGCTAGGTGACAGACCTATTGCAAGAGCAGATGCAGACGTTATGAACGTTTGGCTAGCTCAATATGATGACTACTTGATAGTTTAGTGCACCATGCTTAACGGCTTAGAATCGGGACTTCAAAGACGTTTTGAACGTCATGGACCATATAAGATGTTCCAGGAGTTGAAGTTAATATTTCAAGCAAATACCCGAGTTGAGAGATATGAAGTCTCCAACAAGTTCTATAGCTAAAAGATGGAGGAGAATCGCTCAACTAGTGAGCATGTGCTCAGATTGTCTGGGTACTACAATCGCTTGAATCAGGTGGGAGTTAATCTTCCAGATAAAATAGTGATTGACAGAATTCTCTAGTCACCATCACCAAGTTAGTAGAACTTCGTGATGAACTATAGTATGCAAGGGATGACGAAAGTAATTCCCGAGCTCTTCGTGATGCTGAAATCGACGAAGGTAGAAATCAAGAAAAACATCAAGTGTTGATGGTTGACGAGACCACTAGTTTCAAGAAAAGGGCAAAGGGAAGAAGGGGAACTTCAAGAAGAACGGCAAGCAAGTTGCTGCTCAAGTGAAGAAGCCTAAGTCTGGTCCTAAGCCTGAGACTAAGTGCTTCTACTGCAAAGGGACTGGTCACTAGAAGCGGAACTACCCCAACTATTTGGTGGATAAGAAGGATGGCAAAGTGAACAAAGGTATATTTGATATACAGATTATTGATGTGTACTTTACTAGTGTTTATAGCAACCCCTCGGTAATTGATACTGGTTCAGTTGCTAAGAGTAGTAACTCGGAAACGCGAGTTGCAGAATAAACAGAGACTAGTAAAAGGCGAGGTAACGATGTGTGTTGGAAGTAGTTCCAAGATTGATATGATCATCATCGCACACTCCCTGTACTTTCGGGATTAGTGTTGAAACTAAATAAGTGTTATTTGGTGTTTGCGTTGAGCATGAATATGATTTGATCATGTTTATTGCAATACGGTTATTCATTTAAATTAGAGAACAATTGTTTTTCTGTTTACATGAATAAAACCTTCTATGGTCATACACACCAACGAAAATGGTTTGTTGGATCTCGATCGTAGTGATACACATATTCATAATATTGAAGCCAAAAGATGCAAAGTTAATAATGATAGTGCAACTTATTTGTGGCACTGCCGTTTAGGTCATATTGGTGTAAAGCGCATGAAGAAACTCCATACTGATGGGATTTTGGAATCACTTGATTATGAATCACTTGATGCTTGCGGACCGTGCCTCATGGGCAAGATGACTAAAACGCCGTTCTCCGGAACTATGGAGAGAGCAACAGATTTGTTGGAAATCATACATACAGATGTATGTGGTCCGATGAATATTGAGGCTCGTAGCAGGTATCATTATTTTCTGACCTTCACAGATGATTTGAGCAGATATGGGTATATCTACTTAATGAAACAAGAGTCTGAAACATTTGAAAAGTTCATATAATTTCAGAGTGAAGCAGAAAATCATCGTAACAAGAAAATAAAGTTTCTACGATCTGATCGTGGAGAAGAGTATTTAAGTTACGAGTTTGGCCTTTAGTTAAAACAATGTGAAATAGTTTCACTACTCACGCCACCTGGAACACCACAGTGTAATGGTGTGTCCGAACGTCATAACCGTACTTTATTGGATATAGTGCAATCTATGATGTCTCTTACCAATTTACCACTATCGTTTTGGGGTTATGCATTAGAGACAGCTACATTCACGTTAAATAGGGCACCATCAAAATCCGTTGAGACGACGCCTTATGAACTGTGGTTTGGCAAGAAACCAAAGTTGTCGTTTCTTAAAGTTTGGGGTTGCGATGCTTATGTGAAAAAGTTTCATCCTGATAAGTTCAAACCCAAATCGGAGAAATGTGTCTTCATAGGATACCCAAAGGAGACAGTTGGGTACACCTTCTATCACAGATCCGAAGGCAAGACATTCGTTGCTTAGTATGGATCCTTTCTAGAGAAGGAGTTTCTCTCGAAAGAAGTGAGTGGGAGGAAAGTAGAACTTGATGAGGTAACTGTACCTGCTCCCTTATTGGAAAGTAGTTCATCACAGAAATCTGTTCCTGTGACTCCTACACCAATTAGTGAGGAAGTTAATGATGATGATCATGTAACTTCAGATCAATTTACTACCAAACCTCGTAGGTAAACCAGAGTAAGATCCGCACCAGAGTGGTACGGTAATCCTGTTCTGGAAGTTATGTTACTACACCATGACAAACCTATGAACTATGAAGAAGCGATGGTGAGCCCAGATTCCGCAAAATGGCTTGAGGCCATGAAATCTGAGATGAGATCCATGTATGAGAACAAAGTGTGGACTTTGGTTGACTTGCCCGATGATCGGCAAGCAATTGAGAATAAATGGATCGTCAAGAGGAAGACTCGTGGCGGATATCGTTATTTTCTCACCTTCACAGATGATTTGAGCAGATATGGGTATATCTACTTAATGAAACAGAAGTCTGAAACATTTGAAAAGTTCATATAATTTCAGAGTGAAGCGTAAAATCATCGTAACAAGAAAATAAAGTTTCTACTATCTGATCATGGAGAAGAGTATTTGAGTTACGAGTTTGGCTGTCAGTTAAAACAATGTAGTTTCACTACTCACGCCACCTGGAACACCACGGTGTAAATGTGTGTCCGAACATCGTAACCGTACTTTATTAGATAAGGTGCGATATATGATGTCTCTTACCGATCTACCACTATCGTTTTGGGGTTATGCATTAGAGACAGCTGCATTCACGTTAAATAGGGTACCATCTAAATCCGTTGAGACAACATCTTATGAACTGTGGTTTGGCAAGAAACCAAAGTTGTCGTATCTTAAAATTTGGGGCTGCGATGCTTATGTGAAAAGGTTTCATCCTGATAAGCTCAAACCCAAATAGGAGAAATGTGTCTTCATAGGATACCCAAATGAGACAGTTGGGTACACCTTCTATCACAGATCCGAAGGCAAGACATTCGTTGCTAAGAATGGATCCTTTCTAGAGAAGGAGTTTTCTCTCGAAAGAAGTGAGTGGGAGGAAAGTAGAACTTGATGAGGTAACTGTACCTGCTCCCTTATTGGAAAGTAGTTCATCACAGAAATCTGTTCCTGTGACTCCTACACCAATTAGTGAGGAAGTTAATGATGATGATCATGAAACTTCAGATCAAGTTACTACCGAACCTCGTAGGAAAACCAGAGTAAGATCCGCACCAGAGTGGTACGGTAATCCTGTTCTGGAGGTCATGTTATTTGACCATGACGAACCTACGAACTATGAGGAAGCGATGATGAGCCCAGATTCCGCAAAATGGTTTAAGGCCATGAAATCTGAGATGGGATCCATGTATAAGAACAAAGTATGGACTTTGATTGACTTGCCCGATGATTGGTGAGCCATAGAAAATAAATGGATCTTCAAGAGGAAGACGGACGCTGATAGTAGTGTTACTATCTACAAAGCTAGAATTGTCGCAAAAAGGTTTTCGACAAGTTCAAGGTGTTGACTACGATGAGAGTTTCTCACTCGTATCTATGCTTAAGTCTGTCTGAATCATGTTAGCAATTAACGCATTTTATGAAATATGGCAAATGAATAAACAAAACTGCATTCCTTAATGGATTTATTAAAGAAGAGTTGTATATGATGCAACCAGGAGGTTTTGTCAATCCTAAAAGTGCTAACAAAATATGCAAGCTCCAGCGATCCATTTATGGACTGGTGCAAGCATCTCGGAGTTGGAATATACGCTTTGATAAGTTGATCAAAGGATATAGTTTTATACAGACTTGTGGTGAAGCCTGTATTTACAAGAAAGTGAGTGGGAGCACTACATCATTTCTGATAAGTATATGTGAATGACATATTGTTCATCGGAAATAATGTAGAATTATTCTGCAAAGCATAAAGGAGTGTTTGAAAGGAGTTTTTTTCAAAGAAAGACCTCGGTGAAGCTGCTTACATATTGAGCATCAAGATCTATAGAGATAGATCAAGACGCTTGATAAGTTTTTTCAATGAGTACATACCTTAACAAGATTTTGAAGTAGTTCAAAATAGAACAGTCAAAGAAAGAGTTCCTGCCTGTGTTACAAGGTGTGAAATTGAGTAAGACTCAAAGCCCGACCACGGCAGAAGATAGAAAGAGAATGAAAGTCATTCCCTATGCCTTGGCCATAGGTTCTATAAAGTATGCCATGCTGTGTACCAGATCTATTGTATACCCTACACTGATTTTGGCAAGGGAGTACAATAGTGATCTAGGAGTAGATCACTGGATAGCGGTCAAAATTATCCTTAGTGGAATAAGGATATGTTTCTCGATTATGGAAGTGACAAAAGGTTCGTCGTAAAGGGTTACGTCGATACAAGTTTTGACACTAAATCTAGATGACTCTAAGTCTCGGTCTAGATACATATTGAAAGTGGAAGCAATTAGCTAGAGTAGCGCCGTGCAGAGCATTGTAGACATAGAAATTTGCAAAATACTTACGGATCTGAATGTGACAGACCCGTTGACTAAAATTATCTCACAATCAAAACATGATCACACCTTAGTACTCTTTGGGTGTTAATCGCATAGCAATGTGAACTAGATTATTGACTCTAGTAAACCCTTTGAGTGTTGGTCACATAGAGATGTGAACTATGGGTGTTAATCACATGGTGATGTGAATTATTGATGTTAAATCACATGGCGATGTGAACTAGATTATTGACTCTAGTGCAAGTGGGAGACTGAAGCAAATATGCCCTAGAGGCAATAATAAAGTATTATATATTTCCTTATATCATGATAAATGTTTATTATTCATGCTAGAATTGTATTAACCGGAAACATAATACATGTGTGAATACATAGACAAACAGAGTGTCACTAGTATGCCTCTACTTGACTAGCTCGTTAATCAAAGATGGTTATGTTTCCTAGCCATAGACATGAGTTGTCATTTGATTAATGGGATCACCTCATTAGGAGAATGACGTGATTGACTTGACCCATTCCGTTAGCTTAGCACCCGATCGTTTAGTATGTTGCTATTGCTTTCTTCATGACTTATACATGTTCCTATGACTATGAGATTATGCAACTCCCGTTTACCGAAGGAACACTTTGTGTGCTACCAAACGTCACAACGTAAATGGGTGATTATAAAGGTGCTCTACAGGTGTCTCCAAAGGTACTTGTTGGGTTGGCGTATTTCGAGATTAGGATTTGTCACTCCAATTGTCGGAGAGGTATCTCTGGGCCCACTCGGTAATGCACATCACTATAAGCCTTGCAAGCATTGTGACTAATGAGTTAGTTGCGGGATGATGTGTTACGGAACGAGTAAAGAGACTTGCCGGTAACGAGATTGAACTAGGTATCGAGATACCGACGATCAAATCTCGGGCAAGTAACATACCGGTGACAAAGGGAACAACGTATGTTGTTATGCGGTCTGACCGATAAAGATCTTCGTAGAATATGTGGGAGCCAATATGGGCATCCAGGTCCCGCTATTGGTTATTGACAGGAGACGTGTCTCGGTCATGTCTACATAGTTCTCGAACCCGTAGGGTCCGCACGCTTAACGTTACGATGACAGTTTTATTGAGTTTTGATGTACCGAAGGAGTTCGGAGTCCCGGATGAGATCGGGGATATGACGAGGAGTCTCGAAATGGTCGAGACATAAAAATCGATATATTGGACGACTATATTCGGACTTCGGAAAGGTTCCGAGTGATTCAGGTATTTTTCGGAGTACCGGAGAGTTATGGGAATTCGTATTGGGCCTTAATGGGCCATACGGGAAAGGAGAGAAAGGCCTCAAAAGGTGGCCGCACCCCTCCCCATGGTCTGGTCCGAATTGGACTAGGGAAGGGGGGCGCACCCTTCCTTCTTTCTCCTTCCCCCTTCCCTTCTCCTACTCCCACAAGGAAAGGAGGAGTCCTACTCCCGATGGGAGTAGGACTCCCCCCTATGGCGCGCCTCTCCCCTTGGCCGGCTGCCTCCCCCTTGCTCCTTTATATACGGGGGCAGGGGGGCACCCCATAGACACAACAATTGATCCTTGAGATCTCTTAGCCGTGTGCGGTGCCCCCCTCCACCATATTACACCTCGATAATACCGTTGCGGAGCTTAGGCGAAGCCCTGCGTCGGTGGAACATCATCATCGTCACCACTCCGTCGTGCTGACGAAACTCTCCCTCAACACTCGGCTGGATCGGAGTTCGAGGGACGTCATCGAGCTGAACGTGTGTAGAACTCGGAGGTGCCGTCCGTTCGGTACTTGATCGGTCGGATCGTGAAGACGTACGACTACATCAACCGCGTTGTGATAACGCATCCGCTTTCGGTCTACGAGGGTACGTGGACAACACTCTGCCCTCTCATTGCTATGCATCACCATGATCTTGCGTGTGCGTAGGAAATTTTTTGAAATTACTACGTTCCCCAACAGTATGGTACTTGCCCGAGATTCGATCGTCGGTATCCCGATACCTTGTTCAATCTCCTTACCGGCAAGTCTCTTACTCATTCCGTAACACATCATCCCGTGATCATCTCCTTGGTCACATTGTGCACATTATGATGATGTCCTACCGAGTGGGCCCAGTACCTCTCCGTTTACACGGAGTGACAAATCCCAGTCTTGATTCGTGCCAACCCAACAAACACTTTCAGAGATACCTGTAGTGCACCTTTATAGCCACCCAGTTATGTTGTGACGTTTGGTACACCCAAAGCATTCCTACGGTATCCGGGAGTTGCACAATTTCATGGTCTAAGGAAATGATACTTGACATTAGAAAAGCTCTTAGCAAACGAACTACACGATCTTGTGCTAGGCTTAGGATTGGGTCTTGTCCATCACATCATTCTCCTAATGATGTGATCCCGTTATCAACGACATCCAATGTCCATGGTCAGGAAATCGTAACCATCTATTGATCAACGAGCTAGTCAACTAGAGGCTTACTAGGGACATGGTGTTGTCTATGTATCCACACATGTATTTGAGTTTCCTATCAATACAATTTTAGCATGGATAATAAACGATTATCATGAACAAGGAAATATAATAATAACCAATTTATTATTGCCTCTAGGGCATATTTCCAACATGTCTGCCATCACAGATCTGCTATGAATCCTATTCCGCGACTGAGATACTGCTGTGTTCTGCTCTCCTGCTGCCCGGAGTAAAGCCCGGATCTGCATCAAACCTCTGCCAGCTTCCGACCGGGAAGGCTGAATCGACTCTGCTATTCGGGCTGCAGCTGTGAGATTCTGAATTGGAGTTCGGTATACCTGAGTTGGCGGCGGAAAAAGCTGTCGTCGACTGGATTCAGGAATCTGATGCCGAGCATGCTCATCGAGTGTGTGCTGGAGGTTCTCCAGTCGAGTGCGCTCAGCCAAGTTGGCCAAGCACACCTCCTCCAAGGCCCGGGCCTCGGGGGTTTCTCCAACGATGGGAGTGTGAAGTGCATCCATATTGCGGCGGCGGAGCTCTTCCCTCTGCTGCGAAGAAAGAGGCTCGGGGCGTACTCCTCGTGGACGCGTGACGGATCGCCATCACCATCACCACCGTCGTCGCGGGGGAAGCCAGGAGGACTGTGTCGTCCATTGACCATCAATACTTCCGCCGCGGGGTCACTGCTGTCGCACTCGGATGCGGTCTCGACGGAGCTAGTTGACAGGTCGAACAGGCCGTAGAGAGTTTCGTCGGGCTCGATTGCCACGACTTGTGGGCTGGCTGACTGGCGGGCCACCGTGTGTCTCACCCATCGCTGGAGGCGCGACCGACCGGAATGCTTGCACCAGCGAACAGCGGGGAGCGAGGACGCCACAGGAGCCGACCGATACTGAGTCGACGGCTGCCGAAGAAGGACGCCACGGACACATGCGCGAAAGTGCGTCGCCCCGTGGACGGGGAGCGCCTCGACGTCGAGGGGAGCCTCTTGAAGCCAGGCGGAGTCGTCGGCGACGAAGACGAGCGCGCCGAGACGGATCTCGCGGCCCTCAGCCATTCCTCTGCCGGAAACCATCATGATGGGAATCGAAAAAAGTCGCAACTTCACCAACAAGTTGCTAAGACACCTGCCCCACGGTGGGCGCCAACTGTCGTGGTACTAAGAATGACAGTAGAATAGGGGGATAAATATGAGGAGGCAAGATCCTAGCTATGGCGAAGTTGTACACACGAGTTTTACGAGTTCAGGCCCATCTCGGAAGAAGTAACAGCCCTACGTCTCGGAGCCCGGAGGCGGTCGACTGGATTGTATATGTGTGTGTTTATAGGGGTGCGAACCCTTGTGCCTGTGGAGGGGGGTGGCCTATATAGAGTGCGCCAGGACCCCAGCCAGCCCACGTTACAAGGGGTTCAATGTACATAAAGAAGGAGCGTTACAGGTAACGTCCGTAATAAAGTGATATAAATGATCATTAAGTCTATGAATAAATGTCCAACCGTTGTTGTGCTGAGTGACCTTAGATCTTCGGTATGTCGAGTGGTTTCTTGCATGGTCGAATGATTGAGTGGTCGAGTGACCTAAAGAAGGAGGTTCTCCGAGTGAATGGTAGGTCGAGTGGATTGCACTCGACACCTTTGTTGGGCCCTCCCTATTGTCTCTTGAACTTCTTTGTTTCTAAGACAGTGACCTTGGGTAGGACGTATAGGTCAGGCCTATTACCCTACCCCAGGTCTATGTCCTGATCAGGTGTCTGTTTCTCCAACTTTAGTTGAATCGAGTGTGACTACGCCCAGTCCTTGTTGAAGGTTAAAACAGCACACTTGACGAAAAAGCATTGTGGTTTTGATGCGTAGGTAAGAACGGTTCTTGCTAAGCCCGTAGCAGCCACGTAAAATTTGCAACAACAAAGTAGAGGACATCTAACTTGTTTTTGCAGGGCTTGCTGTGATGTGATATGGTCAAGACGTGATGATATATAATTTGTTGTATGAGATGATCATGTTTTGTTAAAGTTATCGGCAACTGGCAGGAGCCTTATGGTTGTCTCTTTATTGCATAAGATGCAAGCGCCATATAATTGCTTTACTTTATCGCTATGCGATAGCAATAGTTGCAAAAGCAATAGTTGGCGAGACGACCATGTGACGACACGTTGAGAGAGATCAAGATGATGGAGATCATGGTGTCATGCCGGTGACGATGGAGATCATAACGGTACTTTGGAGATGGAGATCAAAGGCACAAGATGATGATGGCCATATCATATCACATTTTTTATTGCATGTGATGTTTATCTTTTCTACATATTATTTTGCTTAGTATGGCGATAGCATTATAAGATGATCCCTCACTAAATTTCAAGGTATAAGTGTTCTCCATGAGTATGCACAGTTGCGACAGTTCTTCGTGCTGAGACACCACGTGATGATCGGGTGTGATAAGCTCTACGTTCACATACAACGGGTGCACGCTAGTTTTGCACATGCAGAATACTCGGGTTAAACGTGATGAGCCTAGCATATGCTGACATGGCCTCGAAACATTGGAGACCGAAAGGTCGAACGCGAATCATATAGTAGATATGATCAACATAGTGATGTTCACCATTGAAAACTACTCCATCTCACGTGATGATCGGACATGGTTTAGTTGATATGGATCACATGATCATTTAGATGACTTGAGGGATGTCTATCTAAGTGGGAGTTCTTAAGTAATATGATTAATTGAACTTTATTTTATCATGAACTTAGTCCTGATAGTACTTGCACCGCTAGGTGACAGACCTATTGCAGGAGCAGATGCAGACGTTATGAACATTTGACAAAGCTCGGTATGATGAGTACTTGATAGTTTAGTGCACCGTGCTTTACGGCTTAGAACCAGGACTTCAAAAACATTTTGAACGCCACGGAGCATATGAGATGTTCCAAGATATGAAATTGGTATTTCAGTCTCATGCCCGAGTCGAGAGGTATGAGACCTCTGACAAAGTACTTTGCCTACAAGATGGAGGAGAATAGCTCAGCTAGTGAGCATATACTCAGAATGTCTGGGTACTACAATCGCTTGAATCAAGTGGGACTTAGTCTTCCAGATAAGATAGTGATTGACAGAGTTCTCTAGTCACTATCACCAAGTTACTAAAACTTTGTGATGAACTATAATATGCAAGGGATGACGAAAACGATTCCCAAGCTCTTCGCGATGCTGAAATTGGCGAAGGTAGAAATCAAGAAAAAGCATTGCTACCTCTTGAGCATTGCGTTGGTTTTCCCTTGAAGAGGAAAGGGTGATGCAGTAAAGTAGCGTAAGTATTTCCCTCAGTTTTTGAGAACCAAGGTATCAATCCAGTAGGAGGCCACACACGAGTCCCTCGCACCTACACAAACAAATAAATCCTCACAACCAACGCGAAAAAGGGGTTGTCAACCCCTTCACGGTCACTTACGAGAGTGAGATCTGATAGATATGATAAGATAATATTTTTGGTATTTTTATGAGAAAGATGCAAAGTAAAATAAAAGGCAATAAAAATAGCTAAGTGTTGGAAGATTAATATGATGGAAAATAGACCCGGGGGCCATAGGTTTCACTAGTGGCTTCTCTCAAGAGCATAAATATTATGGTGGGTGAACGAATTACTGTTGAGCAATAGATAGAATTGAGCATAGTTATGAGAATATCTAGGTATGATCATGTATATAGGCATCACGTCCGCGACAAGTAGACCGACTCCTGCCTGCATCTACTACTATTACTCCACACATCGACCGCTATCCAGCATGCATCTAGAGTATTAAGTTCATGAAGAACAGAATAACGCATTAAGAAAGATGACATGATGTAGAGGGATAAACTCATGCAATATTATATAAACCCCATCTTTTTATCCTCGATGGCAACAATACAATACGTGCCTTGCTGCCCCTACTGTCACTGGGAAAGGACACCGCAAGATTGAACCCAAAGCTAAGCACTTCTCCCATTGCAAGAAAGATCAATCTAGTAGGCCAAACCAAACTGATAATTCAAAGAGACTTGCAAAGATAACCAATCATACATAAAAGAATTCAGAGGAGATTCAAATATTGTTCATAGATAATCTTGATCATAAACTACTCACACTTCATCGGAGAGGCCTTGGAGATGATGTAGAGGCCCTCCGTGATCGATGCCCCCTCCGGCGGAGCTCCGGAAAAGGCCCCAAGATGGGATCTCGCAGGTAGAAAAAGTTGCGGCGGTGGAATTAGGTTTTTGGCTCCGTATCTGGTAGTTTGGGGGTACGTGGGTATATGAAGGAGGAAGAAGTACGTTGGTGGAGCAACATGGGGCCCACGAGGGTGGATGGCACGCCCAGGGGGGTAGGCGCGCCCCCTACCTCGTGCCCTCCTGGTTGATGTCTTGACATAGGGTCCAAGTCCTCTGGATCACGTTCGTTCTGAAAATCACGTTCCCGAAGGTTTCATTCCGTTTGGACTCCGTTTGATATTCTTTTTCCACGAAACTCTGAAATAGGCAAAAAACTGCAATTCTGGGCTAGGCCTCCGGTTAGTAGGTTAGTCCCAAAAGTAATATAAAAGTGTATAATAAAGCCCAATAATGTCCAAAACAGAATATAATATAGCATGAAGCAATCAAAAATTATAGATACGTGGGAGACGTATCAAGCATCCCCAAGGTTAAGTCCTGCTCGTCCTCGAGTAGGTAAATGATAAAAACAGAATTTTTGATGCGGAATGCTACTTGGCATGGTTTTCAATGTAACCCTCTTAATTGTGGTATGAATATTCAGATCCGAAAGATTCAAGATAAAAGTTTAATATTGACATAAAAATAATAATACTTCAAGCATACTAACTAAGCAATCATATCTTCTCAAAATAACATGGCTAAAGAAAGTTATCCCTACAAAATCATATAGTTTGGCTATGCTCTATCTTCATCACACAAAATATTTAAATCATGCAGAACCCCGGTTTCAGTCAAGCAATTGTTTCATATTTTAGAATTTTCAAACCTTTTCAACTTTCACGCAACACATGAGCGTGAGCCATGGACATATCACTATATGTGGAATAGAATATGGTGGTTGTGGAGAAGACAAAAAGGAGAAGATAGTCTCACATCAACTAGGCGTATCAATGGGCTATGGAGATGCCCATTAATAGATATCAATGTGAGGAGTAGGGATTGCCATGCAACGGATGCACTAGAGCTATAAGTGTATGAAAACTCAACAGAAGAAACTAAGTGGGTGTGCATCCAACTTGCTTGCTCACGAAGACCTAGGGCAATTTTGAGGAAGCCCATCATTGGAATATACAAGCCAAGTTCTATAATGAAAAATTCCCACTAGTAAATGAAAATGATATCATAGGAGACTCTCTATCATGAAGATCTTGGTGCTACTTTGAAGCACAAGTGTGGTAAAAGGATAGTAACATTGTCCCTTCTCTCTTTTTCTCTCATTTTTTATTTTTTTGGGGCCTTTTCTCTTTTTTTCTTTGGCCTCTTTTCTCCTTTTTTTTATTTAGTCCGGAATCTCATCCCGACTTGTGGGGGAATCATAGTTTCCATCATCCTTTCCTCACATGGGACAATGCTCTAATAATGATGAACATCACACTTTTATTACTTACAACTCAAGAATTACAACTCAATACTTAGAACAAAATATGACTCTATGTGTATGCCTCCGGCGGTGTACCAGTATATGCAATGAATCATGAGTGACATGTATGAAAGAATTATGAACGGTGGCTTTGCCACAAATACTATGTCAACTACATGATCATGCTAGGCAATATGACAATGATGGAGCGTGTCATAATAAACGGAACGGTGGAAAGTTGCATGGCAATATATCTCGGAATGGCTATGGAAATGCCATAATAGGTAGGTATGGTGGATGTTTTGAGGAAGGTATATGGTGGGTGTAATGCACCGGCGAAAGTTGTGCGGTACTAGAGAGGCTAGCAACGGTGGAAGGGTGAGAGTGCGTATAATCCATGGACTCAACATTAGTCATAAAGAACTCATATACGTATTGCAAAAATCTACAAGTCATCAAAACAAAGTACTACATGCATGCTCCTAGGGGAAGGGTTGGTAGGAGTTAACCATCGCGCGATCCCGGCCTCCACACATAAGGAAGACAATCAATAAATATATCATGCTCCAACTTCATCACATAACGGTTCACTATACGTGCATGCTACGGGAATCACAAACTTCAACACAAGTATTTCTCAAATTCATAATTTCTCAACTAGCATGACTTTAATATTACTACCTCCATATCTCAAAACCATCATCAAGCATCAAACTTCTCGTAGTATTCAACACACTCCTAAGAAAGTTTTTACTAATCTTGAATGCCTAGCATATTAGGATTAATTTCACATTTAAAGCAAATTACCATGCTGTTTTGTAGGACTCTCAAAATAATATAAGTGAAGCATGAGAGAACAATAGTTTCTATAAAACAAATCCACCACCGTGCTCTAAAAGATTTAAGTGAAGCTCTAGAGCAAAAACTATATAGCTCAAAAGATATAAGTGAAGCACATAGAGTATTCTAATAAATTCCGAATCATGTGTGTCTCTCTCAAAAGGTGTGTACAAAAAGGATGATTGTGGTAAACTAAAAAGCAAAGACTCAAATAATACAAGACGCTCCAAGCAAAACACATATCATGTGGTGAATAAAAATATAGCTCCAAGTAAAGTTACCGATGGAAGTAGACGAAAGAGGGGATGCCTTCCGGGGCATCCCCAAGCTTTGGCTTTTAGGTGTCCTTAGATTATCTTGGGGTGCCATGGGCATCCCCAAGCTTAGGCTCTTGCCACTCCTTGTTGCATAGTCCATCAAATCTTTTACCCAAAACTTGAAAACTTCACAACACAAAACTTAAAAAAAAAATCTTGTGAGCTCCGTTAGCGAAAAAAAACAAAACACCACTTCAAGGTACTGTAATGAACTCATTCTTTATTTATATGTGTGTAATACTTACTGTATTCCAACTTCCCTATGGTTTATAAACTATTTTACAAGCCATAGATTCATCAAAATAAGCAAACAACACACGAAAAACAGAATCTGTCAAAAACAGAATAGTCTGTAGTAATCTGTAACTAACGCGAACTTCTGGAACGTGAAAAAATCCTCCAAATTAGGAAGTTATAGATAATTTGTTTATTGATCTACAGAAAAAAGAATCAACTGAAAAGCACGTTCCTGTGATTTATGAAAACTAATCTCGTGCGCGCAAAGTTTCTGTTTTCTGCAGCAGAATCAAATAACTATTACCGTAGGTTATCCTAACGGTTTTACTTGGCACAAACACTAACTAAACATAAAAACGAATCTAACCAGAGGCTAGACATATTATTTATTCCTAAACAGAAGCAAAAAGCAAAAAACTAAAATAAAATTGGGTTGCCTCCCAACAAGCGCTATCATTTAACGCCCCTAGCTAGGCATAAAAACAAGGATAGATCTAGGTATTGCCATCTTTGGTGGGCAATCCATAAGTGGCTCTCATGATGGATTCATAGGGTAATTTTATTTTCTTTCTAGGGAAGTGTTCCATGCCTTTCCTTAATGGAAATTGGAATCTAATATTCCCTTCCTTCATATCAATAATTGCACCAATCGTTCTAAGGAAAGGTCTACCAAGAATAATAGGACATGAAGGATTGCAATCGATATCAAGAACAATAAAATCTGCAGGCACATAGTTCCTATTTGCAACAATAAGAACATCATTAATTCTTCCCATAGGTTTTTTAATGGTGGAATCCGCAAGGTGCAAATTTAAAGAGCAATCATCAAGTTCATGAAAACCTAGCAAATCACACAAGGTTTTCGGAATCGTGGAAACACTAGCACCCAAATCACACAAAGCATACAACTCATGATCTTTAATTTTAATTTTAATAGTAGGTTCCCACTCATCATAAAGCTTTCTAGGGATAGAAACTTCCAACTCAAGTTTTTCTTCATAAGATTGCATTAAAGCATCAACGATATGTTTAGTAAAAGCCTTATTTTGACTATAAGCATGCGGAGAATTTAGCACGGATTGCAACAAGGAAATACAATCTATTAAAGAGCAATTATCATAATTAAATTCCTTGAAATCCAAAATAGTGGGTTCATTGGTTTTAACTTCTTCACTCCCACCTTTACCAATTTTAGCATCAAGATCTAAAGACTCCGAATTTTTGGAACGCCTTCTAGGTAAAGGTGGCTCATATTCAGTTCCATCATTATTAAGATTCATATTTCAAAACAATGATTTGATAGGAGACACATCAATAACTTTTAGATCTTCATCTTTATTCTCATAGAAATTAGAAGAACACGCTTTCATAAAGCAATCTTTCTTAGCACGCATCCTAGCGGTTCTTTCCTTGCACTCATCAATGGAAATTCTCATGGCTTTGAGAGACTAATTGATATCATGCTTAGGTGGAATAGATCTAAGTTTCAAAGAATCAACATCAAGAGAAATTCTATCAACGTTCCTAGCCAATTCATCAACTTTAAGCAATTTTTCTTCAAGCAAAGCATTGAAATTCTTTTGCGAATTCATAATCTCCTTAACATTATTCTCAAATTCAGAGGGCATCTTATTAAAATTTCCATAAGAATTGTTGTAGGAATTACCATAATTGTTAGAGGAATTACTAGGATACTGCCTAGGATTAAAGTTTCCTCTATAAGCGTTGTTACCAAAATTATCCCTACCAACAAAATTAACATCCATAGATTCATTATTATTCTCAATCAAAGTAGATAAAGGCATATCATTAGGATCTGAAAAAACACTTTTAGTAGCAAATAATTTCATAAGTTCATCCATCTTTCCACTCAAAACATTGATTTCTTCTATCGCATGCACCTTTTATTAGTAGATCTTTCGGTGTGCCATTGAGAATAATTAACCATAATATTATCTAGGAGTTTGGTAGCTTCTCCTAAAGTGATTTCCATAAAAGTGCCTCCCGCGGCCGAATCTAAAAGATTTCTAGAAGCAAAATTCAATCCGGCAGAATTTTTTTGTATAATCATCCACAAATTCAAACCATGTGTAGGACAATTACGTATCATCAATTTCATCCTCTCCCAAGCTTGTGCAACATGTTCATGATCAAATTGCTTAAAATTCATAATATCGTTTCTAAGAGAGACGATTTTAGCGGGAGGAAAATACTTAGAGATAAAAGCATCTTTGCACTTATTCCAAGAATCAATACTATTTTTAGGCAAAGACGAAAACCACACTTTAGCACGATCTTTCAGCAAAAAAGGAAATAGCTTCAATTTAACAATATCATTATCCACATCTTTCTTCTTTTGCATATCACACAAATCAACGAAGCTATTTAGATGGGTAGCGGCATCTTCACTAGGAAGGCCGGCAAATTGATCTTTCATGACAAGATTCAACAAAGCAGCATTAATCTCACAAGATTCAGCATCATTAAGAGGAGCAATTGGCGTGCTAAGAAAATCATTGTTGTTGGTATTGGTAAAGTGACACAATTTAGTATTATCTTGAGCCATCGTGACAAACAAGCAATCCAACACACGAACAAACAAGAAGCAAGCGAAAAAGAGGCGAACGGAAAAGAGGGCAAATAAAACGGCAAGGGTGAAGTGGGGGAGAGGAAAACGAGAGGCAAATGGCAAATAATGTAATGCAGGAGATAAGGGTTTGTGATGGGTACTTGGTATGGCTTGACTTTTGGTAGACTCCCCGGCAACCGCGCCAGAAATCGCACGTTGGCGGGAGTCTAATCTCGACTTGACTTGGCATGAATCTCCCCGGCAACGGCGCCAGAAATCCTTCTTGCTACCTCTTGAGCAATGCGTTGGTTATCCCTTGAAGAGGAAAGGGTGATGCAGTAAAGTAGCGTAAGTATTTCCCTCGGTTTTTGAGAACCAAGGTATCAATCCAGTAGGAGGCCACGCACGAGTCCCTCGCACCTACCCAAACAAATAAATCCTCGCAACCAACCGCGAAAAAGGGCTTGTCAATCCCTTCACGGTCACATACGAGAGTGAGATCTGATAGATATGATAAGATAATATTTTTGGTATTTTTATGATAAAGATGCAAAGTAAAATAAAAGGCAATAAAAATAGCTAAGTGTTGGAAGATTAATATGATGAAAAATAGACCCGGGGGCCATAGGTTTCACTAGTGGCTTCTCTCAAGAGCATAAATATTACGGTGGGTGAACAAATTACTGTTGAGCAATTGATAGAATTGAGCATAGTTATGAGAATATCTAGGTATGATCATGTATATAGGCATCACGTCCGCGACAAGTAGACCGACTCCTGCCTGCATCTACTACTATTACTCCACACATCGACCGCTATCCAGCATGCATCTAGAGTATTAAGTTCATGAAGAATAGAGTAACGCATTAAGAAAGATGACATGATGTAGAGGGATAAACTCATGCAATATGATATAAACCCCATCTTTTTATCCTCGATGGCAACAATACAATACGTGCCTTGCTGCCCCTACTGTCACTGGGAAAGGACACCGCAAGATTGAACCCGAAGCTGAGCACTTCTCCCATTGCAAGAAAGATCAATCTAGTAGGCCAAACCAAACTGATAATTCGAAGAGACTTGCAAAGATAACCAATCATACATAAAAGAATTCAGAGCAGATTCAAATATTGTTCATAGATAATCTTGATCATAAACCCACAATTCATCGGTCTCAACAAACACACCGCAAAAGAAGATTACATCGAATAGATCTCCACAAGAGAGGGGGAGAACATTGTATTGAGATCCAAAAAGAGAGAAGAAGCCATCTAGCTAATAACTATGGACCCGAAGGTCTGAGGTAAACTACTCACACTTCATCGGAGAGGCCTTGGAGATGATGTAGAGGCCCTCCGTGATCGATGCCCCCTCCAGCGGAGCTCCAGAAAAGGCCCCAAGATGGGATCTCCCAGGTACAGAAAGTTGCGGCGGTGGAATTAGGTTTTTGGCTCCGTATCTGGTAGTTTGGGGGTACGTGGGTATATGTAGGAGGAAGAAGTACGTCGGTGGAGCAACGTGGGACCCACGAGGGTGGAGGGCGCGCCCAGGGGGGTAGGCGTGCCCCCTACCTCGTTCCCTCCTGGTTGATGTCTTGACGTAGGGTCCAAGTCCTCTGGATCACGTTCGTTCCAAAAATCACGTTCCCGAAGGTTAAATTCCGTTTGGACTCCGTTTGATATTCTTTTTCTGCGAAACTCTGAAATAGGCAAAAAGCAGCAATTATGGGCTAGGCCTCCGGTTAGTAGGTTAGTCCCAAAAGTAATATAAAAGTGTATAATAAAGCCCAATAATGTCCAAAACAGAATATAATATAGCATGAAGCAATCAAAAATTATAGATACGTTGGAGACGTATCAAGCATCAAGTGTTGATGGTTGACAAGACCACTAGTTTCAAGTAAAAGGGCAAGGGAAAGAAAGGGAACTTCAAGAAGAATGGCAAGCAAGTTGCCACACCCGTGAAAAAGCCCAAAGCTAGACCTAACCCTAGAACTAAGTGCTTCTACTGCAAAAGGAATGGTCACTGGAAGCGGAACTATCCCAAATACTTGGCGGATAAGAAGGATGGCAAAGTGAATAAAAGTATATTTGATATACATGTTATTGATGTGTACTTTACTAGAGTAGTAACTCGAAACGGGAGTTGCAAAATGAACAGAGACTAGTTAAGGACAAGCTGACGATGTGTGTTGGAAATGATTCCAAGGTTGATAAGATCACCATCGCACACTCCTTTTACCTTCGGGATTAGTGCCTAAAATAAATGTTATTGGTGTTTGCCTAGATCATGAATATGATTGGATCATGTTTATTGCAATACGGTTATTCATTTAAGTCAAAGAATAATTGTTGTTCTGTTTACATGAATAAAACCTTCTATGGTCATACACTTAATATAAATGGTTTATTGAATCTCGATCGTAGTGATACACATATTCATAATATTGATGCCAAAAGATGCAAAGTTAATAATGATAGTGCAACATACTTGTGGCACTGCCGTTTAGGTCATATTGGTGTAAAGCGCATGAAGAAACTCCATGCGGATGGACTTTTGGAATCACTTGATTATGAATCATTTGATGCTTGCGAACCATGCCTCATGGACAAGATGACTAAGACTCCGTTCTCGGGGACAATGGAGCGAACCACTGACTTATTGGAAATAATACATACCGATGTATGCGGTCCGATGAGTGTTGAGGCTTGCGGCGGGTATCGTTATTTTCTGACCTTCACAGATGATTTGAGAAGATATGGGTATATCTACTTGATGACACACAAGTCTGAAACATTTGAAAAGTTCAAAAAAAAATCAGAGTGAAGTGGAGAATCGTCGTAACAAGAAATTAAAGTTTCTACGATCTAATCACAGAGGCGAATATTTGAGTTACGAGTTTGGCCTTCAATTAAAACAATGTGGAATAGTTTCACAAACTCATGGCACCTGGAACACCACAGCAAAATGGTGTGTCCGAACGTCATAATCGTACTTTATTGGATATAGTGCAATCTATGATGTCTCTTACCGATTTACCACTATCGTTTTGGGGTTATGCATTAGAGACAGCTACATTCATGTTAAAAAGGGCACCGTCTAAATCGATTGAGACGACACCGTATGAACTATGGTTTGGCAGGAAACCTAAGCTGTCATTTCTTAAAGTTTGGGGTTGCAATGCTTATGTGAAAAAGTTTCAACCTGATAAGCTCGAACCCAAATCGGAGAAGTGCATCTTCATAGGATACCCAAAAGAAAATGTTGGGTACACCTTCTATCACAGATCCGAAGGCAAGATCTTTATTGCTAAGAATGGATCCTTTCTAGAGAAGGAGTTTCTCTCTAAAGAAGTGAGTGGGAGGAAAGTAGAACTTGATGAGGTAATTGTACCTGCTCCCTTATTGGAAAGTAGTTCATCACAGAAATCAGTTCCAGTGATTCCTACACCAATTAGTGAGCAAGCTAATGATGATGATCATGAAACTTCTAATCAAGTTACTACCGAACCTCGTAGGTCAACCAGAGTAAGATCCGCACCAGAGTGGTACGGTAATCCTGTTCTGGAGGTCCTGTTACTTGACCATGGCGAACCTACGAACTATGAGGAAGCGATGATGAGCCCAGATTCCGCGAAATGGCTTGATGCCATGAAATCTGAGATGGGATCCATGTATGAGAACAAAGTGTGGACTTTGGTTGACTTGCCCGATGATCGGCAAGCCATAGAGAATAAATGGATCTTCAAGAGGAAGACGGATGGTGATGGTAGTGTTACTATCTACAAAGCTCGACTTGTTGCAAAAAGGTTTTTCGACAAGTTCAAGGTGTTGACTATGATGAGATTTTCTCACACGTAGCGATGCTTAAGTCTATCCGAATCATGTTAGCAATTGCCACATTTTATGAAATCTGGCAAATGGATGTCAAAACTGTATTCCTTAATGGATTTCTTAAAGAAGAGTTGTATATGATGCAACCAGAAGGTTTTGTCGATCCTAAAGGTGCTAACAAAGTGTGCAAGCTCTAGCGATCCATCTATGGACTGGTTCAAGCATCTTGGAGTTGGAATATACGCTTTGAGGAGTTGATCAAAGCATATAGTTTTATACAGACTTGCGGTGAAGCCTGTATTTACAAGAAAGTGAGTGGGAGCACTATAGCCTTTCTGATAGGTATATGTGAATGACATATTGTTGATCAGAAATGATGTAAAGGAGTGTTTGAAAGGAGTTTTTCAAAGAAAGACCTCGGTGAAGCTGCTTGCATATTGAGCGTCAAGATCTATAGAGATAGATCAAGACGCTTGATAAGATTTTTCAATGAGTACATACCTTGATAAGATTTTGAAGGAGTTCAAAATGGATCAGTCAAAGAAGGAGTTCTTGCCTGAGTTGTAAGGTATGAAATTGAGTAAGACCCGACCACAACAGAATATATAGAGAGAATGAAATTCATTCCCTATGCCTCAGCCATAGGTTCTATAAAGTTTGCTATGCTGTATACTAGACCTATTGTGTACCTCACCATGAGTCAGACAAGAGGGTACAATAGTGATCTAGTTGTGGATCACTAGATAGCGGTCAAAATTATCCTTAGTGGAATAAGGATATGTTTCTCGATTATGGAGGTGATAAAGAGTTCGTCGTAAAGAGTTATGTCGATGCAAGTTTTGACACCGATCCTGTTGGCTCTGAGTCTCAATCTGGATACATATTGAAAGTGGGACCAATTAGCTAGAGTAGCTCTGTGCAGAGCATTGTAGACATAGAAATTTGCAAGATACATATGAATCTGAATGAGGCAGACCCATTGACTAAACTTCTCTCTCAAGCAAAACATGATCACACCTTAGTACTCTTTGGGTGTTAATCACATGGCGATGTGAACTAGATTATTGACTCTAGTAAAACTTTTGGGTATTGGTCACATGGCGATGTGAACTGTAGAGTGTTAAATCACCTAGTGATGGGAACTATTGGTGTTAAATCACATGGCGATGTGAACTAGATTATTGACTCTAGTGCAAGCGGGAGACTGAAGGAAATATGCCCTAGAGGCAATAATAAAGTTTTTATTTATATTTCCTTATATCATGATAAATGTTTATTATTCATGCTAGAATTGTATTAACCGGAAACTTAGTACATGTGTGAATACATAGACAAACAGAGTGTCCCTAGTATGCCTCTACTTGACTAGCTCGTTAATCAAAGATGATTAAGTTTCCTAACCATAGACATGTGTTGTAATTTGATGAACGGGATCACATCATTAGAGAATGATGTGATGGACAAGACCCATTCGTTAGCTTAGCACTACGATCGTTTAGTTTATTGCTATTGCTTTCTTCATGACTTATACATGTTCCTATGACTATGAGATTATGCAACTCCCGAATACCGGAGGAACACTTAGTGCGCTATCAAACGTCAAAACGTAACTGGGTGATTATAAAGATGCTCTACAGGTGTCTCCGAAGGTGTTTGTTGGGTTGGCATAGATCAAGATTAGGATTTGTCACTCCGTGTATCGGAGAGGTATCTCTGGGCCCTCTCGGTAATGATCATCACTATAAGCCTTGCGAGCAATGTGACTAATGAGTTATTTGCGGGATGATGCATTACGGAACGAGTAAAGAGACTTGCCGGTAACGAGATTGAACAAGGTATGATGATACCGACGATCAAATCTCGGGCAAGTAACATACCGATGACAAAGGGACCAACGTATGTTGTTATGCAGTTTGACCGATAAAGATCTTCGTACAATATGTAGGAGCCAATATGAGCATCAAGGTTCCGCTATTGGTTATTGACCGGAGATGTGTCTCGTTCATGTCTACATAGTTCTCAAACCCGTAGGGTCCGCACGCTTAACGTTCGATGATGATTTGTATTATGAGTTATGTGATTTGATGACCAAAGATAGTTTGGAGTCCCGGATAAGATCACGGACATGACGAGGAGTCTCGAAATGGTCGAGACATAAAGATCGATATATTGGAAGGCTATATTCGGACATCGGAAAGGTTCCGAGTGATTCGGGTATTTTTCGGAGTACCGGAGAGTTACAGGAATTCTCCAGGGGAAGTAGTGGGCCTTAATGGGCCATACGGGAAAGGAGAAAAGGGCCTCAAGGGGTGGCCGCGCGCCCCCCATGGGCTGGTCCGAATTGGACTAGGAGGGGGCAGTGCCCCCCTCCTTCCTTCTCCCCTCTTCCTCCTTCCCTCCTTCTCCTACTAGGAATAGGAAAGAGGAGGGGAATCCTACTAGGACTCTCCTACTTGGACTGGGGAGTCCTAGTAGGATTCCCCACACCTGGCGCGCCCCCGTTGGGCCGGCCACCTCTTCCCTCCCCTCCTTTATATACGTGGCCAGGGGGCACCCCAATAGCACAACAAAGTTTCTCTTAGCCGTGTGCGGTGCCCCCCTCCACAGTTACACACATCGATCATATCGTCGTAGTGCTTAGGTGAAGCCCTGCGCCGGTAACTTCATCATCACCATCGCCACGCCGTCGTGCTGACGGAACTCTCCCTCGGCCTCAACTGGATCAAGAGTACGAGGGACGTCATCGAGCTGAACGTGTGCTGAACACGGAGGTGCCGTACGTTCGGTGCTAGGATCGGTCGGATCGTGAAGACGTACGACTACATCAACCGCGTTGATAAACGCTTCCACTTTCGGTCTACGAGGGTACGTGGACACACTCTCCCCGCTCGTTGCTATGCATCACCTAGATAGATCTTGCGTGATCGTAGGATTTTTTTTGAAATTACTGCGTTCCCCAACAAGCATATCATCACGCGATTTAGTCAAGCAATTTCTACATGATATGCAAGGACTATCAACACTAGCATATGAACCATCTAGAGTGCTCGAAGTGTTAAGGTCCAAAGAAGGACCATTGCAATAAGATAGTGATGAAGGATCATCAAGAACAAGCACACTATCATCATTGCAATGACCAACACTACTCACCATAGCATTACCTTGTGGCAATCCACATGTAGGTGAGGTAGAAGTGGTTGAGAAGGCAACACGGCCAGAGGTGGAGGGAGAACAATCATCCCCACAAATCTTGGACACACCATATTTACCTTGAAGCTTTGTCCACAACTCATGAGCATCCTGGAACGGCATGAGTTGAAATATAACTACATTGCTCAAAGCATCAAAAAGCACATTAGAAGCTTGAGCATTGAGATAAGATTTTTTCTCATCCTCTAAGGATAATCTTTGGAGATCCTTCGGAGGAGAAAAACCCATATCTACAATTCGCTCTAAATTAGGGTCCATGACCCTAAAGAGATTAAGCATGCGAATAACCCAAACATCAAAATTTGTGCCATCGAAACTAAGAGTGTCATAGAATCCTAATCCCCTAGTCGACATCTTTACTCTCTAGGCGGTTAATCCTATCAAAGAGAGACGATGCTCTAATACCAATTGAAAGATCGAGGATGTCGCCTAGAGGGGGGTGAATAGGCGCTTTAAAGTAATTACGGTTTAGGCTTGAACAAATGTGGAATAAACCTAGAGATTAATTTTTCAAGCACAAAACCTACGACAACTAGGCTCACCTATGTGCACCAACAACTTATGCTAAGCAAGATAAACTACTAGGTGATAGCAAGATATATGACAAGAAACAATATGGCTATCACAAAGTAAAGTGCATAAGTAAAGGGCCCGGGTAAGAGATAACTGAGGCACGCGGAGACGACGATGTATCCCGAACTTCACACCCTTGGGGATGCTAATCTCCGTTTGGAGTGGTGTGGAGGCACAATGCTCCCCAAGAAGCCACTAGGGCCACCGTAATCTCCTCACGCCCTCGCACAATGCAAGATGCCGTGATTCCACTAAGGGACCCTTGAGGGCGGTCACCGAACCCGCACAAATGGCAACCCTTGGGGGCGGTCACCGAACCCGTACACTTTGGCAACCCTTGGGGGCGGTCACCGGTACCCGTCAAATTGCTCGGGGCGATCTCCACAACCTAATTGGAGACCCCGACGCTTACCCGGAGCTTTACACCACAATGATTGAGCTCCGAACACCACCAACCGTCTAGGGCGCCCAAGCACCTAAGAGGAACAAGCTCAAGGGTACCAAGCACCCAAGAATAATAAGCTTCCCAACTTGTAACTTCCACGTATCACCGTGGAGAACTCAAACCGATGCACCAAATGCAATGGCAAGGGGACACGGAGTGCCCAAGTCCTTCTCTCCCAAATCCCACCAAAGCAACTAATGCTAGGGAGGAAATGAGAGGAAGAACAAGAAGGAGAACTCCAAGATCTAGATCCAAGGGGTTCCCCTCACATAGAGGAGAAAGTGATTGGTGGAAATGTGGATCTAGATCTCCTCTCTCCTTTCACCCAAAAAGTAGCAAGAATCCATGGAGGCATTGAGAGATAGCAAGCTCGAAGAAGGTCAACAATGGGGGGAGAACACGAGCTCAAAAGATGGGGAACCATCGGGGAAGAAGACCCCCTTAAATAGGTCCCCACGAATCTACCCGTTATGTGTAGAAAACTGTAGGACCGGTACAACCGGTGCACGAACCGGTACAACCGGTCAAAGCAGAGGAAAAACCAACCTGTAGGAAAAATCCCTAAGTGGTACAACAACCCAGGGAACCGGTAGTACCGGTTAAATTGAACTAACCGGTACAACCGGTCAACAACCGCCCAAGAGCCGCTCCAAACCAGAAACTAGTCCAGTGGTAGAGTGGTACATGGCCAGTACAACCTTCAAACCAACTCTGTAGCGGTACAACCGCTCCAAACACCGGTTGTACCGGTCAACCGGTACAATCTCTCTATGGGGCGGTACAACCTCTCTATGTAAAACAGGTAAGATCAAAACAGCCACAACTTTCGCATACGAGCTCCGAATTCGACGAAATCAAGTTTGTTGGAAAACTAAAGACAAGAGCAAACAAAATCTTGATAGAAATATCAAGAAAAAGCAATTAATAAAGTACCCAAAATAAAATGGTGAGAACCCTTTCTCAAATAAGACCGGTAAAAACTCCAACACTGAAAACACAAAAGAAGATGCATATGAAATCAGTTTTCAATGAACTCAAGCTTGTCATCATGATGACCATAAGCTCCAAATCTCACAAGGAGAAGAACCAAACAAGAACCAAGACAGAGGATGCAAGGATGCAATGGTTTGAGCTCTCGACGAACGATACGATCAAGCTACTCACTAGAGAGCCCCCCTTGATAGTACGGCAATCGATCCTACAACCCGGTCTCCCAACTACCATTATGAGACCAGTAAAATAGAAAACCTATCAAGGGCAAACCTTTGCCTTGCACATAGTCCACTTGAGCTAGATGATGACGATCTTGACTTTCTCAAGTTGGACCACCTTTCTTTATTGTGTTGGCTCGATGAAGACTAGTTGATTGCTCCCCCATACTCCACTATGGGTGAGCCACTCTTCGGCATATCTTCACAATTCCATTGACACCACAACGGACGGCAAGCTTCAAGCTTGATTGCTCCCCCATACTCCATTATGGGTGAGCCACTCTTCGTGTTGCTCCACTTGAACTTGCACACGGCAATCTTGATCACCACTTGATGTCATCCTCTCCATGGGCTGTATGATATCTTCCTCTTGACGCAAGCCCATGGACACATACCTAACCCCACATAGAATTCTCATATAGACAATGGGTTAGTACACAGAGCGTAATGGACAATGCTTACCATACCATGGGATCACTTGATCCCTCTCGGTACATCTTCTACGCTTTGTGAGTTGATCAACTTGATTCACTCTTGACTTAGTCTTGATCAATGTTGGGGATATCGCTTATCGGGAACTTATCGATCGACCCATGATAAGGGGTAAATCAGCCAGTTTATCGGCATATCGGCCGATTTATCGGCATATCGGTTGATTTATCGGCTGATTTATCTTATCGGTCGGACAATGGTAAGCGATAAATCGGCCGATTTATCGGGATATCAGAAGATATCTTGAACAGTGGTCTTGATCAACCTTGAACCTTTCCAACTATCTTCATTTGGATGATGCCTTGAAGGTAAGCATGAATGATCACACAATCTTCTTCTTCAAGACATGCTTGCAATAAGCTCAACTCTCACATTACCAATCTTTGGATAATTCCTTAATAGCACCTTGGTCAACACATAAACTCCTTGAAACCAACACATGGACATCAAGAAAAGCCTATGGACAAATCCTTCAAATATAACTCAATGCAACCATTAGTCCATAGAGAATGTCATCAATTACCAAAACCACACATGGGGGCACCGCATGTCCTTTCAAAACACTTTGGTATTTGAATGCACGGTTTAAGAGATAAAAATGTTTTGAATAAACATATTTACGAAAAAAGAAACTCCCACGTTGCGACAAGTGGACACACTGCAATAGAGTGACCTTTGCAAAGGGTAACCCTTAAGAGCAAGTACAATAGAGTGACATAGGCAGGCTATAAAAGATGCCACATCATAAAAGATGCGGGCATTCCAAATGATTGACAAAATTAGAAGACCATTCCTTTGGGAAGATCACCACTTCTTATAGCGGGAAATGTCTGGTCAACTGGAGACAACTCTGCTGACCAACTAAGTTTGGGGGATTGAGGGCCTCAAACCTGGAGTTCCAAGGTGCAGCCCTGCGCATTCACTGGTTGTGGCAGCAAGCTAAATTCCCTGACAAGCCCTGCACTAACCTGCCATTCCCCTCCGATGAGCTCTTAGATGCAATTCCTTGAAAATACAAAGATCATCATTGGCTCAGGGGTTTCCATCTCTTTCTAGTACATCCAATGGTGGCAAGGAGCTCCCCTGAATGACCAATTCCCAAGACTATATACATAGCAAAGGACATAATCTGACTCTTTTTGGCGGCAATGAGGGACAACAAATGGATTTACTGCATCAAGACCAACCATTATGTCCATGTTTTGTGCGAGTACCTACATGTATCGAGCATCACATCTCGCATCAACTTGTCACCACTGAGGCCGATGACATTAGGTGGGAATGGACTGTTGATGGAGAGTACTCAGCGCGAATTGCATATCAGCCGCTCTTCCATGGCCTGACCAGATCCAACTATAATATGCTCATTTGGTCCTCCCGCACCCCTCCCCCCCCCCCCAAATGCCAAATGCATGCAGGCTTGCAATCCAAGGACGTTGTAACACAACGGTTCATTAGCAAAGATAAGTTGGCCTCATAATCCAACTTGTGCCCTCTGTCATCAACAACCGAGACTGCGTTGCACCTCTTCGCCCAATGCTCTTTCTCCATAATCATCTGGTCTCTTACTTTCCAAAGGTTCAACCTCCAACTCACCTCTCCGCCCGGAAATGAGCCTTCTCTCGAAGACTGGTGGTTCCATCCAGTGGAGCAGCTCCCTACGCCGGCAAGACAAAAGGCAAATTGTCTTGTCATATGTACCTGGTGGTAGCTCTAGAAAGAGAGAAACACTCGTATTTTCAAGCACAAATCGAGCCCACCATCGACCATCCTGTCACTACAACAATGGTCCAATGCAGGCTTCGTGGGGGCGATGTGGTTGCCCCCTGATTGAAGCATAGACAGGCTACACACTACTAACCCCATTGCACTGTACATTTTAGCTTCTAACTTTAACTTGTAACCCGGTCTTCTCGGCCTTTCTCTCAATGAAATGAAATCAGCGCTCGCTATTTTTTGTCAAAGAAAAGAGAGAAAGAGAGAAGAGAAGCGGGCATGAGCCCCAAAAAAAATTATGTGAGAAAGAGACGGGTGATATATTAATGATATGACATACTACTATCACTAACTATTGTATGGGTGGGCTATTGTTTATTGTATAGGTGGGCTACTAGGTTGACTATAAATCAGTGGCGGACCTAGTAGAGAACGGTAGGGGGGTAGAGGACAATATATGATTGTTGGGGGGGTGATGTCTACTACGCAACCTTCTTCTTGTAGACGTTGTTGGGCCTCCAAGTGCAGAGGTTTGTAGGACAGTAGCAAATTTCCCTCAAGTGGATGACCTAAGGTTTATCAATCCGTGGGAGGCATAGGATGAAGATGGTCTCTCTCAACAACCCTGCAACCAAATAACAAAGAGTCTCTTGTGTCCCCAACACACCCAATACAATGGTAAATTGTATAGGTGCACTAGTTCGGCGAAGAGATGGTGATACAAGTGCAATATGGATGGTAGATATAGGTTTTTGTAATCTGAAAATATAAAAACAGCAAGGTAACTATTGATAAAAGTGAGCACTAACAGTATTTCAATGCATTGAAACAAGGCCCAGGGTTCATACTTTCACTAGTGCAAGTTCTCTCAACAATAATAACATAATTGGATCATATAACTATCCCTCAACATGCAACAAAGAGTCACTCCATAGTCACTAATAGTGGAGAACAAACGAAGAGATTATTGTAGGGTACGAAACCACCTCAGAGTTATTCTTTCTGATCGATCTATTCAAGATTCCGTAGTAAAATAACACGAAGCTATTCTTTCCGTTCGATCTATCATAGAGTTCGTACTAGAATAACAGCTTAAGACACAAATCAACCAAAACCCTAACGTCACCTAGATACTCCAATGTCACCTCAAGTATTCGTGGGTATGATTATACGATATGCATCACACAATCTCAGATTCATCTATTCAACCAACACAAAGAACTTCAAAGAGTGCCCCAAAGTTTCTACCGGAGAGTCAAGACGAAAACGTGTGCCAACCCCTATGCATAGATTCCCAAGGTCACGGAACCCGCAAGTTGATCACCAAAACATACATCAAGTGAATCAATAGAATACCCCATTGCCACCACGGGTATCCCACGCAAGACATACATCAAGTGTTCTCAAATCCTTAAAGACTCAATCCGATAAGATAACTTTAAAGTGAAAACTCAATCCATTACAAGAGAGTAGAGGGGGAGAAACATCATAAGATCCAACTATAATAGCAAAGCTCGCAATACATCAAGATCGTGCCAAATCAAGAACACGAGAGAGAGAGAGAGAGAGATCAAACACACAGCTACTGGTACATACCCTCAGCCCCGAGGGTGAACTACTCCCTGCTCGTCATGGAGAGCGCCGGGATGATGAAGATGGCCACCGGTGAGGGATCCCCCCTCCGGCAGGGTGCCGGAACAGGGTCCCGATTGGTTTTTGGTGGCTACAGAGGCTTGCGGCGGCGGAACTCCCGATCTAGGTTATGTTCTGGAAGTTTGGGTATATATAAGAGGTGTTGGCGTCGGGAACAAGTCAGTGTTGGGGAACGTAGTAATTTCAAAAAAATTCCTACGCACACGCAAGATCATGGTGATGCATAGCAACGAGAGGGGAGAGTGATGTCCACATACCCTCGTAGACCGAAAGCGGAAGCGTTAACACAACGCGGTTGATGTAGTCGTATGTCTTCACGATCCGACCGATCAAGTACCGAACGTACGGCACCTCCGAGTTCAGCACACGTTTAGCTCGATGACGTCCCTCGAACTCCGATCCAGCCGAGTGTTGAGGGAGTGTTTCATCAGCACGACGGCGTGGTGACGATGATGATGTTCTACCAACGCAGGGCTTCGCCTAAGCACCGCTACGATATTATCGAGGTGTAATATGGTGGAGGGGGGCACCGCACATGGCTAAAAGATCGTTGATCAATTGTTGTGTCTATGGGGTGTCCCCCTGCCCCCGTATATAAAGGAGCAAGGGGAAGGCCGCCGGCCAAGAGGAGGGCGCGCCAAGGGGGGAGTCCTACTCCCACCGGGAGTAGGACTCCTCCTTTCCTTGTTGGAATAGGAGAAGGGAAGGGAGAAGGAGAAAGAAGGAAGGGGGCGCCCCCCCCCTCCCTAGTCCAATTCGGACTAGTCCATGGGGAGGGGTGCGGCCACCCTTTGGGGCCTTTCTCTCCTTTCCCGTATGGTCCATTAAGGCCCAATACGAATTCCCGTAACTCTCCGGTACTCCGAAAAATACCCGAATCACTCGGAACCTTTCCGAAGTCCGAATATAGTCGTCCAATATATCGATCTTTACGTCTCAGCCATTTCGAGACTCCTCGTCATGTCCCCGATCTCATCCGGGACTCCGAACTCCTTCGGTACATCAAAACACATAAACTCATGATATAACCGTCATCGTAACGTTCAGCGTGCGGACCCTACGGGTTCGAGAACTATGTAGACATGACCGAGACACCTCTCCAGTCAATAACCAATAGCGGAACCTGGATGCTCATATTGGCTCCCACATATTCTACGAAGATCTTTATCGGTCAGACCGCATAACAACATACGTTGTTCCCTTTGTCATCGGTATGTTACTTGCCCGAGATTCGATCGTCGGTATCTCAATACCTAGTTCAATCTCGTTACCGGCAAGTCTCTTTACTCGTTCCGTAATACATCATCCTGCAACTAGCTCATTAGTTGCAATGCTTGCAAGGCTTATAGTGATGTGCATTACCGAGTGGGCCCAGAGATCCTCTCCGACAATCGGAGTGACAAATCCTAATCTCGAAATACGCCAACCCAACAAGTACCTTCGGAGACACCTGTAGAGCACCTTTATAATCACCCAGTTACTTGTGACGTTTGGTAGCACACAAAGTGTTCCTCCGGTAAACGGGAGTTGCATAATCTCATAGTCATAGGAACATGTATAAGTCATGAAGAAAGCAATAGCAACATACTAAACGACCGAGTGCTAAGCTAACGGAATGGGTCAAGTCAATCACATCATTCTCCTAATGATATGATCCCGTTAATCAAATGACAACTCATGTCTATGGCTAGGAAACATAACCATCTTTGATCAACGAGCTAGTCAAGTAGAGGCATACTAGTGACACTCTGTTTGTCTATGTATTCACACATGTATCATGTTTCCGGTTAATACAATTCTAGCATGAATAATAAACATTTATCATGATATAAGGAAATAAATAATAACTTTATTATTGCCTCTAGGGCATATTTCCTTCAGTCTCCCACTTGCACTAGAGTCAATAATCTAGTTCACATCGCCATGTGATTTAACATCAATAATTCACATCACCATGTGATTAACACCCATAGTTCACATTGTCATGTGACCAACACCCAAAGGGTTTACTAGAGTCAATAATCTAGTTCACATCGCTATGTGATTAACACCCAAAGAGTACTAAGGTGTGATCATGTTTTGATTGTGAGATAATTTTAGTCAACGGGTCTGTCACATTCAGATCCGTAAGTATTTTGCAAATTTCTATGTCTACAATGCTCTGCACGGAGCTACTCTAGCTAATTGCTCCCACTTTCAATATGTATCTAGGCTGAGACTTAGAGTCATCTAGATTAGTGTCAAAACTTGCATCGACGTAACCCTTTACGACGAACCTTTTGTCACTTCCATAATCGAGAAACATATCCTTATTCCACTAAGGATAATTTTGACCGCTGTCCAGTGAGCTACTCCTAGATCACTATTGTACTCCCTTGCCAAAATCAGTGTAGGGTATACAATAGATCTGGTACACAGCATGGCATACTTTATAGAACCTATGGCCAAGGCATAGGGAATGACTTTCATTCTCTTTCTATCTTCTGCCGTGGTCGGGCTTTGAGTCTTACTCAATTTCACACCTTGTAACACAGGCAGGAACTCTTTCTTTGACTGTTCTATTTTGAACTACTTCAAAATCTTGTTAAGGTATGTACTCATTGAAAAAACTTATCAAGCGTCTTGATCTATCTCTATAGATCTTGATGCTCAATATGTAAGCAGCTTCACCGAGGTCTTTCTTTGAAAAAAACTCCTTTCAAACACTCCTTTATGCTTTGCAGAATAATTCTACATTATTTCCGATCAACAATATGTCATTCACATATACTTATCAGAAATGTTGTAGTGCTCCCACTCACTTTCTTGTAAATACAGGCTTCACCACAAGTCTGTATAAAACTATATCCTTTGATCAACTTATCAAAGCGTATATTCCAACTCAGAGATGCTTGCACCAGTCCATAAATGGATCGCTGGAGCTTGCATATTTTGTTAGCACTTTTAGGATTGACAAAACCTCCTGGTTGCATCATATACAACTCTTCTTTAATAAATCCATTAAGGAATGCAGTTTTGTTTATTCATTTGCCATATTTCATAAAATGCGTTAATTGCTAACATGATTCAGACAGACTTAAGCATAGATACGAGTGAGAAACTCTCATCGTAGTCAACACCTTGAACTTGTCGAAAACCTTTTTGCGACAATTCTAGCTTTGTAGATAGTAACACTACTATCAGCGTCCGTCTTTCTCTTGAAGATCCATTTTCTATGGCTCACCAATCATCGGGCAAGTCAATCAAAGTCCATACTTTGTTCTTATACATGGATCCCATCTCAGATTTCATGGCCTTAAACCATTTTGCGGAATCTGGGCTCATCATCGCTTCCTCATAGTTCGTAGGTTCGTCATGGTCAAATAACATGACCTCCAGAACAGGATTACCGTACCACTCTGGTGCGGATCTTACTCTGGTTTTCCTACGAGGTTCGGTAGTAACTTGATCTGAAGTTTCATGATCATCATCATTAACTTCCTCACTAATTGGTGTAGGAGTCACAGGAACAGATTTCTGTGATGAACTACTTTCCAATAAGGGAGCAGGTACAGTTACCTCATCAAGTTCTACTTTCCTCCCACTCACTTCTTTCGAGAGAAAACTCCTTCTCTAGAAAGGATCCATTCTTAGCAACGAATGTCTTGCCTTCGGATCTGTGATAGAAGGTGTACCCAACTGTCTCCTTTGGGTATCCTATGAAGACACATTTCTCCTATTTGGGTTTGAGCTTATCAGGATGAAACCTTTTCACATAAGCATCGTAGCCCCAAATTTTAAGATACGACAACTTTGGTTTCTTGCCAAACCACAGTTCATAAGATGTTGTCTCAACGGATTTAGATGGTACCCTATTTAACGTGAATGCAGCTGTCTCTAATGCATAACCCCAAAACGATAGTGGTAGATCGGTAAGAGACATCATATATCGCACCATATCTAATAAAGTACGGTTACGATGTTCGGACACACATTTACACCGTGGTGTTTCAGGTGGCGTGAGTAGTGAAACTACATTGTTTTAACTGACAGCCAAACTCGTAACTCAAATACTCTTCTCCATGATCAGATAGTAGAAACTTTATTTTCTTGTTACGATGATTTTACGCTTCACTCTGAAATTATATGAACTTTTCAAATGTTTCAGACTTCTGTTTCATTAACTAGATATACCCATATCTGCTCAAATCATCTGTGAAGGTGAGAAAATAACGATATCCGCCACGAGCCTCAATATTCATCGGACCACATACATCTGTATGTATGATTTCCAATAAATCTGTTGCTCTCTCCATAGTTCCGGAGAACGGTGTTTTAGTCATCTTGCCCATGAGGCACGGTCCGCAAGTACCAAGTGATTCATAATCAAGTGGTTCCAAAAGTCCATCAGTATGGAGTTTCTTCATGCACTTTACACCGATATAACCTAAACAGCAGTGCCACAAATAAGTTGCACTATCATTATTAACTTTGCATCTTTTGGCTTCATTATTATGAATATGTGTATCACTACGATCGAGAGCCAACAAACCATTTTATTGGGTGTATGACCATAGAAGGTTTTATTCATGTAAACAGAACAACAATTATTCTCTAATTTAAATGAATAACCGTATTGCAACAAACATGATCAAATCATATTCATGCTCAACGCAAACACCAAATAACACTTATTTAGTTTCAACACTAATCCCGAAAGTATAGGGAGTGTGCGATGATGATCATATCAATCTTGGAACTACTTCCAACACACATCGTCATCTCGCCTTTTACTAGTCTCTGTTTATTCTGCAACTCCTGTTTCGAGTTACTACTCTTAGCAACTGAACCAGTATTAAATACCGAGGGGTTGCTATGAACACTAGTAAAGTACACATCAATAACATGTATATCCAATATACCTTTGTTCACTTTGCCATCCTTCTTATCCACCAAATAGTTGGGGTAGTTCCGCTTCCAGTGACCAGTCCCTTTGCAGTAGAAGCACTTAGTCTCAGGCTTAGGACCAGACTTAGGCTTCTTCACTTGAGCAGCAACTTGCTTGCCGTTCTTCTTGAAGTTCCCCTTCTTCCCTTTGCCCTTTTCTTGAAACTAGTGGTCTCGTCAACCATCAACACTTGATCTTTTTCTTGATTTCTACCTTCGTCGATTTCAGCATCACGAAGAGCTCGGGAATTACTTTTGTCATCCCTTGCATACTATAGTTCATCACGAAGTTCTACTAACTTGGTGATGGTGACTAGAGAATTCTGTCAATCACTATTTTATCTGGAAGATTAACTCCCACTTGATTCAAGCGATTGTAGTACCCAGACAATCTGAGCACATGCTCACTGCTTGAGCTATTCTCCTTCATCTTTTAGCTATAGAAATTGTTGGAGACTTCATATCTCTCAACTCGGGTATTTGCTTGAAATATTAACTTCAACTCCTGGAACATCTCATATGGTCCATGACGTTCAAAACGTCTTTGAAGTCCCGATTCTAAGCCGTTAAGCATGGTGCACTAAACTATCAAGTAGTCATCATATTGAGCTAGCCAAACGTTCATAACGTCTGCATCTGCTCCTGCAATAGGTCTGTCACCTAGCGGTGCATCAAGGACATAATTCTTCTGTGCAGCAATGAGGATAATCCTCAGATCACGGATCCAATCCGCATCATTGCTACTAACATCTTTCAACATAATTTTCTCTAGGAACATATCAAAAATAAACACAGGGAAGCAACAACGCGAGCTATCGATCTACAACATAATTTGCAAAAATACTATCAGGACTAAGTTCATGATAAATTTAAGTTCAATTAATCATATTACTTAAGAACTCCCACTTAGATAGACATCCCTCTAATCCTCTAAGTGATCACGTGATCCATATCAACTAAACCATGTCCGATCATCACGTGAGATGGAGTAGTTTCAATGGTGAACATCACTATGTTGATCATATCTACTATATGATTCCTGCTCGACCTTTCAGTCTCCGTGTTCCGAGGCCATATCTGCATATGCTAGGCTCGTCAAGTTTAACCTGAGTATTTCGCGTGTGCAACTGTTTTGCACCCGTTGTATTTGAACGTAGAGCCTATCCCACCCGATCATCACGTGGTGTCTCAGGACAGATCATCTTATAATGCTACCGTCAATCAAAGCAAGATAAGATGCATAAAAGATAAACATCACATGCAATCAATATAAGTGATATGATATGGCCATCATCATCTTGTGCTTGTGATCTCCATCTCCGAAGCACCGTCATGATCACCATCGTCACCGGCGCGACATCTTGATCTCCATCGTAGCATCGTTGCCGTCTCGCCAACTATTGCTTTTACGACTATCGCTACCGCTTAGTGATAAAGTAAAACAATTACATGGCGATTGCATTTCATACAATAAAGTGACAACCATATGGCTCCTGCCAGTTGCCGATAACTCGGTTACAAAACATGTTCATCTCATACAATAAAATATAGCATCATGTCTTGACCATATCACATCACAACATGCCCTGCAAAAACAAGTTAGACGTCCTCTACTTTGTTGTTGCAAGTATTACGTGGCTGCTACGGGCTTAGCAAGAACCGTTCTTACCTACGCATCAAAACCACAACGATAGTTTGTCAAGTTGGTGATGTTTTAACCTTTGCAAGGACCGGGCGTAGCCACACTCGGTTCAACTAAAGTGAGAGAGACAGACACCCGCCAGTCACCTTTAAGCAACGAGTGCTCGCAACGGTGAAACCAGTCTCGCGTAAGCGTATGCGTAATGTCGGTCCGGGCCGCTTCATCTCACAATACCGCCGAACCAAAATATGACATACGGGTAAGCAGTATGACTTATATCGCCCACAACTCACTTGTGTTCTACTCATGCATATAACATCAACGCATAAAACCAGGATCGGATGCCACTGTTGGGGAACGTAGTAATTTCAAAAAAAAATCCTACGCACGCGCAAGATCATGGTGATGCATAGCAATGAGAGGGGAGAGTGATGTCCACGTACCCTCGTAGACCGAAAGCGGAAGCGTTAACACAACGCGGTTGATGTAGTCGTACGTCTTCACGATCCGACCGATCAAGTACCGAACGTACGGCACCTCCGAGTTCAGCACACGTTCAGCTCGATGACGTCCCTCGAACTCCGATCCAGCCGAGTGTTGAGGGAGAGTTTCGTCAGCACGACGGCGTGGTGACGATGATGATGTTCTACCGACGCAGGGCTTCGCCTAAGCACCGCTACGATATTATCGAGGTGTAATATGGTGGAGGGGGGCACCGCACACGCCTAAAAGATCGTTGATCAATTGTTGTGTCTATGGGGTGCCCCCCTGCCCCCGTATATAAAGGAGCAAGGGGAAGGCCGCCGGCCAAGGAGGAGGGCGCGCCAAGGGGGGAGTCCTACTCCCACCGGGAGTAGGACTCCTCCTTTCCTTGTTGGAATAGGAGAAGGGAAGGGAGAAGGAGAAAGAAGGAAGGGGGCGCCCCCCCTCCCTAGTCCAATTCGGACTAGTCCATGGGGAGGGGTGCGGCCACCCTTTGGGGCCTTTCTCTCCTTTCCCGTATGGCCCATTAAGGCCCAATACGAATTCCCGTAACTCTCCGGTACTCCGAAAAATACCCGAATCACTCAGAACCTTTCCGAAGTCCGAATATAGTCGTCCAATATATCGATATTTACGTCTCAGCCATTTCGAGACTCCTCATCATGTCCCCGATCTCATCCGGGACTCCGAACTCCTTCGGTACATCAAAACACATAAACTCATGATATAACCGTCATCGTAATGTTAAGCGTGCGGACCCTACGGGTTCGAGAACTATGTAGACATGACCGAGACACCTCTCCGGTCAATAACCAATAGCGGAACCTGGATGCTCATATTGGCTCCCACATATTCTACGAAGATCTTTATCGGTCAGACCGCATAACAACATACGTTGTTCCCTTTGTCATCGGTATGTTACTTGCCCGAGATTCGATCGTCGGTATCTCAATACCTAGTTCAATCTCGTTACCGGCAAGTCTCTTTACTCGTTCCGTAATACATCATCCCGCAACTAGCTCATTAGTTGCAATGCTTGCAAGGCTTATAGTGATGTGCATTACCGAGTGGGCCCAGAGATACCTCTCCGACAATCGGAGTGACAAATCCTAGTCTCGAAATACGCCAACCCAACAAGTACCTTCGGAGACACCTGTAGAGCACCTTTATAATCACCCAGTTACTTGTGACGTTTGGTAGCACACAAAGTGTTCCTCCGGTAAACGGGAGTTGCATAATCTCATAGTCATAGGAACATGTATAAGTCATGAAGAAAGCAATAGCAACATACTAAACGATCGAGTGCTAAGCTAACGGAATGGGACAAGTCAATCACATCATTCTCCTAATGATATGATCCCGTTAATCAAATGACAACTCATGTCTATGGCTAGGAAACATAACCATCTTTGATCAACGAGCTAGTCAAGTAGAGGCATACTAGTGACACTCTGTTTGTCTATGTATTCACACATGTATCATGTTTCCGGTTAATACAATTCTAGCATGAATAATAAACATTTATCATGATATAAGGAAATAAATAATAACTTTATTATTGCCTCTAGGGCATATTTCCTTCAGTCAGGGGGGTCTCCGAGGCGGCCACGAGGTAGGGGGCGCGCCCAGGGGGGTCGGGCGCGCCCCCACCCTCGTGGGTGCCTCAGGACTCTTCTGGCCCATCTCCGATACTCTGTGGGCTTCTTCTGGTCCAAAAATAATCTCCGTGAAATTTCAGGTCAATTGGACTCCGTTTGGTTTTTCTTTTCTGCGTTACTCAAAACAAGGAAAAAAACAGAAACTGGCACTGGGCTCTAGGTTAATAGGTTAGTCCCAAAAATCATATAAAATAGTATACAAATGCCTATAAAATATCCTAGATGGATAATATAATAGCATGGAACAATCAAAAAATTATAGATACGTGTGAGACGTATCGGGGGGCGCTAGTGACTATTTTTTTCTTCAAGCTTAGTCCCTAAAAAAAATTCATTCTCTGTTTACTCTAATCTGGGGGGGGCCTGCCCCCAACCATGGCCACCTTGAGATCCCGCCGTCGCCGCCTCCATGAACAAGGCACCAATGCATCCCCTTCTCAGTAATCCTCTTGCACAATGTGTCACAATTATTTATTACTCCAGTTAATCTGCCCTTCAGTTCGCCAACTTCCATGAACTGTGAATATTTTGTAGAGCAATGTTAATGGATACTTGCTACAAATATTTCATTATGCTCATAGTTAACATAAAATTAGTGTATGTAGCAGAAATACTTAGTGGTAGCAGAGATGTCAACAAGGGACCAAATTTGTCTGATCCATGTGCATAGTTTCAGACCTACTTTTTCGCAAATTATTGAACTTAGCCATGGCTGATGATTTCACTGAATAAAATGTATGTTTGTTTTTTATTTTCACCTTGCAGCGTGGATCCATGAATACACTAGACTTAAGAAAAAGAGTTGTGGTACCAGCTAAACAGATTCAAAAAATAGTATCAAAAGTTACCCTTCGGTGTCCCCCGTGGGTTGCACTACTGCATAGGCAGGCGCACCCCAACCAATCCAAATTAAATGGTTATAGTAAGGGGCGGAGCTAGAAAAATTGGTCATTGGGTTCGCTCAATCACTCTTTATGATAACGTGATACTAATTTATGAAGAATAAAGTCTAACTGCAACAAAAGTATAACATCCCACCCGTAAACAATATAACAATATCACATATTATGTTGCATTAAAAACTGATGAGTGCAAGACAAACCGGTTCAATAAAATTATAAAAACACTTGGTTACATACCTAACTTTGTAGCTCCAAGGATTTTTTTTATTTTGCAAAAAAACTTTTGATATATTCATCTTCAATCATGACAGTACAACGAACACCAGAAATAATAAAAATTACATTCAGATCCGTAGACCACCTAACGATGACTACAAGCACTGAAGCTCCAACTTTAGCTTCTCATCTTCCTGTGAAATTAAAAAGAAGGATAAGTTAGTTTGACAAGTTTAAAATAAGTACCATCAAGCAAAAGAAGTTTGTAAAGTCACTCACATTTTAGAGTGACCTATTTCTATCTTTCATACAGCTTGTATCATTATCCGAATCTGGTGACCGAGTTCTCTTTGAATAATACCGCTCCTTAGTGTAGATCAATCAAAGTCCATAGAGAAAAACAAATAAAAACTAGAGCAAAAAAATCACTATGATACAAATCTATTGGAATAGATAGAACATAAATAAGAGAAAGGAGTATGTGACAATGTAATCTAATCGGGATCTAGTTACCTTAAATTTTGGGCTACAGTTGTTGCGCTGTCGATCTGTAGTAGGGATGGCAATGGTTACCCATTACCCATGTACCCTGCGGGTAAAAACCCTATTAGGGTAAGGGCATGAGACAAAATGTTACTCATGGGTATATAGATAGTAAAATCTCAAACCCATCCGTACCCGTACCCGCATACCCATGTACCCTTATAAAATCTAACAAATATGGACAAATTACCTCTACACTTTGTCGTGAGTTTGTCAACTTAAAGTTTATGACTATGTGTACTATTTATGACTATGTGTTGATGTTTTGTTGTGTAGTTGTTTACAAGGAAGTGTTGATTTTTGTAAAATGTGTTGTTGTTTTAGATGTGTTGTTGTTTATAAGTATGTATTTATGTTATTATGTGTTGTTGTTTATAACATATGATTGTATGTTGTTGTTTATAATTATGTCATGCTTAAATTAATGTTATTCAAACATGTGTGTTTTTACCCGCGGGTATCCATTTACCCTATCGGGTGACGGGTATGGAAAAAAATTGTACCCACTAGCGGGTATGAGTACGGGTGATGGGTAAGCTCAAATGGGACGGGTAAGGGTATGGGGTGGCTCCACCCATACCCAAACCCTGCGGGTGCCATCCCTAATCTGTAGCGGTCTGCTTGCCGCTCGCGTACGGCGGACGAGGCCCCGAGCAACACAAACAGACGAGAGAAGAGATGCGATTTTGAAAAAGAACATATAGACTAAAAGAATGGAAAAGGAGCAGATGACGAGGCGTGCGGCTGCTTGCGTGCATATACACACAACTTTTTTTTTGTTTGAGAAACTCGTATAGGCACAACATTTCTTTTTAATTAGATCTTTTTTGAGCAAATTTGTTTTTTAGTAAGATGTATGCACGTGAGTACGTGACTAATCACCAAGGGCTGCTAATCATGGTTTAGGCCTGGCCGCCTGGGCATGGACTTCTTATGGGCTTTTGAGTTTTGGGTCCTTTGCTTAGCTGTTCTCATGGCCCTCACGTTACTTGATGGGGTCAGCTTTCCTCAATAAAAATTGATGGGGTCAGGTAGAATTTTTTACTGGGTTCAAGTCAGGCAAACATTGTACCTGCACGCACGTGCGATGCAAAAGCCGTTGGGTTCACTTGAAACCAACACTTCTACATTGGCTCCGCCGAGTATAAATAATATGACAACTCTCTCTTGGCATATAATTAACCATGCTAAAACTAGTGATTTCGCAGTTTACCCAAACAACTTTTTTTTAGACTAATAAACCCAAACAACTGCTTTTTTTAGACAAACAAAGGGACCTCCTATACGACGCATTCTGCGTCATACAGAACCTCGACGCATAGAGTCGACGCGTGACTGGGCCGGCCCACCAACCCGCCCGTTTGTTGTTTCCGATCACGCGACGCAAAAAAAATTAGGAAGAGTCGCGAGCCTTTAGCCACTACAGCAGGCACTGGCTACTGAAAATAAAGGCACCAAACGCTATAAGAATACACAACAAGGTTCGGATTTGGAAAACATTCCTTCAAAGTTGCGAACAGTTTTGAAATGCCGCAATTATTTTGATATTACAAGCTGTTTTCGAAAAGGTGATTTTTTTAATAATTCAAATTTTCCTGGAAATTCTAAATATTTTCTGAGATCTCAAAATTAATTTTTGAACAAAAATTGAAAACAGGAACATTTTTTTAATTCAGAACAAAAAAGTTATAACACGAATATTCTTTTAAAATGTGAACAAAATTTGTATTTGTACGTTTTTTGGAAATAAGAACAAAAAACAAGGGGATATTTTGTGAAATTGCGAACAAAATGTTGAAACAGCGAACATTTCTTGAAATATCAACAGTGTTCTGAAATAGCGATTTTTTCTGAAGACGAGAACATTTTTTGAAATCCCCGAACATTTTTCTGTTATTGTGATTTTTTTTCGAAAACAAGGACATTTTTTGAAACATGAAATATTTCTTGGAATTGAAAACAAGAACAATTTTTTAAAATTCTGAAGAAATTTGAAAATGTGAAATGTTTTTTTAATTTCCTGAACATTTCTTGAAATTGTGAACTAATATAGAAAACAAGATTTTAATTGAAACACGAATATATTTTTGAATTTCTGAATAAATTTTGCAAACGAGGATATTTTTTACAATTCCTGAACTTTTTGGGAAATGCGAACAAATTTCAAAAGTGAAAATATTTTTGGAATTCCGAACAATATTTGAAATTTTCAGATAAAAGAAACAGGAAAAATAAAAAAAGGACATAAAAAGGAAAAAAACGAAAATGGAAAATAAAAACAGAACCAAAAGACGAACAATTTTTTAAACTTTGAATAATATTTTAAATGTCCAAACATTTGTTGTAAATGCAAATAAATTAGAAATATTTTGAATTTGTGAACAAAATTTGAGAACTAGAACAAATTTTTGAAAGAAAGAAATTTAGATAGCACGAATTTTTTTGAAAATTGAAGAACAAGTTTTAAAATGGAGAACATTTTTTAAATTCTCAAACAACTTTGGAATGTGAACTTTTTTAATACATGAACAATTTTTTTGAAAACTGGAACATTTTTTCAAAACTTTAAACATAGTTTTCAAAATGTGAACAATTTTTTAAACTTTAAATATATTTGTGAAAAATAAACATTTCTTAAATGCACACAAAATTTGAATAGTTTGAACACTTTTAAAATTATTAAAAATGAAAAAGTGAATGAAAGAAAAAAAAAAGAATGGAAACAGAGAAACCAAAAAGGATGAAAAATAAAACTTGAAAAAACACAAAAGGAAAAAAAGGGAAAAATAGAGAAGAAAAGGTAAGCAGAAAAAGGAAAACGAAAAAAAATAGAAAAAAAGTGTTAGGAAGCTTCTAGAAGGTTCCCAAAACCAGGAAAAACCGGCTGCGAACAAGCGAGAATGTTCCTAAAACCGGAATTGTTGAAACGTTACACGGGCCGGCCCACGCCCGAACGCTTGTTGGATCTCCCTGTGCGTTCGCCCGACAACTTGCCGCATCGAGCGGCAAATAGCATATTCCACAAACAAACCGAAACAACTGAGGAGTATAAACTGGCGCTTAAGGTGCCGAATAGGGTTTGAGGAGCCCAGGGCCGAGCAAATGGCCTGCAGGCCCACCTTGTGCGCAGAGGCTCGCATGGCGATGGCGCCCGATCGTAACCGCCTAACCAACAGCCTTCGCCATGGCCTCTCCACCGCGCAGCGCCCACACCTCTACCGATGGACCATTTCCACGACGGGCAGCACGTGCGGCTGCGGAGCCGCGTGCATGACACGTACTACCTCCACGCCGACGACGACGGGGAGAGCGTCTCCATCAGCCGCCGCCGGTACTCGCTGAACGCGGCGTGGACGGTGCACATCTACCACGGCGACGGCTCGCACCTGCTCCTCCACGGCGCCGCTTACGGCCGCTACCTCGCCGCCGCGGCCAAGCCGGCACCGTTCGGACACCACGGCTTCCGCGCCGAGCAGCGCGACTACGACGAGCCGGTTCTGGCGGCCATCATGTGGCAGGCCGTCGACGCGGGCTCCGGGGACGGCGTCCTGCTCCGCAACATTGGCGGCCGCTACCTCCGCGCCAGCGGCAAGTTACGCAGGTACCTCCGGTGGAACGCCCGCGTCGGCGTCGAGTACACCGACAACGTCAGCGCCATGATGCAGTGGATCGTCGAGCCGATCCGCCCCAGAGCGCGCGCGCCTCTCATTCCGGGCCCGATTCGGGTGAGTTCGTCATGTCCCGCTTCTCATTCCTGATCGCATTTGTGTTTTCGATCAGAAAATTCAGATTATCACCCTGCTTCTTTGATCTCCTGAATATGCATAACTAGGGTTCTTGGCGACTCAAGTGCAGACCCGCGTGCCCGGAGACCTCTCCGTCATCATGTTGGGGCGCAAGCCGGGCGGGTGGCGCCGGATTCGGTTCGTGCGAGCGAGCGACGAGGGGCTCTACAACGAGGACGGCTGGTCCGCGCTCCGTATCAGGGGGAGGTCCGTGTACCACCTGAGGAACGCGCTGGCCAGCCGCGTCGGCGACATCGACATCCATGGCCAGCGCCGCGACATGGTCATGTGCGTCCGAGCGGGACTCTACGGGAGGCTGACCCCACTCGTCGTCAACCTGCCTCACGGCCGCTACGGCGAGACCCTCGACATTGTCGTGATGCTGTCCGGGACCCCTGGTGAGAGCCTCTCTCCATGCCACAACTCAAACTTCCCATTTGCCTCCTAATGGTGGCAAGAAGTGAACAGCTAGTCTTGACTGCATTTGTTATGCACAATGTACAGATTTTGGTGTCGATACTTTTTCCTGCACGGCCATGATATTACTGATGTTGTTTAAGTAGGGTACTGATCTGCGTGTGTTTGCAAAATAGTTTACCGAAACTGTTACAGTAAAACCGTTTACTGAAAATGTACTGGAAAACAAGTTAACTGAAACTGTCAGGGGTTGGGAATTGTCTGCAACTGTTTCTCATTTCATCTTTCCAGAGAAGATACTAAGTTTCTAACCTGTGAACAAAATTCAGGTTGTATCGATAGTCCATAAAGATTAGTTCCTTGCACATTATAATTATATTGTTTCAGGTTTTGTCTTCTTGATCTTGTCAATATATTGATTATTTGTCTGCCGCCTAACTGCCTCATATTTCTGCTAATTCAGCCTATGACGCGCTGCGACACCCAGATGTCGCCGCGAAGTAGAGAAAGATCAGAGTGGAAGTCCTGACATTCACCTCGAAGTTTCGCTGCCTCAGACACAATGCCGGCAGAACTGGACGCCTACTTTTGCATATTGATATTTGATAGATAGATATAGTAGGTTGAGAAAAATAATCAGCTTTTGTGTTTCTTTTGCTAGCTAAACTTGCTCCGCTCTCAGGACAGGGGGAACCTGTCTATTTTGGCATCGCGGTTCTATGATTCTGACCTGCTGAAAGCGTTGTGTCCAATGGGTGAATAATTTCATAGCGATTCTGGTTGTAGTAATCGTTGCACTGTCGCTCTTCTGACATTCATCTCTGTGATGTGGTTGCTATTGCTTCCGGGATGAAGCATTCCACTATGGGTTCTGCAAATGAATCGACGATCACCATTCATTTTGGATGATATACTTCACATAAATGGAAAATGCAGTGGTTATTGCAGTGTGATGATGATCATGTATTTTTTTTACATTATGCATTTCATATAAATGGAAAATGCAGTTGGTTCTTCCAGTGGGCCGGTGGTCATGTATTTCTTTTAGACTATATGCATTTCGTACAAATAAAAAATGTAGCGGATTCTTGCTGTGAGCTGGTGATCGTGTTTTCAGTTGTGCTGTTTTGGGTGTTGGCCACGGAGTTTGCAACGTATGAACAAAATTCAGGTTTTATCCAACAACAGTACATCTACATGAAAACTAGTTTCTGCACATTACATTGCTTTCAGGTTTTGTACAGAAGGTGCCTTCTTTTTTTTTGTTGTCTTGTTTTAGCAATATGAGATCGTTGATCTGCCAGAACGGTTGCAGTGCCTGTGACATGGTGCTTAACTTCTTTAGTGTTGCCATCTGCGTCCCGCTTAGACGATGCATCTGGTATCAGCATCTAATCTTGTTCTTTTGGTTATGTGCAATAGCAGCTTCGTCTGCTTTCCAGGATTTGCGTGTGTTAATCGGATGGACATAATAAAGGATGCACTGAGGTCAGATGTGTATATTCTTCTAGCAATATAAGTCATTCTATTCTTTTCTTCGCTCAATCAAAATAATTTAGTTCATTGTAGGAAGTTCATCTGTCATGCTCTCCACAGAGCATAGGCTAAAATTCTCTTCGGCATGCGTTCTCCAGTTAGTAAGCTTTCTTGTGCTGCAATTTTTTAGTCAAATTCAGTCTCCCATTCAACAGTTCATTTTCCTTCTAATGCATTTACTACTGTTGAAGTTAAATATATCATGTCATAATAGTGTGCTCCCGGCCGGATCCAGTGCGTCGAGGCCATCTGCGCCCGCCGCCGCCGAGCCGCAGAGCTGCACCGCCGTGTCTACGGGCCGTCGGTCCGGCCGAGCGTGTGCAGACAAGGTGCTCGGCATAATGTCTACAAGGAAGAGAGAAGTGTGTGCATGCTGACGGGTAAGCCCTAATGAGTGGAGACTATTCAACGCACGCATGTGGCGATTTTTTTTGCCAAGTCAGCTCCTTACAATCGGCCCCACCTGTCAGCAAAGTGCTCAAATGGGCCAAATCCTTTGATCAGTGTTTTCTGCAAAAGAATTATTGAAAACGCGGTGACTTTTGAAGAAAATTAGCGCCTAGGTGGTTTTGTGCAAATCTAATCTCAAATGTGATAGTTTTGTGCAATTAACTCGCAGATGTTGCATACGTTCTAAGTATGTTTGTATAATCATACTTATGTCTACCCCAATTATATGGGTTAACCTTATTTTTTATAATCATGATACAACCTTTGCATCTGCTTTGCCTGTTGTAGTTTGGTTAGCACAAAATAATGTGTTCAGGTGTTAGTGATGGTCATTAACGCAACTTTACTAGCCATTTTCCACGTCTCTTTTCTTTGAATAGAAATTCTAATTTCTATCTAACTAGTTGTTTGTGCATATGATCATGGTACAACTGGGAAAAGATTTTCAACCTTTTTGTGGGCACCATACATCAAAAGTGCCTTTCTTTTCATCAAGCTTCTTCACTGCAAAAAAGTTAGCACTCTTTCCTTGCTAATAAACCTCCTAAAGGTTCTTCAAGATCAACCTCTTTGCTTATGAATCCGCCACTTCTCCTTTCTTCAGGACTTCCACCCGGCTTCGATATCATCATTTGATGGTTTGTTTAGGTGTGGTGCTGATGATGTGGCTTTGATATTGTTTGTTTGCTATTGTTAGCCTATACGGAGGATATTTTTTAGATTCATTTAACCTATCTTGCGATGTACGAAAAATGCTGGATACATCTGCTAGGCTAGCAATAGCACATATCCTCGTGTGTTTTAACTTAAGTCTCTTTTGGTTTCAGCATGAAAAGCTGGTGAATGAGAAGTTGCACAGCCCGCGCATTGTTAAGGCTGCAGGAAAATCTCGAGGCTCATGAGATGCTTGACATCGACTCGTCTTTTGGATAAAAAAAATGAGCTGAGTATGAGCACTTTATGTAGCTCGGTCGAGAAATGAGCGGATCTCAAGCCAACACTTGCTCGCTCGTTTTTAGCTCCATATAATATAATTATATTAAATAATCCTATATATATTATATGAAAGTAGAAAATGATCCCATGAGAACCATCACACGTGAATATCATAGAGGAAATAGCATAGGAAAGTAAGTGCACAAGTCCATGAAATCCACGAAGTAAATGCAAAAGGTGACAGATTCTTCAGACAGCGGTATTACCACTCCTATGTCCGGTAGTACCGTTGTGCCAGAGTGGTAGTACTGGTCCTGAGACTGGTAGTACGTACCGCTTGCCTATACAGCGGGCACTTTGAAATCTAGGGTGAGCACTATAACTACCTGAATCAAAAGTCACCTATACATCACTGGGGCTTCTAATCCAATGAATACTACATGTAAGAATGACCTCCTCCACATAGTTTGCCCAAAAAAATTGAATCCCACTTGCATTGCCCTAGAAATCTTAGGGTTCTAAGATAGAAACCCAGAGAGAATGGAACAGGGCAATACCGAAAACCAGGGAGGACATCGAGGACGGGAGTGATCCCATGGAGCCGATCCGGTGAAGGAGCGATGGAGCCGGGGCGAGGGAGGTCTCCCCGGTGCAGTTCATCTGGCGGAGGGACGAGAAGTTTATGCTGAGGGCATGGGGAAGTAAGGGGGGGGGGAGATACCCCTTTGCCCCACCCCATATATATAAACCAGATCTTGCAGACCGGTACTACCACTTGTGTAAGCGGTAGTACCACTCCTGGTATAAACTAGAGCTTCAGTTCATACTATTGACCCACGAGGTCCGGTAGTACTGCTTATTCCTCGCGGTAGTACCACCCTTGGTACTCCTAATAGGGGGTTCGGTAGTACCGCACATCCCAGCGGTATAGTACCGCTTGCCACCAACAAAAAAATTCTAGATTAATTTTTTGAACAAGGAACCTGTGCACCAAGAATAGTAAGATGGGTAAGATGAGTATGGCTTGAGATGGAGACATTGTCATAAAAAAGATACCGTAATATGCACTAAAAATTGCAAGATGCAAAGGTGGAAACCAAATTTTAAGTGTTTTTACAATGATAGCATACAGATGATTAAAGTCTAATATTTCAAATGAAGACCAAATAAAACCAACTCCCCAAAAGGGTCGGTGGCCGAAGCCATCGTGTTTGAGTGTTTGGCTTGGTGCAACAAAGATATATCTTGAGCCCAATAACCAATATTCTTCATTGAAGCACATTTTGACACAAAGTGACTATAGTGGATGATTTTTCTATTTGCGCATAATAAGAAGAATGTGAGTTCATGGATTGAACAACACCCCCTATGTCCATTCCTACACCTAAACAATATAAATATTGAGACATGGGAAGGTGTGCACAATCTTAGACCACATTACCGGAATCAATGATATTTAGCTCATGTCGTAACTCTCAGAATATTCCTTCATCTAGAGGCTTCGTGGAAATATCCGCTAGTTGCTTCCCGGCGCCTACATAAGATAGCTTAGTATCTCCATGGTTCACGTATCTCGAATAAAAGTGGTGAGGAATCTCAATATGCTTTGTCTTGGTATGTTGCAAGGGATTCTAGGTGATCTTGATTGCACTTTTATTGTCACATAAAAGAGGCACTTGGTCACAAATGACAGCGAAATCCTTTAAAGTTTGCCTCATCCATAGCAATTGGGCACAACAACTTGCGGCGGCGATGTACTCGGATTCGATGATGGAGAGAGACACACATTTTTGCTTCTTGTAACACCAAGTCACCAAGGACCTATGTAACACCAACTCACCAAGGACCTATGTAACACCAACTCACCAAGGACCTATGTTGGGGATATAACTATTGAGTATAAACCGCCCAGGAGGGGCCGGGTTATACTCATAGTGATTTACCAGTATTTGAAGCCTCTGAAGACATGGGAGATGGCGCTTTACGGAGGGGACTTGGTAACAAGGCCCAAATCCCAAAGGCGGGTTAAGGCCCAAAGATGTAAACCGCCATAAGATGTATGACTTGTGTTGTAAGATAGGAAAGAGTAGAAACCGAGCCGGACACGTTTATGAGCCGGCCGGATTCTGTGAACCGCCGGGCGTCAACCTGTGTATATAAAGGGACGACTCGACGGTGGTTTAGGGACAAGAAACAACAAACTCGAGAGCTAGGCACAGCGTATTCGCTCCCTGGTCATCGAAACCCTAGCAATACCACCTCAACTGGATTAGGCCTTTACCTTCACCGCAAGGGGCCGAACCAGTATAAACTCCTTGTGTCCTTTGTCCCGCTTTAACCCCTTTAAGCTAACTACATCGCAATGGCTCCATGTTTAAGTCCTTTCACTAGGACATCTGCCGTGACAAAACCACGACAGTTGGCGCCCACCATGGGCTGGCGCACGGTGGTTTCGAGTTCTTAAAGGGCAGCTTCGAAGGGATCAAGGGATACGCTGTAGGCCGGATGACCAAGAGTCGTCGCGGCAAACTCTACATCGACGACGCAGGCTGGGGCCCCGAGGCCGGCTCAATCGAGTACGGGTACCGGGTCCCCTTCAGCGGAATCCACGTCTTCATCGGCAAGATCGGCGAACCGGGCCCTAAGCCAAACATCAGCACCGACATCATCGAGACGGCTCAGCATGCGAGACCCGCCCGGGTTCAGCCTACCATGAAGCGTGCCTTCGTGGGAGTTATCCACAGAGCAGAATCTGAGGATAGACCAGCATCTGGTGATGGGACCGTCGTTTACTCCGATGGCGAGTCATCCACCGGCGAGACCGAGTCACTATACCAACTGCAAGATGGCCGGCTCGGGGGCTGTTCCGATGGTGACAGTATTCCGGACCCCTTTGATCCGCCGAGCCGGGTTGCGATCTTCATGGCCGGTACACAGCCGGTGCAGCACTCTTCGACTGCGGCAGCGATGATCTCCGGGTCAGCAGCAGCGACGGCGGCCGGGGCAGGAGGCCCCGTGCGACCACTGGCTCAGATTTTGTCCGACTTATTTGACACTTTGGCCACGCTGCTAGCGGCGGAGGTTAACCTGGCGAATCGAGATCAGCATAACGCGGAGGTCGCGAAGGTGAGAGATCAGATAGCTCAAGCCAAGGAAGACCTGGCAGCTGAGGACACCAGGATGGCTGCAGAGCGGGCCGAGTTGGATGCGCAGGCGCGTGGATTCAGTCAGAGTCTTACCGACTTATGTTGGATCAGAACGCTTCAAATGACGTCATGAGGAGAAGGTACCGGTCTCACCCGCCTCCAGTTTATGAGGCGAGAAATCTCTTTAACACGCCCGGAGCAGGAACCAGTAACCAGCCAGTGGTAAACCGGTCGGAAGCGCCTGGGACGGGAGCTCCGGTTCAGCCGCGCACCATGGATCCGCCTCGTCAGAATAACATCACATCTCAACACATGCCAACACCGCCGGGTCATTATTCTAATCCTTTGGATAACATAGTCGCTGCGGCGTCACGACTGGCGGCTCTCCCAGTTGACGGTGAATCTCCAACAGCGGTCGAGATGCGGAGGGCTAGAGAGCTCCTTCAGATAGCTTTGGTTCAGCAGCAAGCTTATTCTTACAACCGTGAGAGGATTCATTCCACCCCTCGCCCAAGCCGGAGTTATAACAGGCACATGGATGAACCGGCTGTGTCAAGCAGCGCGTGGAACTGTAACCCGCCACGTGGAAATAACCTGGCAGGTGGGGGTGTTGATGCTCAGAATGTAGTGGATCAGGGTAGAGCACGTCGAGAAGCCGAGTTAGCGGCGCAGTACGCGGCCCGTCAACCTACTCCGGTTCGTCCGACAACTTCGGTGGAGCCAGTTGTCACCTTCAGTTCATTGGGTATTTTTATAATAAAGATGCAAAGTAAAATAAAAGGCAATAAAAATAGCTAAGTGTTGGAAGATTAATATGATGGAAAATAGACCCGGGGGCCATAGGTTTCACTAGTGGCTTCTCTCGAGAGCATAAGTATTACGGTGGGTGAACAAATTACTGTTGAGCAATTGATAGAATTGAGCATAGTTATGAGAATATCTAGGTATGATCATGCATATAGGCATCACGTCCGTGACAAGTAGACCGACTCCTGCCTGCATCTACTACTATTACTCCACACATCGACCGCTATCCAGCATGCATCTAGAGTATTAAGTTCAAAAGAACAGAGTAATGCTTTAAGTAAGATGACATGATGTAGAGGGATAAACTCATGCAATATGATATAAACCCCATCTTGTTATCCACGATGGCAACAATACAATACGTGCCTTGCTGCCCCTGCTGTCACTGGGAAAGTACACCGCAAGATTGAACCCAAAGCTAAGCACTTCTCCCATTGCAAGAAAGATCAATCTAGTAGGCCAAACCAAACTGATAATTCGAAGAGACTTGCAAAGATAACCAATCATACATGAAAGAATTCAGAGAAGATTCAAATATTGTTCATAGATAAACTTGATCATAAACCCACAATTCATCGGTCTCAACAAACACATCGCAAAAGAAGATTACATCGAATAGATCTCCACGAGAATCGTGGAGAACTTTGTATTGAGATCCAAAGAGAGAGAAGAAGCCATCTAGCTAATAACTATGGACCCGAAGGTCTGAGGTAAACTACTCACACATCATCGGAGAGGCTATGGTGTTGATGTAGAAGCCCTCCGTGATCAATGCCCCCTCCGGCAGGACGCCGGAAAAGGCCCCAAGGTGGGATCTCAAGGGTACAGAAGGTTGCGGCGGTGGAATTAGGTTTTCGTGGATGCTTCTGTTGGTTTGGGGGTACGTAGGTATATATAGAAGGAAGAACTACGTCGGTGGAGCAACATGGGCCCCACGAGGGTGGAGGGCGCGCCAGGGGGATAGGCGCGCCCCCCTGCCTCGTGCTCTCCTGGTTGATTTCTTGACGTAGACTCCAAGTCCTCTGGATCACGTTTGTTTCGAAAATCACGTTCCCGAAGGTTTCATTCCGTTTGGACTCCGTTTGATATTCTTTTTCTGCGAAACTCTGAAATAGGCAAAAAAACAGCAATTTGGGTTGGGCCTCCGGTTAATAGGTTAGTCCCAAAAATAATATAAAAGTGTATAACAAAGCCCATTAATCATCCAAAACAGAATATAATATAGCATGAAGCAATAAAAAATTACAGATACGTTGGAGACGTATCAGTGCCATGTCTCACCCCGGCTCTACGTAATGTGTGGCTGCCTAAGGATTTCAAAGGTCCCCGTAAGGTGCCCAATTACACTGCCGACTTACCCCCTGAAACGTGGATTGAGAGTTATGAAATGGCGATGGAGATGCTGGACGTTGACTATGCTGCATGTGCTAAATACTTCATCATGATGTTGGAGGGAACAGCTCGTACTTGGTTGAAAAGTTTGCCAGCTAACTCCGTTGGGTCATGGGCCGAGTTAAAGGCCCAGTTTGTCCAAAATTTTAAAGACACGTGCAAGCAACCCATGTAAATTGTGGACCTAGCTGCCTGTGTCGAGGAGGAAGGAGAGTCAATGACCCATTGGGTGCACTGGGTTTCAACGATCCTGCATTCGTCGGATCGCATCAATGCAGATTCGGCAGTCATAACATTGGAAGGCAATTGTCGGTTCACGCCTCTGAAGCTGAAGTTAGGGCGGTTCAAGCGTCACTGCAATGACATGGGGACACTCATGGCGGCTCTGGTTAAATATGCTGACTCTGATGGTACCAAGGACCCCGAGTCTGATGAGGAGAAGCCAGGAAAGGGAATGAAGAGCAGCAGCACCAGAGGGCATCAGCATAACCCGGCGGGCCATGGAAACAATGGTAAGCGCAAAGCTGACAACAGTTTGGATTTTGTGGCTAACACCAGCATGCAGAATAATCGTCAGCGTCGTAAGGGCAAACCGCCCCCGCAGAATGGAGGATCAGGTATCAATCTTGAGCAACTGTTAAACCAGCCTTGCCCAAGACACGGGACGCGAGAAAGGCCGTCTACGCACCTCTGGAAGGATTGCTTTATCATGAAGGAGTTCAAAAATTCAAATCTTTTCCAAGATGGTCATGGGCCGGGTGGCAGTTCAGGTCCCGACTTTCATGGGCCGGGTTACGGCGGAAGCGGTTTTGGCTCAGGAATTCAAGGCAATCAAGGTAGTCATGGCAACCAAGGTGGTTACAATCAGCAGAATAATTAGGGGAGTCAACAGCAACAACAGTCAGGTTATCAGAGCAACCCGAAGCAGTTGAATAGTGGGCAGTATCATGTCTTCACCACTAGCTTATGTAAGCGCGATCAGAAGCTGCACAAAAGGGCAGTCAATGTTGTTGAACCGGCAGTTCCTCATTACTTACGCTAGTCTGAACAGCCCATTGTGTGGAGTCGGGAAGATCACCCGCCCTGGGTTGATAACTCGGGTCACCTGGCGCTGGTGGTCGCACCTCAGGTTGGAGGTTATAAATTTACCAAGATACTCATGGATGGAGGGAGCATCATCAATATCCTTTATTATGAAACTTTCCGTCGCATGGGGTTGACAGATAAAAATCTTAAACCCTCGAACACTGTTTTCCACGGCGTGGTGCCTGGTAAATCGGCGTACCCAGCTGGTAAGATAGCTCTGGAAGTTGCTTTTGGAGATGATCATGACTCCAGGTCAGAGACATTGACCTTTGAAGTGGTAAAAATCAAGAGCCCTTATCATGCTATGTGTGGGCGGCCGGCTTATGCAAGGTTCATGGCCAGGCCCTGTTATGTTTATCTCCAGCTCAAGATGCCGGGTCGCAAGGGGACCATCATAGTACATGGGAGCCGGAAGATAGCTTTGGAGTGTGAAGAGGGTGATGCAGCTTATGCTGAGTCAGTTTGTGCAACAGAGGAGTTGAAGTTTTATAAGGACAATGTTGATCCGGCGGATATGACTTCTTTGAAGAAGCCAACCACGGAGCATGATCCGGCCTTGAAATTTAAATCAGCTGATGAGACTAAGCTAGTTGACTTCGTTCCTGGCGATTCATCCAAGCAGTTCAGCATCAGTGCTAACCTGGATCCGAAATAGGAAAGCGCGCTCATCGAGTTCATCCGTGAGAACCAGGACATCTTTGCATGGAAACCTTCTGACATGCCAGGTGTACCGAGGGAACTCGCTGAGCACACTCTCAATATTGATCCCAAGTTTAAACCGGTCAGGTAGTTCCTTCGTCGTTTCAATGAAGAAAGGCGCAAGGCCATTGGTGAGGTAGCCCGGCTCTTGGCAGCAGGGTTTATTGTTGAGGTTTTTCACCCTGAGTGGTTAGCTAACCCGGTGCTGGTACTTAAGAAGAACGGCACTTGGCGTATGTGTGTGGACTACACAGATTTGAACAAGGCTTGTCCGCTGATCCCTTTGCTCTCCCTCGTATTGATCAGATTATTGATGCTACGGTGGGTTGTGAGCGTTTGAGTTTTCTGGATGCTTATTCTGGTTATCATCAGATCAAGATGGCAGTTAAGGACCAGGAGAAGACGGCTTTCATAACTCCGTTTGGAGCCTTCTGCTATGTGTCTATGCCTTTTGGGCTCAAGAGTGCCCAGGCGACTTATCAGCGATGTGTGCAAAATTGCCTTCACAGTCAGATTGGGCACAATGTTCATGCTTATGTAGATGACATTGTGGTGAAGTCAAGAAAGAAGGAGACCCTGATTGATGATTTGAAGGAGACGTTTGACAATCTCCGGGTCTACAAAATGATGCTTAACCCAGCCAAATGTGTCTTTGGCGTACCAGCAGGCAAGCTTTTGGGTTTTCTGGTGTCTAATAGGGGCATTGAAGCTAATCTGGAGAAGATCAAAGCCATTACTTCCCTGGCTAAACCGGCGTGTGTCAATGACGTTCAGCGTCTGGCGGGTCGGATTGCAGCTTTGAGCCGGTTTATAAGCCGCCTTGGAGAAAAGGCCATCCCTCTGTATCAGATGATGAAGGAGACAGATGATTTCGTTTGGAGTGATGCTGCTAATGAGGCGTTTGAGGATTTCAAGAAACAGCTGGCTGAGCCGCCCGTTCTTGCTGCTCCTATTGATAAAGAGCCATTGTTGTTATATGTGGTTGCTAATGCCCGGGCTGTCAGCGTAGCCATTGTGGTGGAACGGAAGGAGGCAGGCAAAGAATACCCGGTTCAGAGACCGGTTTACTATGTCAGTGAGGTGCTTATTGAGTCTATGCAGAGGTATCCGCACTGGTAGAAGCTGGTATATGGGGTGTTCATGGCCAGCAGAAAGCTCAAGCAGTACTTCTAGGGACATCCTATTACTGTGGTCAGCTTTGCTCCTTTGGGGGACATCATTCAAAGTAGAGAAGCCACAGGACGAGTTGCCAAGTGGGCCATTGAGCTTGGACCCCATGGTCTGAAGTATGTGCCTCGCACGACCATCAAGTCACAGGCACTCATGGATTTTATCAATGACTGGACAGAGTTGCAGGCGCCTGAAGATAAACCAAATAACACGTACTGGACAATTCACTTTGACGGGTCCAGACAATTGGAAGGCTCGGGGGCTGGAGTTGTGCTTGCTTCCCCTCGAGGTGATAAATTTTGTTATGTTCTTCGGTTGATGTTTCCTTGTACTAACAATGCAGCTGAGTATGAGGCCTTACTTCACGGTCTTCGGATGGCTAAGGAGATGAACTTAAGCCGGGTGAGATGCTTTGGCGACTCCGATTTAGTAGCTCAACAAGTCGCTGGTAAGTGGGATTCTAAGGATCCACTCATGGTGGCTTATCGACGAGAAGTGGATGTTATTGCTGGTCACTTCAAAGGTTATCAAGTTGAGCATATTGATCGGAGGAAAAATGAAGCGGCTGATGCCTTAAGTCGGTTGGGTTCTCAACATAAACTGGTGCCGCCCAATGTCTTTCTTGATGTCTTGCATAACCCGTCGGTTAAGTTACCTACGGAGGAGGATTTGGCTATTCCTGACCCGGAAGCTCAGTTGGTGGCGGCTGTTCATGCCATTCCTGATTGGACAGTCCCTTGTTTGGCTTATATGACCCGGGGCGAGTTACCTGAGGATGAAATCTTAGCCAGGCAGATAACCCGACGGTCTAAGTCAATGACAATTGTCAATGGAGAGCTACATCACTGCAGTGTTACAGGGTCTTTTCAACGTTGTGTTTCTCTAGAAGAGGGCCGTGAGATCCTACGTGAGATTCATGAAGGGGACTGTGGTCATCATGCCGGTTCAAAGTCTCTCGTGGCCAAGGCTTTTCGTCATGGATTTTATTGGCTGACGGCTCATGCTGATGCTGAGGATTTGGTCAGTAAATGTGATGGATGTCAGAAATTATCACGACGTGCCCATGTACCGGCTCAAGAATTGAGGATGATTCCAATTACTTGGCCGTTTGCAGTTTGGGGGCTTGATATGGTTGGGCCTTTCAAGAGGTCCAAAGACAAGAAGACCCACCTCTTGGTGGCGGCTGATATGTTCACTAAGTGGGTAGAGGCAGAGCCAGTCAGTAAGTGTGAGGCAGCAACGGTGGTTCAATTCATGAAAAAAGTAATCTTCCGCTTTGGCTTTCCACATAGCATTATAACAAACAATGGCACTAACCTCTCCAAGGGGGTTATGAAAGAATTTTGTCAACGAGAGCATATCCGGCTTGACGTGTCATCAGTGGCTCACCCCCAATCTAACGGTCAAGCTGAGAGGGCTAATCAAGAGATCTTGAGAGGCATCAAGCCCCGGCTTATGGTTCCCTTAGAGAGGACGCCGGGTTGTTTGGTGGAGGAGTTGCCGCCCGTGTTATGGAGCATCAACACCACCCCCAATAGATCGACGGGTTACACGCTGATGACCCACAAGTATAGGGTATCTATCATAGTCCTTTCGATAAGTAAGAGTGTCGAACCCAATGAGGAGCAGAAGGAAATGATAAGCGGTTTTCAGCAAGGTATTCTCTGCAAGCACTGAAATTATAGGTAATAGATAGTTTTGTGACAAGATAATTTGTAACGAGCAACAAGTAAACAAAAGTAAATAAAGTGCAGCAAGGTGGCCCAATCCTTTTTGTAGCAAAGGACAAGCCTGGACAAACTCCTATATAGAGAAAAGCGCTCCCGAGAACACATGGGAATTATCGTCAAGCTAGTTTTCATCACGTTCATATGATTCGCGTTCGGTACTTTGATAATTTGATATGTGGGTGGACCAGTGCTTGGGTGTTTTCCTTACTTGGACAAGCATCCCACTTATGATTAACCCCTATTGCAAGCATCCGCAACTACAAAAGAAGTATTGAGGTAAACCTAACCATAGCATGAAACATATGGTTCCAAATCAGCCCCTTACGAAGCAACACATAAACTAGGGTTTAAGCTTCTGTCACTCTAGCAACCCATCATCTACTTATTACTTCCCAATGCCTTCCTCTAGGCCCAAATAATGGTGAAGTTTCATGTAGTCGACGTTCACACAACACCACTAGAGGAGAGACAACATACATCTCATCAAAATATCGAACGAATACCAAATTCACATGACTACTAATAGCAAGACTTCTCCCATGTCCTCAGGAACAAACGTAATTACTCACAAAGCATATTCATGTTCATAATCAGAGGAGTATTAATATGCATAAAGGATCTGAACATATGATCTTCCACCAAATAAACCAACTAGCATCAACTACAAGGAGTAATCAACACTACTAGCAACCTACAGGTACCAATCCCAGACTTAGAGACAAGAATTGGATACAAGAGATGAACTAGGGTTTGAGAGGAGATGGTGCTGGTGAAGATGTTGATGGAGATTGGCCGCTCCCGATGAGAGGAGCGTTGGTGATGACGATGGCGATGATTTCCCCCTCCCGGAGGGAAGTGTCCCTGGCAGAACAGCTCCGCCAGAGCCCTAGATTGGTTCCACCAAGGTTCCGCCTCGTGGCGGTGGAGTCTCGTCCCGAAAGCTTGCTTCTAATTTTTCTTCGGACGAAAGACTTCATATAGCAGAAGATGGGTATCGGAGGGCCACCAGGGAGCCCACGAGGCAGGGGGCGCGCCCCCCACCCTCGTGCCTGGTGGGTGGCCCCCCTCTGGTATTTCTTCCGCTCAATATTTTTTATATATTCTGAAAATAACTTCCATGGAGTTTCATGACTTTTGGAGATGTGCAGAATAGGTCTCTAATATTTGCTCCTTTTCCAGCCCAGAATTCCAGCTGCCGACATTCTCCCTCTTCATGTAAACCTTGTAAAATAAGATAGAATAGGCATAAGTATAGTGACATAATGTGTAATAACATCCCATAATGCTATAAATATCAATATGAAAGCATGATGCAAAATGGACGTATCAACTCCCCCAAGCTTAGACCTCGCTTGCCCTCAAGCGGAAGCCGATAACGATAAATATGTCCACATGTTTAGAGATAGAGGTGTCGATAAAGTAAAATACGGACATGAAGGCATCATGATTATTCTAATAACAGCAACATATGTGGATATTGTCATATGATTTCTTTTGCTCAAGTGATAATCTATTCACAATGTTAAGTGTGAATCAGAAACTTTATTGAGAACTAACAAACTATAATCTCAGTCATTGAAGCAATTGCAATTTATCATAACATCAGAAAGAGTCTATGTCAGAGCTTTTCACCAAGTCCACATACTCAACTATCATTTAGTCCTTCACAATTGCTAACACTCACGCAATACTTGTGGTTACGGAGTTTTAATCAGACACAGAGAAAGATAGGGGCTTATAGTTTCGCCTCCCAACCTTTTACCTCAAGGGTAATGTCAACAATAATAGCTCATGCTAACTTACATCCAATTAGATATATATATATATATATCAGGATCTTTCCAACACACTGTGCTTGCCAAAGGATAAAATGTAAAAGGGAATGGTGAAGATCACCATGACTCTTGCATAAGGTAGAAGATAAAAGTAAAAGATATGCCCTTCGCAGAGGGAAGCAGAGGTTGCCATGCGCTTTTAGGGTTGGATGCACAAAATCTTAATGCGAAAGAACGTCACTTTATATTGCCACTTGTGATGTAGACCTTAATTATGCAGTCTGTCGCTTTTATTTCTTCCACATCACAAGATCGTATAAAGCTTCTTTCCTCCACACTAATCAATCATACATATTAAGAGAGCAATTTTTATTGCTTGCACCGATGACAACTTACTTGAAGGATCTTACTCAATCCATAGGTAGATATGGTGGACTCTCATGGCAAAACTGGGTTTAAGGATATTTGGAAGCACAAGTAGTATCTCTACTTGGTGCAAAGAATTTGGCTAGCATGAGGGGGAAAGACAAGCTCAACATGTTGGATGATCCATGACAATATACTTTATTTCAGATATAAGAAAACATAACCCATTACGTTGTCTTCCTTCTCCAACGTCAACTCTTTAACATGTCATATTTTAATGAGTGCTCACAATCATAAAAGATGTCCAAGATAGTATATTTATATGTGAAACCTCTCTTTCTTTATTACTTCCTATTAATTGCAACGATGACCAAAGCTATGTTTGTCAACTCTCAACAACTTTTAATCGTCACACTCTTTCTATGTGAAGTCATTACTCTCTATAAGATCAATATGATCTCTTTGTTTCTTTTTACTCTTTCCCTTTTCTTTAATTCCCTCAAGATCATAGCAAGATAATCAAGCCCTTGACTCAACACTAATCTTTATTATATATAGCATACGAACTCGATTACAAAGAGGGATCATAAAGCAAAACTCAAAACTAGATCATACTAAAACTTTATTCTACTAGATCGAGATATTACTGAAAGGATCGAACTAGGAAAAACGGTAAAGATAGAGATGTGATGGTGATACGATACGATACCGGGGCACCTCCCCCAAGCTTGGCAGTTGCCAAGGGGAGTGCCCATACCCATGTGATTATGTCTCTTTCTTCGGAGGTGGTGATGATGTAAATTGCGCTTTCAGCTTCTTCATATTGTAATTGAGGAGAGCAATCTCCTCCTTTAAATTATCGACCTCCGATTCCAGCTTCAAGATCTTGTCACATAAATCTGCTTTGCTTTTCTGTGGAAAACGAGAAGGAATAGATCGACTGTTAGATAGTTTAGCCCTCTTAGGGAGACTAGATTTCTTGAACTTCACGTGCATATCCCCAGGTTGAGGTAGAGGGACATCCTCCTCCTCCGAACTTGAATCATTGATCCTCATCAAATGAGCATCCTCCTCCTCATCCGTAGTTCGACCACAAGGAGATAAATCCCCATAGGTCTTTGGGTCAGCAATGAGGTGTGAGACATAGCTCTCTCCATCGGAATCCTGAGATGACATCTTGCTCCAAATCTGCTACAGAAACTGCTCGAAACGAAAACAGAGAATAATTGCGTGATACAGGAGTCAAAACCTTCGGGAGATTATATAATGAATTTTTACCGACCAAAATACGTAACGTGCAAGAAAACGGAGTCCGGGGAGCACACGGGGTGCCCACGAGGCAGGGGCGCGCCCTCCACCCTCGTGGAGCCCTCGTGTCCTTCCCGGACTGCTTCTTATTTTTCTATTTTTCTAAATATTCCAAAACGGAGAAAAATTGCCATTAGAACTGTTTTCGAGTCGGTTTACTTACCGTACCACATACCTATTCCTTTTTGGAGTCTGAAACGTTCTGGAAAGTGTCCCTTATGTATTCCTCTGGGGTTACGGTTTCAATAACATTGGTTTCAACATTTATAGGATTACCTGAGATATAATGTTTGATTCTTTGACCGTTTACCACCTTCGGATTTGTGCCTTCGAAGTTGTTGATTTTTATGGCACCGGAACGATATACCTCCTCGATAACGTAAGAACCTGCCCATTTAGAGAGAAGTTTTCCTGCAAAAAATCTCTCGTATAATAATACATAATCACCTACGTTAAACTCACGCTTTTGTATCCTTTTGTCATGCCATCTTTTAACTTTTTCTTTAAACAATTTGGCATTCTCATAGGCTTGGGTTCTCCATTCATCAAGCGAGCTAATGTCAAATAACCTCTTCTCACCGGCAAGTTTGAAATCATAATTGAGCTCTTTAATAGCCCAATATGCCTTATGTTCTAGTTCGAGAGGTAAGTGACATGCTTTTCCATAAACCATTTTATACGGAGACATACCCATATGGTTTTTATATGCAGTTCTATAGGCCCATAATACATCATCAAGTTTCTTGGACCAATTCTTTCTAGATCTATTAACAGTCTTTTGCAAAATTAATTTGAGTTCTCTATTACTCAATTCTACTTGACCACTAGACTGTGGGTGATAAGGAGATGCAATTCTATGATTAACATCATACTTGGCAAGCATTTTACGAAAGGCACCATGAATAAAATGTGAACCACCATCAGTCATTAAATATCTAGGGACTTCAAACCTTGGAAAAATAACTTCTTTAAGCATCTTAATAGAAGTGTTATGATCAGCACTACTAGTTGGAATAGCTTCTACCCACTTAGTAACGTAATCAACAGCAACTAAAATATGTTTATATCCATTAGAGGCAGGAAAAGGTCCCATATAATCAAAGCCCCAAACATCAAATGGTTCAATAACAAGTGAATAATTCATAGGCATTTCTTGACGTCTACTAATATTACCAATTCTTTGACATTCATCACAAGATAAGACAAACTTACGAGCATCCTTGAAGAGAGTAGGCCAATAAAAACCGGATTGCAATACCTTATGTGCAGTTCTGTCTCCAGCGTGGTGTCCTCCATAAGCCTCGGAGTGACACTTGCGTAGGATTTGTTCCTGTTCATGCTCAAGTACACAACGTCTAATGACACCATCTACTCCTTCTTTATAAAGATGTGGGTCATCCCAAAAGTAATGTCTCAAATCATAGAAAAACTTTTTCTTTTGCTAGTATGTGAAACTAGGTGGTATAAATTTAGCAACAATGTAATTAGCATAATCAGCATACCATGGAGCAGTACGAGAAGCATTTATGACATTTAATTGTTCATCAGGAAAACTATCATCAATAGGTAGTGGGCCATCAAGAACATTTTCTAACCTAGACAAGTTGTCTGCAACGGGGTTCTCAGCTCCCTTTCTATCAATAATATGCAAATCAAATTCTGGTAGTAAGAGAACCCATCTAATAAGTCTAGGTTTAGCATCTTTCTTTTCCATAAGGTATTTAATAGCAGCATGATCAGTGTGAATAGTTACTTTAGAATCAACAATATAACGTCTGAACTTATCACAAGCAAATACAACTGCTAAGAATTCTTTTTCAGTAGTAGCATAATTTCTCTGGGCATTGTCTAGAGTTTTACTAGCATATTGAATGACATTTAATTTCTTATCAACTCTTTGCCCTAGAACAGCACCTACGGCATAATCACTAGCATCACACATAATTTCAAAAGGTAAATTCCAATCAGGTGGCTGAACAATAGGTGCAGAAATTAATGCTTTCTTAAGTATTTTGAATGCTTCTACACAATCATCATCAAAGACAAATGGTATATCTTTTTGTAATAAATTAGTCAGAGGCCGAGAAATTTGTGAGAAGTCCTTAATGAACCTCCTATAAAACTCGGCATGACCAAGGAAACTTCTTATACCTTTGATGTCCTTGGGACATGGCATCTTTTCAATAGCATCAACTTTAGCATTATCAACCTCAATGCCTCTTTCAGAAATTTTATGCCCCAAGACAATACCTTCATTAACCATAAAGTGGCACTTCTCCCAATTCAAGACAAGATTAGTTTCTTCACATCTCTGCAAAACTCGATCAAGGTTGCTCAAGCAATCATCAAAAGAGGATCCATAAACGGAGAAATCGTCCATGAAAACCTCACAAACCTTTTCACAAAAGTCAGAGAATATAGCCATCATGCATCTTTGAAAGGTAGTAGGTGCATTACATAAACCAAAAGGCATACGTCTATAAGCAAAAGTACCGAAAGGGCAAGTAAAAGTGGTCTTAGCTTGATCATCAGCTGACACAGGTATTTGAGAGAAACCAGAATAACCATCTAGAAAGCAAAAATGTGTATGTTTGGATAATCTTTCTAGCATTCGATCAATAAAAGGTAAGGGGTAATGATCCTTTTTAGTAGCTTTATTTAATTTGCGTAAATCAATTACCATCCTATAACCTGTAATCTTTGCGGAATCATTCATCTTTATCATTAGGAACGACAGTAATACCTCCCTTCTTAGGGACACAATGGAAAGGACTTACCCACTGACTATCAGCAACGGGATAAATTATACCAGCCTCAAGGAGTTTTAGTATTTCCTTTCTTACCACTTCTTTCATCTTAGGATTCAAACGTCGTTGATGATCAATAACTGGTTTGGCATCTTGCTCCAAATTTATTTTATGTTGACATAGAGTGGGACTAATGCCCTTAAGATCATCGAGAGTATATCCAATAGCAGCACAGTGCTTCTTCAGAGTTTTCAATAATTTTTCTTCCTCCTTCTCTGAAAGGTTAGCACTAATAGTAACAGGATATATCTTCTTTTCATCAAGATAAGCATATTTAAGAGTATCAGGCAAAGGTTTAAGCTCAAAAACGGGATCACCCTTGGGTGGAGGAGGATCCCTAGAATTTCAACAGGCAAGTTGTGTTTCAGAATAGGTCCCTGTTTAAAGAACACTTCATCTATTTCCCTTCTTTCATTCATAAACATATCATTTTCATGGTCTAGCAAATATTGTTCTAAAGGATCACTAGGAGGCACGGCAATAGAAGCAAGACCAATAATTTCATCTTTACTAGGCAATTCCTCTTCACGGTGTTGTCTACGAAATTTAGAGAAATTAAACTCATGAGACATATCACCCAAACCAATAGTAACAACATCCTTTTCACAGTCTATCTTAGCATTAACAGTCTTCAAGAAGGGTCTACCAAATATAATGGGACAAAAGCTATCTTGTGGGGAACCAAGAACAAGAAAATCAGCAGGATATTTAGTTTTCCCATACAAGACTTCAACATCTCTAACAATTCCAATTGGTGATATAGTATCTCTATTGGCAAGCTTAATTGTGACATCAATATCTTCTAACTCAGCAGGTGCAATATCACGCATAATTTCTTTGTATAAGTCAATAGGTATTGCGCTAGCACTAGCACCCATATCACACAAGCCATGATAACAATGATCTCCTATTTTAACATAAATAACAGGCATGCCTACCACAGGTCTATGTTTGTCTTTAGCACAAGGTTTAGCAATTCTCGCAGTTTCATTACAGAAATAAATAACATGCCCATCAATATTATCAGCCAAGAGATCTTTAACAATAGCAATATTAGGTTCAACTTTAACTTGCTCAGGAGGTGTATAAGTTCTAATATTGCTTTTACGAACCACAGTTGAAGCTTTAGCATGATCCTTTATTCTAACAGGGAAAGGTGGGTTTTCAACATAAGCAGTAGGAACGATAGGATCATTATAAGTGATAGTCTTTTCTTCAACTTTAATAGGTGCAACTACTTTTACTTCTATGGGAGGATGATATTTAAACCACTTCTCCTTAGGGAGATCAACATGAGTAGCAAAAGATTCACAGAAAGAAGCTACCATCTCAGAGTCAAGTCCATATTTAGTGCTAAATTTATGGAAAACATCGGTATCCATAAAAGATTTAACACAATCAAACTTAGGTGTTATACCTGGCTCCTTACCTTCGTCGAGGTCCCAATCTTCAGAGTTGCATTTAATTCTTTCCAATAAATCCCATTTGAATTCAATAGTCTTCATCATAAAAGAGCCAGCACAAGAAGTATCGAGCATGGTGCGATTGTTATCAGAAAGCCGAGCATAAAAATTTTGAATAATCATTTCCCTTGAGAGCTCATGATTGGGGCATGAATATAACATTGATTTAAGCCTCCCCCAAGCTTGAGCGATGCTTTCTCCTTCGCGAGGCCAAAAATTATATATATAATTACGATCACGATGAACAAGATGCATAGGATAAAACTTCTGGTGAAATTCCAATTTCAATCGTTTGTAGTTCCATGATCCCATATCATCACATAGCCTATACCATGTCAATGCGTCTCCCTTCAAAGATAGAGGGAAGACCTTCTTCTTGATAACATCATCGGGCATACCTGCAAGCTTAAATAATCCACAAACCTCATCTACATATATTAGGTGCTCATCAGGATGTAATGTTCCATCTCCTGCAAAAGGATTAGCTAGCAGTTTTTCTACCATATCCGAAGGAATTTCAAAGTAGACATTTTCATTTTCAGTAGGTTCAGTAGGTTGAGGAGCAACTCTTTGCTCTACTGGTCGGGTGAAGATACCCCGAACAAGACCCTCAGAGGATTACTTTCCATAGTAACAAGTGACAGTAAATTTCAGCACACTATATAAATTTTTCCTTACCAAAGGCGCTTCACTCCCCAGCAACGGCGCCAGAAAAGATTCTTGATGACCCACAAGTATAGGGGATCTATCGTAGTCCTTTCGATAGTAAGAGTGTCGAACCCAACGAGGAGCAGAAGGAAATGATAAGCGGTTTTCAGCAAGGTATTCTCTGCAAGCACTGAAATTATAGGTAACAGATAGTTTTGTGACAAGATAATTTGTAACGAGCAACAAGTAAACAAAAGTAAATAAAGTGCAGCAAGGTGGCCCAATCCTTTTTGTAGCAAAGGACAAGCCTGGACAAACTCTTATATAGAGAAAAGCGCTCCCGAGGACACATGGGAATTATCGTCAAGCTAGTTTTCATCACGTTCATATGATTCACGTTCGGTACTTTGATAATTTGATATGTGGGTGGACCGGTGCTTGGGTGCTGTCCTTACTTGGACAAGCATCCCACTTATGATTAACCCCTATTGCAAGCATCTGCAACTACAAAAGAAGTATTAAGGTAAACCTAACCATAGCATGAAACATATGGATCCAAATCAGCCCCTTATGAAGCAACACATAAACTAGGGTTTAAGCTTCTGTCACTCTACAACCCATCATCTACTTATTACTTCCCAATGCCTTCCTCTAGGCCCAAATAATGGTGAAGTGTCATGTAGTCGACATTCACATAACACCACTAGAGGAGAGACAACATACATCTCATTAATATCGAACGAATACCAAATTCACATGACTACTAATAGCAAGACTTCTCCCATGTCCTCAGGAACAAACATAACTACTCACAAAGCATATTCATGTTCATAATCAGAGGAGTATTAATATGCATAAAGGATCTGAACATATGATCTTCCACCAAATAAACCAACTAGCATCAACTACAAGGAGTAATCAACACTACTAGCAACCTACAGGTACCAATCCCAGACTTAGAGACAAGAATTGGATACAAGAGATGAACTAGGGTTTGAGAGGAGATGGTGCTGGTGAAGATGTTGATGGAGATTGGCCGCTCCCGATGAGAGGAGCGTTGGTGATGACGATGGCGATGATTTCCCCCTCCCGGAGGGAAGTGTCCCCGGCAGAACAGCTTCGCTAGAGCCCTAGATTGGTCCCGCCAAGGTTCCGCCTCGTGGCGGCGGAGTCTCGTCCCGAAAGCTTGTTTCTAATTTTTCTTCGGATGAAAGACTTCATATAGCAGAAGATGGGCATCGGAGGGCCACCAGGGAGCCCACGAGGCAGGGGGGCGCGCCCCCACCCTCATGCCTGGTGGTGGCCCCCCTCTGGTATTTCTTCCGCTCAATATTTTTTTTATATTCTGAAAATAACTTCCGTGGAGTTTCAGGACTTTTGGAGATGTGCAGAATAGGTCTCTAATATTTGCTCCTTTTCCAGCCCAGAATTCCAGCTGCCGGCATTCTCCCTCTTCATGTAAACCTTGTAAAATAAGAGAGAATAGGCATAAGTATAGTGACATAATGTGTAATAATAGCCCATAATGCTATAAATATCAATATGAAAGCATGATGCAAAATGGACGTATCACACGCCCTTCTTCATGGTTTACGGAGCAGAGGCGATTCTCCCTAGCAACATCCGTCATGACTCGCCGCGCGTGGCGGCTTATGTTGAGGCCGACAATGAAAAAACATGTCAGGAAGCACTTGACCTGTTAGATGAAGAGCGCGACATCGTAGCGGCTCATTGGGCAATTTACCAGCAAGATCTGCGCCGTTACCACAGCCGCCGGGTTAAAACCAGAACTTTTCAAGAAGGCGATCTGGTGCTCCGGCTCATCCAGGATCAGACTGATATGCACTAGTTATCCCCACCTTGGGAACGACCCTTTGTGGTCAGCAAGAATCTGAACAACGGGTCATACTACCTTATCGATGTTCGGGAGCACAAAGATTCATGGAAGTCGGAGGAAGAGACCCACCGGCCGTGGAATATTGCTCATCTCCGGCCTTACTACACATGAGCCATAGGCTCTTCTGATGTACATATTTTGATAATGTATATATTTTGATCAATATAATAAAAAGCCAGCATCCCTGTTAAAGCAGGGCCTCTGTCGTTTTTTCCTTTAAATAATGAGTTTCTGGTCACTTGGGGGCTTCTGTTTTATAAAGCGGAGTTATGATTACCCACTGATCCGGCTTACAGGCCACATAAAAAAAACTTTGGGGCTTGCTACCCAAGTTAAAGGGACCAAAGAGAGTCTGTTGCAAAAGCACAGCTCAAACATAGGTGCCCATTGAGCACAGCTCAAAATATTACTTGGGGGCTTTTTTGTTCTAAAGAACAACGAGTCTATAACCTTGTAATAGGCTATAAAAGCCAGGCTTGGAAGCCAGGTGTATTCACCTAAAACCCCGGGTTATCCTGCCTTTTTAAGTACGTCACTCCGCCCAGGTAATCCTGGTAAGACCCGTCGAACGTTTGACAAGTCAATTTTATACAGACCCTGAACTTGTCAAAGTTAAAATGACGATTGGTTAATGTGAGGTCCATCTTATAAGGTTTGTAAAATGGTTTAACTCAGTGGCCTGGCAGCCCATGAAAAGCCTCGTTTTGGGCCTGGCAGCCCATGAAAAGCCTCGCTTCTTGCATGTTTTTTGCATATTCTTTATTTTTTAGGTTTATTTTGATGAGGTTTATAATAATCCGGTGTTTATTAACCCGGGCTGGTTCTTTGACTGTAAGTCGCCAGTACAAAGATAAAGATAAACCGGTGTTTATTGACCTGGCTTGGCTTTCGACTATAAGTCGTCAGTACACGATAAGTTACAAACCGGTGTTTATTGACCCGGCCTGGCTTTTGACTATAAGTCGCCAGTTTGATATAAGGATAATCCGGTGTTTATTAAAACCCGGTCCGGCTTTGCTATAAACCGGCAAACGTATGACGAATTATCAGTGCTCAGGTTGTGGGTTATCTCCCTTACTGCACTAAGTTGGTAAACCAACAACGTGATTCAATATTACAGGTATGATATATTTCATATTTGATTATTCTTAAATACAGCCTTGGTTAAAAACCCTGTTAGTTTCCATGGCTCTATGTTGGGCATTATGACCCGTCCAGCGGTAAACCGCTAGGACATTTTTCATCTGTTATGTGCAGGCACAGATTCCACATTGTTAATATGATAAGCACACATGATATATCTTAACATGGCGGATTAAGCAATATCTTGCAAAATAAATATGCACAATGGCATAGCAGATCAAGAGTTTCAGCTAGCCTATTACAAGGTGTTTTGCGCCCAAAAGAATAAGTTGTTTTCAATAGGTCGTGCAGAATGCAGAAGTTAAACTAGCCCTGGTTTATGCATCTTCGCCAGGCTGACTTGACAGTTGCGGATCATCTTGCGCCGGTTCATCCTCCTCCTCTCCACCCAGTGCCTGGAAGTCAATAGTTGCCCAATCGATCCCAGTTAAGGCTTTGAATACAGCTTCATCGCTTATAAGGGTGGAGGGGTTAACATCAAGGGCATAGGTATGCTTATGGATTGGAGGAATAAGAGTTGGAGCGTCATAGGTTGGCGGATTAACTCTCTTGTTATCAACGTCATAAATCGACTGATAATGCGGAAGATCGGCCTCTTCAGCCAATTTGCTAGCCAATGGGCGCATCTCCTTTGTTAAAGCTCTAAGATCATTATTATCAAAATCTGATCTGTCCTCCTTTAAGCTTGGATAGCCATTTCCCACATCAGCCGGATCAAGATCAGGTACCCATGCTTTGGCCCGAGTTAGTGCTGTAAAAGCACCTGCCCTTGCAACTGATCTTTTTAGCTCTTCAAACCGGGCAGGCATCATCGGCAACCTCTCTAATGTTTCTTTGATCAAAGTTGGGGGCGGTTTGTTGTGGGAAGCCGTGCAGATGATCTGTTGTGCACCGGTATATAGTTGCTCTATAAGAGTATAGGCAGCCTTCAGTTTCTTCCGCATGTTTGAGCCAAGGTGAGCGATGCAAGATCCTGTATCATACCAAATAATCGGTAAACCGGCAATTTTGTGGATATTACATGCTGAAAGCTTATGAAGAGGTTCTTTACCGAAAACAGCAGAAGTCATGGCATCTATTTGCTGTTTCAAGCCAGTCAGCTCTTCTGTTACTGGATTAAGGGCCGCTTCAGCGTCCTCAGCCCTCTTCAGCAGAGCTGCCTTCTTTGTGTCCCAGCCTGCCCGTTCGCTCTTGAAGCTCTCCTTCAGTTTTTCCATGGCTGATAAAGCGCCGGTCAGCTCCTCTTTGGCCTTGGACGTTTTTGTTTGTTGAGACTTGACATTTTCTTGAAGGTCGGCGATTTGGGATTCCCTTTTGCTCAGCTCAGCCTGCAAGAGACATACAAGTTATGAGTTAACATTACATATTTCAAGTACCAAGCACATAACAAGTTATACACTTGGCACTTGGGGACTAATGCCTATTGCTTCTTATCAAAAATTTCTTACAAGTCCCAAGTTCAATACAAGTATTGTTCTTGGCACTTGGGGGCTAATGCATATTTGCTCAATCAGCCTGGTGGTTAATCGGTTCACCAAGGTATTCAACAATAATTTTGAGTCTTTTAGGATAAAAGTCCCGATTTACCATAAAGTATAAATCGGCCCTTGGGGGCTACACAGGCAAAGTTGAAGTGTGGTCATTATACAAGTCCCGGTTTACATTGATAAGATAAACCGACCCTTGGGGGCTATTGGAGTTGATATTATAAACTGGGCATAAGGGAAGAATGCTTAGAGTTCGCAATATTTACCTCATATCGTTCCTTCATCATGTTCAGTAAACCGGCTTCATAGTCGCGGTTGGTGTACAATCGGTTTAAAAACCCAGAATGAATGTCTTGGGCGCTGAGATGAGCATAGCTTTCCAAGTCCGCTTTCCATTTGCCCTTGTCCATAGCAGAAAATTCTTCTTTGGCACTATGTTTTGATACAACAGTAGGGTTGCTTGGGGCGGTGTAACTAATGCCAGTGACCATAACATCATCAGTTTTGTCATCAGCGGCTTTGGTTGGGCTTGCCGATTTATCAGCAGCTTTGACTGGGCTTGGCGGGTTATCAGTATGACCCGTCAGATCAATTTCCATCTGTTCAACAAATATTTCATGATCTCGCGGTGGCGGATCATCAAGAATAGCTTCATCGTTTGGGCCAGAAGGTTCTGGGGCCTTTTCTGGTTCAGATGGATTGGGGTTAACAACCGGATTATTCACTTTAGCCTTTTTGCTGGCTCTGGCTTTGGCCCTGAAACTAACAAGTGTGCATCAGGTTAGTATAAAAATCAGGTATAAGATATGAAGTGGCAGTTAAACGTGCTCACCCAGGAACTGTTTTAAGAGTTGGAATTTGCGTCCCTATTGAGTCGCCAGAAGAAGAATGGGAAGTTCCCTGATAATTTGAATCAGACGGATTAAGAGGATATCGGAAATAACCCGCCTTGGGATAATATGTGTCAGAAGTATAAGAGACCTCTGGGCGGCGTTTACGAACCGGCGTGTTCGGTAAACCGGAGGAAGTTACCACATGGCCGCTATGCCGGGTTGTGCGGCGAGCTTCATGTTGCTTTTTCTTCAAAAGAAAGTTTGTATCCAAGTGAGCTAGCGGGTCAGAAAATCTTACTTTCCAGTTTGCTTGACAGGTTTTTTGTGTTGGCAGAGGATCTGAGCCGGAAGAAAGAATAATTACCTCTACGTCACCAGCATGGCTAGCCTCAGCATCACCCTGATAAGGATCATTGTCAATGAGATGTATGAAAAAAGAACCAAGTGAATCAAGTTCTACCTCTGACTCATGATTGTCATCGTCAGCGTCAATGTTCAACTCGTTGGAGTCAGCGGTTTTCCTCTTGTGAGGCTTCTTCGTGACCTTGGGCTTGGGGCGAGGTGTCTTGGCCGGTTTATCCTGAGGTGCCTTGGCTGGTTTATCCTAAGGTTTCTTCTTCCAGAATGGATCATCACCCTATCACAGATTAAAAATATCGTAAAGGAGTGTAAGGAATATGAGTTATAAAAGGAATTGCGCAAATTCTTACAGCTGGCGGTTTATTTGAAGTGCAGAAAGGACTAAGCCCCGTTTTACTGCAACTGGTCACCGGTTCATCCAGCATCTTCTTGACAGATTCAGTGATTTCAACATCAGTCAGCTGAATATTAGTGTGGCGTTGAGGGTCCTTCACATCGATGTGTATTCACACATCAAATAGGGACGACGGCTTAAAGGCAAAATGCTCCAAGAGACCCAGCAACGAACGAAGTCAATGCCTGTTAAACCGTTTGCCACAAAGGCTCTGAGTTTGGAAAGTTGTGGTGCATATTTGGCTTGTTCCTTTGCAGTAAGTCTTTGGGGGAGTGGATGTGTATCAGCAAGTCGATGAGCGCGGTAACCCGGCAGAGGATTTTCGTCAGCTGGTGATGTATCTTGGCAATAAAACCAAGTTTGATTCCAATCCTTGGGGTGGCTATGATGTTTAGCGTGAGGGAAGCTAACATCTTTCCTTTTTTGAATGGACACCCCGCCAAGTTCAGTGTTGGGCCCGTCTGTAAATTCAGTACGGCGGTTTAAGTAGAAGAAATTTCTGAATAGCTCGACTGTGGGTTCTTCTTGTAAGTAAGCTTCACAAAAAACTTGAAAGTTGCAAATATTAGACACAGAGTTGGGTCCAATATCTTGAGGGTGGAGCTGGAAGGAGTGAAGCACATCACGGAAAATTTCGATCCAGGAGGGCTGAACCCTCGATTCAGATGATCAACAAAAACAATCACTTCCCCATCCTTGGGCTCAGGAGGATTTTCTGAACCGGGGGCTCTCCAGTGGATGTCTTCCTTTTTTGCTAAAGCGCCGGTGGCAACACATTCGTTCAGTTGGTCCTCTATAACCCGGGATTTAGCCCAGTTGCACGAGTAAAAGGACTTGGCCATTATTCGACAACCTGAAAGAAGGTTTGTGCCGGTTTAAGGTTCATGACCGACAAGCATAAAGCGTCGTGGGTTAAGAGACAGAAAGTGTTAAAGCATGCACAATTGTTAAACCGGAGGTTGATGTTGTCAGAATTACAACGATGAGCAATTGACGGTTTAAGGGCAGACTAATGGTGCCTGGTGGGTTATTATATTCTAAAGCTAAACCGCCTATGCAGATATTGAGTATACAGATCTGAGGTTGGAAAATGGTTAAGTGCTGAAAAACAGGTTTCGCAGATTCATATTGCAAATCTAGATCTAATGCGCGTCAGGAAATAAATATATATTCAGGTTGAAAATGGGCGCTTGAGCAGTTCATCAGATCTAGATGGGACTTTCTATACAAGAGGAAGCGCTAGTGATACAAAAGGTGAACTATAACTACTACCGCACAGGAAAACATCAAAGTACAAATCCGTTGTTTATGCTACGGTGAAGAACAGACGAAGAACAGCACCGGACCTCCATGAAGCTCGTGTGAACCCTAGTCAAATCTACGAAGGGAAAAGAGGAAGAACTTACTGATGCTGGTAAATGGCGGAGACATGCGAGTGGAATCTGGTCCGAACAGGGTGATGTAGCGGCCAATGTCGAGGCAGAAGCTTGACGGCGGCGGCGGAGCTCGAGCGCTAGGGTGTCATGAGGAAGACAATGAGATGAAGAGGCATGGGGGGGAGTGAAAGGGACCCCCGGTCCTATTTATAAGGCGAATGGATAAGTGGCAGGCACTTGAATCGAGGAAGTCAAAAAACGGATTTGTAGGTATACAGACGCCTCGATTTTCGGAGATTCATTAAAGAAAAGGAGATACATTAAAGGATTTGGGCTCTGCGTAAAGTTAATGGCAAGTGACGTCACGGCGAGTTATCAAGCTTTCAGAAGATGACGTCATGGCGAGTTACAAGTTTTGTGAAAGTAACAAAGGAGGGATTTTTATAAGTGTTGAAGATTGATGTGAACAAGTTCAAATCAACCTGGGGCCTAATGTTGGGGATATAACTATTGAGTATAAACCGCCCAGGAGGGGCCGGGTTATAATCATAGTGATTTACCCGTATTTGAAGCCTCTGAAGACATGGGAGATGGCGCTTTACGGAGGGGACTTGGTAACAAGGCCCAAAGCCCAAAGGCGGGTTAAGGCCCAAAGATGTAAACCACCATAAGATGTATGACTTGTGTTGTAAGATAGGAAAGAGTAGAAACCGAGCCGGACACGTTTATGAGACGGCCGGATTCTGTGAACCGTCGGGCGTCAACCTGTGTATATAAAGGGATGACCCGGCGGCGGTTTAGGGACAAGAAACAACAAACTCGAGAGTTAGGCAAAGCGTATTCGCTCCCTGGTCATCGAAACCCTAGCAATACCACCTCAACTGGATTAGGCCTTTACCTTCACTGCAAGGGGCCGAACCAGTATAAACTCCTTGTGTCCTTTGTCCCGCTTTAACCCCTTTAAGCTAACTACGTCGCAATGGCTCCATGTTAAGTCCTTTCACTAGGACATTTGCCGTGATAAAACCACGACAACCTACGAAGAAATTGGCAACCCGCGGAAGTTGAATTCCTCTCCACTTTGTCTCCGCCCAATCCGAATCCGACTAGCCAATAAGATCAAAATTTGCTCCTTTAGGGCACCATAAGCCAAAGTTTAGGGTATGAGCTAAATATTGAAAGACTCTCCTGGCCGCCACTAAGTGGCTTTCTTTTGGTGCAGATTGAAATCTTGCACACATGCCCACAGTAAATAGAATATCTGGTCTAGTTGCACAGAGGTAAATCAAAGATCCAATCATAGAACAACAGACCTTTTGATCCACCACTTTACCATTGAGATCAAGGTCAAGCTAGCTTGTGGTTGGCATATGTGTCTTTGCCCCTTTCAAGTCCTCCATCTTGAACCCCCTAAGCATGTCTTGGGTATATTTGACTTGGTTGATGAAGGTTCCTCCTCTTAATTGCTTGATTTAAATTCCAAGGAAGAAGTCCAACTCTCTTATCATAGACATCTCAAACTTCTCAGCCATTAGCTTAGCAAACTCATCATTAAAAGCTTTGTTAACCGAACCAAAGATAATATCATCAACATATAATTGGCATATGAACAAATCCCTTTTAACCCTCTTAGTAAAAAGAGTGACCGATTTGCCCAATTTCAAACCCACGATCTTCTAACAATTCGATAAGGTGCTCATACCAATCTCGTGGTCATTGCTGAAGGAAATATGCCCTAGAGGCAATAATAAAGTATTACATATTTCCTTATATCATGATAAATGTTTATTATTCATGCTAGAATTGTATTAACCGGAAACATAATACATGTGTGAATACATAGACAAACAGAGTGTCACTAGTATGCCTCTACTTGACTAGCTCGTTAATCAAAGATGGTTATGTTTCCTAGCCATAGACATGAGTTGTCATTTGATTAACGAGATCACCTCATTAGGAGAATGACGTGATTGACTTGACCCATTCCGTTAGCTTAGCACCCGATCGTTTAGTATGTTGCTATTGCTTTCTTCATGACTTATACATGTTCCTCTGACTATGAGATTATGCAACTCCTGTTTACCGGAGGAACACTTTGTGTGCTACCAAACGTCACAACATAAATGGGTGATTATAAAGGTGCTCTACAGGTGTCTCCAAAGGTACTTGTTGGGTTGGCGTATTTCGAGATTAGGATTTGTCACCCCGATTGTCGGAGAGGTATCTCTGGGCCCACTCGGTAATGCACATCACTATAAGCCTTGCAAGCATTGTGACTAATGAGTTAGTTGCGGGATGATGTGTTACTGAACGAGTAAAGAGACTTGCCGGTAACGAGATTGAACTAGGTATCGAGATACCGACGATCAAATCTCGGGCAAGTAACATACCGGTGACAAAGGGAACAACGTATGTTGTTATGCGGTCTGACCGATAAAGATCTTCGTAGAATATGTGGGAGCCAATATGGGCATCCAGGTCCCGCTATTGGTTATTGACCGGAGACGTGTCTCGGTCATGTCTACATAGTTCTCGAACCCGTAGGGTCCGCACGCTTAACGTTACGATGACAGTTTTATTGAGTTTTGATGTATCGAAGGAGTTCGGAGTCCCGGATGAGATCGGGGATATGACGAGGAGTCTCGAAATGGTCGAGACGTAAAGATCGATATATTGGACGACTATATTCAGACTTCGGAAAGGTTCCGAGTGATTCGGGTATTTTTCGGAGTACCGGAGAGTTACGGGAATTCGTATTGGGCCTTAATGGGCCATACGGGAAGGGGAGAAAGGCCTCAAAAGGTGGCCGCACCCCTCCCCATGGTCTGGTCCGAATTGGACTAAGGAAGGGGGGCGCACCCTTCCTTCTTTCTCCTTCCCCCTTCCCTTCTCCTACTTCCACAAGGAAAGGAGGAGTCCTACTCCCGGTGGGAGTAGGACTCCCCCCTATGGCGCGCCTCTCCCCTTGGCCGGCTGCCTCCCCCTTGCTCCTTTATATACGGGGGCAGGGGGGCACCCCAGAGACACAACAATTGATCCTTGAGATCTCTTAGCCGTGTGCGGTGCCCCCCTCCACCCAATTACACCTCGATAATACCGTTGCGGAGCTTAGGTGAAGCCCTGCGTCAGTGGAACATCATCATCGTCACCACGCCGTCGTGCTGACGAAAATCTCCCTCAACACTCGGCTGGATCGGAGTTCGAGGGACGTCATCGAGCTGAACGTGTGTAGAACTCGGAGGTGCCGTGCGTTCGGTACTTGATCGGTCGGATCGTGAAGACGTACGACTACATCAACCGCGTTATGATAACGCTTCCGCTTTCGGTCTACGAGGGTACGTGGACAACACTCTCCCCTCTCGTTGCTATGCATCACCATGATCTTGCGTGTGCGTAGGAAATTTTTTGAAATTACTACGTTCCCCATCAGTGGCATCCGAGCCTGGTTTTATGCGTTGATGCTATGCACGAGTAGAACACAAGTGAGTTGTGGGCGATATAAGTCATACTGCTTACCAGCATGTCATACTTTGGTTCAGCGGTATTGTGAGATGAAGCGGCCCGGACCGACATTACGCGTACGCTTACGCGAGACTGGTTTCACCGTTGCGAGCACTCGTTGCTTAAAGGTGACCGGCGGGTGTCTGTCTCTCTCACTTTAGTTGAACCGAGTGTGGCTACGCCCGGTCCTTGAGAAGGTTAAAACAGCACCAACTTGACAAACTATCGTTGTGGTTTTGATGCGTAGGTAAGAACGGTTCTTGCTAAGCCCGTAGCAACCACGTAAAATATGCAACAACAAAGTAGAGGACGTCTAACTTGTTTTTGCAGGGCATGTTGTGATGTGATATGGTCAAGACATGATGTGATATAATGTGTTGTATGAGATGATCATGTTTTGTAACCGAGTTATCGGCAACTGGCAGGAGCCATATGGTTGTCGCTTTATTGTATGAGATGCAATCGCCATGTAATAGTTTTACTTTATCACTAAGCGGTAGCGATAGTCGTAAAAGCAATAAGTTGGCGAGATGACAACGATGCTACGATGGAGATCAAGGTGTCGCGCCGGTGACGATGGTGATCATGACGGTGCTTCGGAGATGGAGATCACAAGCACGGTGCTTCGGAGATGGAGATCACAAGCACCAGATGATGATGGCCATATCATATCATTTATATTGATTGCATGTGATGTTAATCCTTTATGCATCTTATCTTGCTTTGTTTGACGGTAGCATTATAAGATGATCCTTCACTAAATTATCAAAGTATAAGTGTTCTCCCTGAGTATGCACCGTTGCGAAAGTTCTTCGTGCTGAGACACCACGTGATGATCGGGTGTGATAGGCTCTACGTTCAAATACAACGGGTGCAAAACAGTTGCACACGCGGAATACTCAGGTTAAACTTGACGAGCCTAGCATATAACAGATATGGCCTCGGAACACGGAGACCGAAAGGTCGAGCGTGAATCATATAGTAGATATGATCAACATAGTGATGTTCACCATTGAAACTACTCCATCTCACGTGATGATCGGACATGGTTTAGTTGATATGGATCACGTGATCACTTAGAGGATTAGAGGGGTGTCTATCTAAGCGGGAGTTCTTAAGTAATATGATTAATTGAACTTAAATTTATCATGAACTTAGTCCTGATAGTATTTTGCAAATTATGTTGTAGATCAATAGCTCGCGTTGTTGCTTCCCTGTGTTTATTTTTGATATGTTCCTAGAGAAAAATTATGTTGAAAGATGTTAGTAGCAAAGATGCGGATTGGATCCATGATCTGAGGATTATCCTCATTGCTGCACAGAAAAATTATGTCCTTGATGCACCGCTAGGTGACAGACCTATTGCAGGAGCAGATGCAGACGTTATGAACGTTTGGCTAGCTCAATATGATGACTACTTGATAGTTTAGTCACCATGCTTAATGGCTTAGAATCGGGACTTCAAAGACGTTTTGAACGTCATGGACCATATGAGATGTTCCAGGAGTTGAAGTTAATATTTCAAGCAAATACCCGAGTTGAGAGATATGAAGTCTCCAACAAGTTCTATAGCTAAAAGATGGAGGAGAATCGCTCAACTAGTGAGCATGTGCTCAGATTGTCTGGGTACTACAATCGCTTGAATCAAGTGGGAGTTTATCTTCCAGATAAAATAGTAATTGACAGAATTCTCTAGTCACCATCACCAAGTTAGTAGAACTTCGTGATGAACTATAGTATGCAAGGGATGACGAAAGTAATTCCCGAGCTCTTCGTGATGCTGAAATCGACGAAGGTAGAAATCAAGAAAAACATCAAGAGTTGATAGTTGACGAGACCACTAGTTTCAAGAAAAGGGCAAAGGGAAGAAGGGGAACTTCAAAAAGAACGGCAAGCAAGTTGCTACTCAAGTGAAGAAGCCCAAGTCTGTACCTAAGCCTGAGACTAAGTGCTTCTACTGCAAAGGGACTGGTCACTGGAGGCGAAACTGCCCCAAGTATTTGGTGGATAAGAAGGATGGCAAAGTGAACAAAGGTATATTGGATATACATGTTATTGATGTGTACTTACTAGTGTTTATAGCAACCCCTCAGTATTTGATACTGGTTCAGTTGCTAAAGAGTAGTAACTCGAAAACGGGAGTTGCAGAATAAATAGAGACTAGTAAAAGGCGAGGTGACGATGTGTGTTGGAAGTAGTTCCAAGATTGATATGATCATCATCGCACACTCCCTATACTTTCGGGATTAGTGTTGAAACTAAATAAGTGTTATTTGGTGTTTGCGTTGAGCATGAATATGATTTGATCATGTTTATTGCAATACGGTTATTCATTTAAGTTAGAGAACAATTGTTGTTCTGTTTACATGAATAAAAAACCTTCTATGGTCATACACACCAACGAAAATGGTTTGTTGGATCTCGATCGTAGTGATACACATATTCATAATAATGAAGCCAAAAGATGCAAAGTTAATAATGATAGTGCAACTTATTTGTGGCACTGCCGTTTAGGTCATATTGGTGTAAAGCGCATGAAGAAACTCCATACTGATGGGATTTTGGAATCACTTGATTATGAATCACTTGATGCTTGCGAACCGTGCCTCGTGGGCAAGATGACTAAAACGCCGTTCTCCGGAACTATGGAGAGAGCAACAGATTTGTTGGAAATCATACATACAGATGTATGTGGTCCGATGAGGCTCGTAGCAGGTATCATTATTTTCTGACCTTCACAGATGATTTGAGCAGATATGGGTATATCTACTTAATGAAACAGAAGTCTGAAACATTTGAAAAGTTCATATAATTTCAGAGTGAAGCGGAAAATCATCGTAACAAGAAAATAAAGTTTCTACGATCTGATCATGGAGAAGAGTATTTGAGTTACGAGTTTGGCCTTCAGTTAAAACAATGTGAAATAGTTTCACTACTCACGCCACCTGGAACACCACGGTGTAATGGTGTGTCCGAACATTGTAACCGTACTTTATTAGATATGGTGCAATATATGATGTCTCTTACCGATCTACCATTATCCTTTTGGGATTATGCATTAGAGACAGCTGCATTCACGTAAAAAAAGGGCACCATCTAAATCCGTTTGAGACGACACCGTATGAACTATGGTTTGGCAAGAAACCAAAGTTGTCATTTCTTAAAGTTTGGGGTTGCGATCCTTATGTGAAAAGGTTTCATCCTGATAAGCTCAAACCCAAATCGGAGAAATGTGTCTTCATAGGATACCTAAAGGAGACAGTTGGGTACACCTTCTATCACAGATCCGAAGGCAAGACATTCGTTGCTAAGTATGGATCCTTTCTAGAGAAGGAGTTTCTCTCAAAAGAAGTGAGTGGGAGGAAAGTAGAACTTGATGAGGTAACTGTACCTGCTCCCTTATTGGAAAGTAGATCATCACAGAAACCAGTTTCTGCGACACCTACACCAATTAGTGGGGAAGTTAATGATAATGATCATGAAACTTCAGATCAAGTTATTACTGAACCTCGTAGGTCAACCAGATTAAGATCCGCACCAGAGTGGTACGGTAATCCTGTTCTGGAGGTTATGTTACTAGACCATGACGAACCTACGAACTATGAAGAAGCGATGGTGAGCCCAGATTCCGCAAAATGGCTTGAGGCCATGAAATCTGAGATGAGATCCATGTATGAGAACAAAGTATGGACTTTGATTGACTTGCCCAATGATCGGCAAGCCATTGAGATTAAATGGATCTTCAAGAGGAAGACGGACGCTGATAGTAGTGTTACTATCTACAAAGCTAGAATTGTCGCAAAAGGTTTTCGACAAGTTTAAGGTGTTGACTACGATGAGAGTTTCTCACTCGTATCTATGCTTAAGTCTGTCTGAATCATGTTAGCAATTGCCGCATTTTATGAAATCTGGCAAATGGATAAACAAAACTGCATTCCTTAATGGATTTATTAAAGAAGAGTTGTATATGATGCAACCAGAAGGTTTTGTCAATCCTAAAGGTGCTAACAAAATATGCAAGCTCCAGCGATCCATCTGTGGACTGGTGCAAGCATCACGGAGTTGGAATATACGCTTTGATAAGTTGATCAAAGGATATAGTTTTATACAGACTTGCGGTGAAGCCTGTATTTACAAGAAAGTGAGTGGGAGCACTACAACATTTCTGATAAGTATATGTGATTGACATATTGTTGATCGAAAATAATGTAGAATTATTCTGCAAAGCATAAAGGAGTATTTGAAAGGAGTTTTTCAAAGAAGGACCTCGGTAAAGCTGCTTACATATTGAGCATCAAGATTTATAGAGATAAATCAAGACGCTTGATAAGTTTTTTCAATGAGTACATACCTTAACAAGATTTTGAAGTGGTTCAAAATGGAACAGTCAAAGAAAGAATTTCTTGCCCGTGTTACAAAGGTGTGAAATTGAGTAAGACTCAAAGCCCGACCACGACAGAAGATAGAAAGAGAATGAAAGTCATTCCCTATGCCTTGGCCATAGGTTCTATAAAGTATGCCATGCTGTGTACCACATCTATTGTATACCCTACACTGATTTTGGCAAGGGAGTACAATAGTGATCTAGGAGTAGATCACTGGACAGCGGTCAAAATTATCCTTAGTGGAATAAGGATATGTTTCTCGATTATGGAGGTGACAAAAAGAGTTCGTCGTAAAGAGTTACGTCGATGCAAATTTTGACACTGATCCAGATGACTCTATGTCTCAATCTGGATACATATTGTAAGTGGGAGCAATTAGCTAGAGTAGCTCCATGCAGAGCATTGTAGACATAGAAATTTGCAAAATAATTACGGATCTGAATGTGACAGACCCGTTGACTAAAATTATCTCACAAGCAAAACATGATCACACCTTAGTACTCTTTGGGTGTTAATCACATAGCGATGTGAACTAGATTACTGACTCTAGTAAACCCTTTGGGTGTTGATCACATGACGATGTGAACTATGGGTGTTAATCACATGGTGATGTGAACTATTGATGTTAAATCACATGGCGATGTGAACTAGATTATTGACTCTAGTGCAAGTGGGAGACTGAAGGAAATATGCCCTAGAGGCAATAACAAAGTATTATATATTTCCTTATATCATGATAAATGTTTATTATTCATGCTAGAATTGTATTAACCGGAAACATAATACATGTGTGAATACATAGACAAACAGAGTGTCACTAGTATGCCTCTACTTGACTAGCTCGTTAATCAAAGATGGTTATGTTTCCTAGCCATAGACATGAGTTGTCATTTGATTAACGAGATCACCTCATTAGGAGAATGACGTGATTGACTTGACCCATTCCGTTAGCTTAGCACCCGATCGTTTAGTATGTTGCTATTGCTTTCTTCATGACTTATACATGTTCCTCTGACTATGAGATTATGCAACTCCCGTTTACCGGAGGAACACTTTGTGTGCTACCAAACGTCACAACGTAAATGGGTGATTATAAAGGTGCTCTACAGGTGTCTCCAAAGGTACTTGTTGGGTTGGCGTATTTCGAGATTAGGATTTGTCACTCCGATTGTCGGAGAGGTATCTCTGGGCCCACTCGGTAATGCACATCACTATAAGCCTTGCAAGCATTGTGACTAATGAGTTAGTTGCGGGATGATGTGTTACGGAATGAGTAAAGAGACTTGCTGGTAACGAGATTGAACTAGGTATCGAGATACCGACGATCAAATCTCGGGCAAGTAACATACCGGTGACAAAGGGAACAGCGTATGTTGTTATGCGGTCTGACGATAAAGATCTTCGTAGAATATGTGGGAGCCAATATGGGCATCCAGGTCCCGCTATTGGTTATTGACCGGAGACGTGTCTCGGTCATGTCTACATAGTTCTCGAACCCGTAGGGTCCGCACGCTTAACGTTACGATGACAGTTTTATTGAGTTTTGATGTACCGAAGGAGTTCGGAGTCCCGGATGAGATCGGGGATATGACGAGGAGTCTCGAAATGGTCGAGACGTAAAGATCGATATATTGGACGACTATATTCGGACTTCGGAAAGGTTCCGAGTGATTCGGGTATTTTTCGGAGTACCGGAGAGTTACGGGAATTCGTATTGGGCCTTAATGGACCATACGGGAAAGGAGAGAAAGGCCTCAAAAGGTGGCCGCACCCCTCCCCATGGTCTGGTCCGAATTGGACTAAGGGAGGGGGCGCACCCTTCCTTCTTTCTCCTTCCCCCTTCCCTTCTACTCCCACAAGGAAAGGAGGAGTCCTACTCCCGGTGGGAGTAGGACTCCCCCCTATGGCGCGCCTCTCCCCTTGGCCGGCTGCCTCCCCCTTGCTCCTTTATATACGGGGGCAGGGGGGCACCCCAGAGACACAACAATTGATCTTTGAGATCTCTTAGCCGTGTGCGGTGCCCCCCTCTACCCAATTACACCTCGATAATACCGTTGCGGAGCTTAGGCGAAGCCCTGCGTCGGTGGAACATCATCATCGTCACCACGCCGTCGTGCTGACGAAACTCTCCCTCAACACTCGGCTGGATCGGAGTTCGAGGGACGTCATCGAGCTGAACGTGTGTAGAACTCGGAGGTGCCGTGCGTTCGGTACTTGATCGGTCGGATCGTGAAGACGTACGACTACATCAACCGCATTGTGATAACGCTTCCGCTGTCGGTCTACGAGGGTACGTGGACAACACTCTCCCCTCTCGTTGCTATGCATCACCATGATCTTGCGTGTGCGTAGGAAATTTTTTGAAATTACTACGTTCCCCGTCAATTGCTTGAGGCCGTAGAGCGCCTTATGGAGTTTATAGACATGGTTGGGGAACTTGGGATCCTTGAACCCCGGAGGTTGTTTGACATACACCAATTCATTTGGGGAACCATTAAGAAATGCACTCTTCACATCCATTTGTTGCAACTAAAAGTTATGGTGCAATGCATATGCAAGAAACATGCGAATAGATTCATCGCGAGCAATGGGAGCGAAAGTTTCACCATAATCGACACCTTTGACTTGGGTGAAACCTTGAGCCACCAATCTTGCCTTGTTGTGAACCGCTTGACCATGAGTGTCTTGCTTGTTCTTGAATATCCACTTGGTCAATATAAAATTATGATTCTCCTTTGGCCTTCCAAGTAATGACCATACCGAACCCAGAAACCATAAAACCGTAAAATTGGTTTGGTTTAGTTTATTTGTGGTATAGGTTTTAAAATGCATAGAATGAGATAGCCTCACCAGCCAACCACCAGTTCGGTTTTTAAAGCTATATCGGCAGGTTGCTTTATCGGGGGTATCAATAGGGTGCTTGATTGCTTAAGTGCTCAAATCTCATGTCGTGAATGCCTAAATATTATTTTTGTTTTTGGTTCCTGGAAGTGCAACTAATCCGCGAGTGGTTTTGGTAATTAATAACAACATATAGGTCATTGATCTAGTGCTCATTCATAATAGATTTCAGAGAAGATTAATGATTGGCATGGCAAGGACTAGTGATTATGGACCCCTCAAAATGCTAAGGACGGGATTAGCACAGCCCCAAGACTCTACATTTTTGGTTAAGTGATCCAAGATCACATTGAGTCCATAGGAAAGCCAATACTATTAAAAGGGGATGAGGTTTTGATCATGACTCAATAGCTCAAGTGCTTAGTGATATTTCTCCAAAATCCTCAACCACTTATCCACATCACATCTATCCAAAACCCTAAAAGTCCATCTTGGCCCCGCCGAAATCTTCCAATCCGGACCCATCGAGATGACCCCATACATTGCCACATGCCAAACCCTAACGTTTCAGTACAACCGATATGGATCTCGGTCCCATCAAGATGGCCTGACCAAGTTTCTGTAGTAAAGTTGTTCCATTTTGGAATTACCGAGTTGAAATGATCGGAACTACCGAAATGAAGTCTTGACCTAGCCATTGCACTTCGGTCACACCAAGTCGTTCTGTTCAGTCTCACCGAACCTAACGGTCAAGTATTTTGCACTAGTCGGTCTCACCGAGATTTTCATATCGGTGTCACCGAGTTGGGTCAAAGACTTGTAACAGTTGGATTTTTGGTGCTGCCTACATATACCCCTCCACCACCACCTACTCTCAAGAGAGAGCCATCATAATGAACCACTACTTCCATTACTCATTTTCTAAGAGAGAACCACCTACTCATGTGTTGAGATCAAGAGATTCCAATCCAACTATTGAACCTTGATTTCTAGCCTTTCTCAAGTTGCTTTCCATTCAATCCCCTCTTCTACCAAAGCCAAATCTGTGAGAGAGTGATTGAGTGTTGGGGAGACTGTCATTTGAAACACAAGAGCAATGAGTTCATCATCAACAACACCATCTATTACCTTTTGGAGAGTGGAGTCTCCTAGATTCGTTAGGTGTCACTTGGGAGCCTCCAAGAGATTGTGGAGTTGAGCCAAGGAGTTTGTAAGGGCAGGGAGATCGCCTACTTCATGAAGATCTACCCGAGTGAGACTAGTCCTTCATGGGCGTAAGCCATGATGGAATAGACAAGGTTGCTTCTTCATGGACCCTTCATGAGTGGAGCCCTCCATGGACTCGCGCAACCGTTACCCTTCGTGGGTTGAAGTCTATGTCAACGTGGATGTACGATAGCACCACCTGTCAAAACCACGACAAAAATCATCATGTCTTCATTACGTTTGATCCCTTCGATTCCTCCTTTATGTTCATATGCAAAGTCTTTACTTTCCGTAGTTCAACTTTTAGACTTGCATGTGTAGGGTGTACTTGACTTGGTAGAATTGCTAAAAATTTCCTACAACTAAAATTGAGAAAATGATAAGTTTTTATTTGGTCAAGTAGTCTAATCACCACCCCCTCCCCCCCTCTAGACATACTTTCGATCCTATGGTTCCATAACAGATGACCAAGATAACTCGTCCAGCTGGGTGCGAAAAATTCATTCTCAAAAGGAGAACCCCAAATAGAAATTTGGTGAGCATAGATAGGCATTACAGTGTCACCGTTCTTTCACCTTTAAAAACCACTTGCAAAGCACACAAACCTAAAACCCTTGCCCCTCCATTTTTAGCAAACTTTGTCTTAAATGTGATTCATATTTGGCAAAATCGTCTTCAATGGATTATCCAATAGACATTTTTGTAGTAGTGTTAGCTGAAGTTCGATTAATAAGGGTCTTCCACCAAAATAATTGCTTATGTTTCTTCTATTATATTCAATTCCTGGTGTGGAAATGTTAGCCTCATAACCTAATGTCCACTCAAAGTATTTATTGTGATCTATGTATTGGATCCATATCTTATGGTGGCCTTGTCATTTCTTGGCTACAAGACATCTCTCTTGTGGCTTCCATGGTAAACATGATGAGAAAAAAGCAGCAACAGTTGAATCGGTGAAAATCGAAACTGATAGTCTCACCAGTCGACCGCCGGTCCGGTTTTTAAAACTATTTTACCGGGTTGCCGAATCGGGGCTATTAATAGGGTGGCTTGATTGCTCAGGTGCTCGAATCTTGAGTCGTAAATGCATAAATGTTATATTTTTTGTCGGATGCATAACAGATGATCAAGATATAACTTAACAGGGTGGCTTGATTACTTAAGTGCTCAAATCTTCGGTCGTAAATGCCTAAATATTATATACGTTGTTGGATGTGTAACAGATGATCAAGATAGCGGTGGCTTGATTGCTTAAGTGCTCAAATCTTCGGTCGTAAATGCCTAAATATTACTATGTTGTCGGATGCGTAACAAGATGATCATTTGGCTTAATTTCTTAAGTTCTCGAATCTTAAGTCGTAAATGCCTAAATATTATATTTGTCGTCGGATGCGTAGCATATGATTCAAGATAACTATTGAGCTCAATTGCTTAAGTACTCAAATCTTAAGTCGTAAATGCCTAAATATTATATTTGTTGTCGGATGCGTAGCAGATGATCAAAGGTAACTATTTGGCTCAATTGCTTAAGTTCTCGAATCTTAAGTCGTAAATGCCTAAATATTATATTTGTTATCGGATGCATAACAGATGATCAAGATAACTATGACTTTGCTTAAATGCTGAAATCTTAAATCGTAAATGCATGAATATTATATTTGTTGTCGGATGCGTAACAAACAGATGATCAAGATAAGTCCGTGAACGTCCAGCTGGATGTGGAAAATCCATGCTTAAAAAGGGAACCCAAACAGAAATACGGTGAGCATAGATAGCCACTACGGTGTCACCGTTCTTTCGCCTTTAAAAACCACTTGCAAACCACACACAAACCGAAAACCCCTGCCCCTCCATTTTTAGCAAACTTTGGCTTAAATCTACCCTCATCCGCCCCCTTCCTCCCCACTCCCTGCCACCTTCCCCCCAAACAAACAACCGTATCTTTCTACCTCCTCCGTCCTTCCCTGGCGCCGCCTATGGACGCGACATCACTTGAGGAGGAGCAGGTGGCGGCGGCGGCGGCGGCGGCAGACAATCTTGATGAGGAGGTGGAGCAGGGGGAAGAGGGGGAGGAGGAGGCCACGCCGGTGGTGCTGAAGAAGGGGCCGTGGACGACGGCAGAAGACGCCCTGCTGGTGAACCACGTGCGGCAGCACGGCGAGGGCAACTGGAACGCCGTGCAGCGCATCACCGGGCTCCTGCGCTGCGGCAAGAGCTGCCGGCTGCGCTGGACCAACCACCTCCGCCCCAACCTCAAGAAGGGCGCCTTCTCGCCGGACGAGGAGCTCCTCGTCGCGCAGCTCCACGCCCAGCTCGGCAACAAGTGGGCCCGCATGGCCACCCATGTAAGCATCAGCATTCCTCCATCCCTACCCCTTTAGATCTCCAACGCTCCATTAATGGCAGATTTGTCGAATTTGACTCTTGATGCTTGTGCTCGTACGTCAACAGCTGCCGGGGAGGACGGACAACGAGATCAAGAACTACTGGAACACGAGGGCCAAGCGGAGGCAGCGCGCTGGTCTGCCCATGTACCCGCCGGAGGTGCAGCTCCAGCTCGCGATCACCAAGCGCTGCCGGTACGCCGACTTCTCGCCCCCGCAGCAATCAGCAGGCGGCAATGTCCTGGACGCCACCGATGCGGGGTACACGAGCGCCCGCCCGCCGCCGCTGGACCTTGCCGGGCAGCTCGCCATGGCCAACCGGCCGGTGCAGTTCCTCTCCCAGACGCCCTTCTCCGCGCCGTCTTCCCCGTGGGTGAAGCCGTCGTTCGCACGCAACGCGCGCTACTTCCAGTTTCCGCATTCATCGCCCGTGTCGCCGACGACGCCGGAGCTGTCGCTGGGCCACCGCCTGCCCGGCGGCGACCGGACTCGGTTCACTCCTCTCTCTCCGTCTCCGGGGGCCAAGGTGGAGCTCCCTTCATGCCAATTGCGCCCGGCGTCACCGGCCGCAGTCGCAGCCACAGACAGCAACGGCGGCGGCCTGGGCGAGGATCAGCAGAACCTCGAGGCGATGCTGCAGGAGCTGCATGATGCCATCAAGATCGAGCCGCCGAGGCACGTGAGCGGCCACGCCGAGCAGGACGGCGCCAGTGGTGAGTGGTGCTGTCGCGCGTGAAGCATTTCTCACATTTTCCATTCCTCGGAAGCATCCGAACCTTTTTTTAATTTGTTGCTTTGTTGGAGAAGAGAACAAAAAACATGGTCATGATTATGATGTGAAGCATAGATTAGCAGACGAAAACCTTTTTGTTCGGGCTTCCAAATTCTCCATTTGTTTCTCCTAAAAAAACACTATATATTTTTTTCTTGCCAAATTCTACCTACTTCTTGAAAAGCAAAACAAGACTAGCTGGATTATTCTAGAACTTTACAGTTCAGTTTGTTTTCATTAGGAAAATTATTTATGTTAAGGTAACTAAAGGATTTCCACACCTAGTATGCATCATGTGTATTGCTATTAGGAGTTGGACAAAATCTGAGAAATAACCTTTTTGTTTTGATTGATAGTTTTAAGGTTAGTACACAAGTGCAGGCTGCAGGTGCTACTTTTGATAGTACATAGGATATATATCTTTAGTTAGTCCTTGCAAGACAGTGACTACTTTTAATCTTTGTTCGATGATTACGTTTGCTTTATATATTTTGCCAAGTACTTTATTGCCTTTATTATTTCCCTTTCCCTTTTTCCTTCTCCAATTGTACTGCTTTACTACATACCTAATCCAATCCGATGCAGATTCATGCTCCTGTTTTGCTGTTTTATCATTGCTGGTTAGCTCCCGTAGCAACACGTCATGTTACTTCTATATATAATTCCCAAATTAACATAACCAATCAATCAGTGTAAACGTGGTCATATCTAGCTAGCACTACTTTCAGGAGATTTACTAGACAGGCTCATGATCGATCTTGCTAGCTTTGGTAGTGCAGGACAGAATCAAATCAGAGTAGTATTTAATTTGAACACCTCAGCTTCCAACTAGCACGAAATATATAATGCATTAGGGAAGAAATGGTTACATTTTGTTTTCTTTTTGAGGAAATTGATTACATATGTGTTAGCTAGATAGATCATGGCTGTTTTTCTAACTAGTTCAGCTTCATCCAGGTGGCAACAAATCGGAGGGTGAACTACTCAAAGATGATGATGACATCGGCACACTGTTCGACATGATTATACCGAAGGCCTTCCCGATGACGGAGCCCGCACCACCGGCCATGGTGACCAACCACTCCGGCAACTCGATCTCCCAGCATGGCAGCGACGACCACAACGTCAACCTCAACGTGGATCATCTCCCGGTCATCTCATCGGAGCAGGACTGGGTCCTCGACGGTGCCTGCCAGTGGAACAACATGTCCGGCATCTGCTGACAAAGATCGATCTACCTCACATCATAATCAGGACTCGAGGCGTTATATATGTGGTGATCTTGACAAGCAAAACCATTATGAGGAGTCTGTTTTGATGCAACCTTTTTGGATGTCTTTAAGTACCTTTCTTTCTTTTGATCGAAATGGAGGATAAACCTTGTGCCTCTGCGGGCGAGACATACAACTTTCTTTATTAAAGAGTTTAAATAATCATCCAAAAAGTTAGATCCAAAGGCCCAGACACAACCGCGTGATCAAAAGTTGTTTACGCGGATCATGGAGCAAGATGTTCCATGTCATTTGACTTCCTTTCGGTTATGATGACCCGAAATAAGCCATTCCATACAATTCAACCAAATTTTCACAAGGATCTTCAATACTTATCGAATTTTTTTCCCTGAAGAAAAAACAGCTAAGACTTTTTATGTCTAAACCGACGTTATGAGTTCGAGTGTCTCCAAGTTGAAACATGTGTAGGGATAAGAAATAAAGATTAGAAGAAACGCCTAACGCATTCAACTTTGGCGTGGACTCTATGCCATTTTTCTTCTTCGAAAAATGACGGTTTTATTAACTTTGTAATGTAACATCAAAGAGATACAAAGCATAATAAGCATAGCCTGCTGCCACACATACGCACGCACACGAACCTGCAAGTCTCATAGTCTCCGCTACGAATTAAGACTGGTTTAGCTTAATTAATTGAACGTGCGAGAGCATCCATGAAAAGTTAACATCACACACACATAATTAGCATCAACTGAAGTTCGAAGAAGAATATGCGCTACAGTTTGTGCACACGAGTTAACCGAAACATAGTCTAGCAAAAGAACCTTTTTGAATGAAAAGAAAAACTTTTGGTGGCACAGATCCAGCTGGAAACATGATAGTCCGCACGCACATAATTAGCATCAATTATGTACTCCTCCCGTTCCATAGTATAACAGCGTTTTTTGACACTACAGTAGTTTCAAAAAAAAAAAAGAACAACGGACAGTTTTTTAAAGTTAAAAATGATTGTATACGTTATTAAAAACGGACAGTTTGTACATACGAGTTAATGGAAACTCTTGGGTGATACTATTCCAGGTGAGAATATGCCTAGTCCTTAAACTCTTTATTATCCCTCTAATTTTCCAGGTGTGGCTCAATCAAAGCCCTACAACTACAAGCGTGAGATTCAAGCAGGGTTTGGTACGTAGTTCATCGTACAAAACAAAAAAGAAAAACAACGAAAAATAATGCAGGGTTTGGTGGTCACAAATCCGTCGTGAAATTTGCGCATACCGTGCGGGCGTGCATGGATGGTGGCTTGGCTTGCTGCCTCCGGTCTCCTCCCGTGATGCGGTGCGGTGGTGATCGACCGAGAGGAACAAGGAGCAGTTGGAACGCATGAGCGGCCACCCTCCGTCTCCATGCTAAATACGTGTTGTCCATTCTTTGCTGCTTGCTTCATGCCATAAGTTGCGCTCATTAAGGATGTTCTTCTTGTTGTGACCCCTTGCCCCTCTCCTCTGTTTCGGCGGATTCTTTACCGGAAGCTTCTAATGTAGGGATGCAGGCGGATGCGGCCGCCGCAACATCCGTTTATATAGTACTTTCTTCGTTCCATAATATAAAAACGTCTTTAACACTGTACTAGTGTCTTTTTTTAAACCTAATGTACTAGTGTCGTTGGGATAGAGAGAATAGAAAATAAGCTGATTATTGTTGCTTTAATAACCACGATATAAAAGGACCGTCTTATCCAGAGAAGTCAGCAGACGTTCGATTTATCACCCCTCCCAGCGAACGTTTGCTGGTTAGCATTTTTGATTAAACAACGGGCACGAACGCCGTCGGCCTGCATGATTATTCTAATGGTTGTTTCAGTTCAGGGTTTGGCCCAGAAACAGAACGGATCAAATGCAGAGGCCACCATAAAATACTTTGAATGAAGGTTAAATTATGAGGCAAGGGACCCATCAAAGACGATTTTGCCAGAGTATGCACCACCTGAAGTAAAATAATATACTAGGTAATTGCTCACGGTTTTGCCAAAGAAAATCTGATGTGCTACACCGTTTATAATGCATTAAAATGTTGACACATAATCCCAGTTCCAGCCTTATTAAGATGCCGATCAAGGTAATTCCTCTGCTCTGATCCAGAATGCCCCATCCGGGTTTCCTACTCTCTTAACACGGGAGGGAAATATCATGTCATCGTTACTGGATAGGAAACCTAGAGGGGGCGGCAAAAGCAATTTTCTTTTCTTACCAGCAACAATTGTACTCCCTCTATAAACTAATATAAGAGCGTTTAGATCACTAAAGTAGTAATCTAAATGCTCTTATATTAGTTTACGGAGGGAGTACATATTTAAAAAGAAACAAAAATGACGTTCACTTCCAACCAAGCTCATTATTTAGTTAGACAGAGGGCAAATCCAAAAAAACGACTTCCAAAGACGCTCAAGTAGCTTTCCATGAAGCCATACAAAACTTGGAAGCAATGGATGCTTCACATCGGCAATCATGGAACGGCCGGCCGCTAACCAACTCAGTGTATTTTTCCCTCCTAGCTACCATACGCCCCCTGACTAGCAAAGGGAAACAAATTCCCGAAGCACCACAGCCAGCGCTGCGGCGTATTAGACCTTCAGAAAGAATCTTCTTTTAGTGTAAGAAAGGGAGGGTTTTAATCTTCATAATCCATATCATAGTCATCGTCTAGCGCAGAACTATCGACCCCACCCGTGATGGACAGGAAGGCGAGAACCGAGATGAGTTGGGCCGCGAGGAAGTACTTCGTTCTTCGCCTAGATTTCTTCTCCTCCTCTGTCCGCTCCTTCTTAGCTTTGGGTTTCGGCTTGTAGCCTAGAAAAGATCAGGTTCATAAGAACTCAAAAGACGGTAAATGCTTCAAAAGTGCAGAATGTAAGAGAGATATAGAGGTGCAACGGCAAAGAATATTGTTTTGGTTGGATTTGTCTCCATGTTACCATCTCATTTATCTCCGTTTCAAGTGAACATTGTTAGGCCAAAGTCTCCAATACAAAGTATACCTAAAAGTATTCATTGTACATGATGTGCCACAAATTGAATTTATGCAATCACTGGTGGAGCTCTCGCAGTATGCGAGGGCTGAGCAATGTATAACTATAAAATACTCATTTTCAACTTGTATCCTAAATGAGTATACATGCAAGTGCCTGTTAACACTATCTCCTTTGGAATCACTACACAGCAATGGAAGCTTATCAAATGAAGTATTTAACTAGCAATCGCTGTTAACAGAATCTCAGAACGTGAAACTAACAAAAATGATATTTATATCCATGAACAGATAAATAACTAGGAGCACATGTTCCCAATATTAACCAATCAACAAATATGAGAACTAGTAGAGATGCACTTTATGGCCTGAAGTACTATAACAGAGAAATGCATTAACTTACTTTGTCCAGAAGATGATGTTTTCCTGGGCGTGGATGATGATGGCATATCAGATGAAGCTGATCCTGCTGATGATGAGCCAACTTCCACCAATTGGACCTTGATATCCTCGGCATACTTTACCAAGTTATCATAGTTCTGCAAATAGCTTCGCAGCATAGATGTAGCCTAAGAAGCAGAACATGCCAGGAAGTTAGTCAAAACGCAACTCAAGTCATGGGTTGGACAATGTATTTTACAGCTAGTTAACGCAAAAAAAAAAAAAGCATACAAAGAACCTTATTATTAACATATGATGCATTTGAGAAGTGCACTCCATGACTCATGGTTCCAGGGTTACATGCAGATTATTATTGAATATCAATGTGCATTCATGTTTTAGATTCTGTAACTGAATGTTCATGTATAATGTGCTTCATTTGGGTAGAAGCAAAGCTGAGCATTCAAGGCTGAGGGCAACTCACAGGTAATGCATTAAGGACAAAAAGAACATGTCCAAGCAAAAGAGCATCAGCATCTGTAGGGCTGCAGAATTCAAAGTATAGAATGGTTAGTGTCCTGCAAATGTTACATCAATTTAAGATAAACATATGAAGAGCCACAAAGAATCAAAATGGTCAATCGTCTAGTGGTTCGGGACATATTTCAACGAGGCAGCAGGGATTCGACTTCCATAAATCAGAGAGCATGCCACAAAAAAAGGATGGCCTGCTATGCATTTCATACTCCTACCCCCCCCCCTGGTAAGCCTCTCCTTCTGATTGGGATGAGGTACATGCCTCCCAGCTGGGGGGCGGACCCGATCGTATCCAAGCTTCATCTTTGCATTTATTGCGATTCTTTCTCAACTCCCTCTGTTCCTAAATATAAGTCTTTTTTTGAAATTTCAATACAAACTACATACAGATGTATATAGACATATTTTAAAGTGTAGATTCACTCATTTGCTCCGTATGTAGTCCCTTATTGGAATCTCTAAAAAGACTTATATTTAGGAACGAAGGGAGTACTATTCGAATTCGGATAGCTTTACTCTTTCAATGTAATCCATTTTCTTTACAAAAGAAAATAAAAGACTATTTCAATTCGTATATAACTCTTATGTGTCAGAATATGAACCTAATAGAATTAAATACATTGCATATAAACAAAACGTAAGAAAAACAATAGTATTACCTATCGTCGAAAAGAAAGGATTGATCCCCTAATTTTGTAGATAAAGCATCATAAGCAGCAGTAGCCTTCCGGTATATCTGTTCAAAACAAGAAATTACAAGTATGCCATAAGCTACTAGTGCGTGACCAAAAATGAGGAATATAAAAGTCATGAGCACAGTAGTAACCTCCTCTTCTTTTTCTGCAGCATTAAGCTTTGTTATATCCATTAGTCGCTTCACATCTCTAATTTTCTTCCAGTGGAGTACCTTTCCAATAGGCCAGGGGAGATCAGAAAAGTAGATGTCTCGTGCAATGCTCCCATGAGCCCCATCATTTGCCACCCAAAGTTCGTATTGCAGAGCATCAGCAAGCCAGGTCGAAATCATGGCCTTTGTGGATAGAACATCAGAGTAAGAAACACTTGGGTGTTTTGAGGTCAAGTCAACAATTTTCTCCTCCCTGAGATACTCAATTACACCTCCATTCTCATTGTTGAATGCGACACACTCGCCAAATTCAACATATGGTATGTGATCTGTTGAATAAAGACTAAGATGTAAGGGCAGAAGAGCAGTATATATGCTTAGCAAATTGAAGGAAAACAAGTCTCTAGTTTATAGTACTGTATTAGAAAGAGCATAGTGGTATGACATTTTTTCTTTCTTTTGTCTATATTTTATCCCTTTTTTGTACTGATGATGGCAGGCCCTGGCCCGTGGTAAGTTTCTTTCCCCCTCATTAGCTGCTATAGTGAATATATCCTAGCTCTCCCCCTGATCATTCAATCCTTCTGCTGACTCTCTTTCAGTTCCATCCATCCCCACAGTATGGGAAGGATAGGTACTAGCCTCCCCTCTATCAAGTTTTCTCCCACCTATGTACATCTTGCCTAGTGCATGATTGCACAGGGGCTGTCCCTGGTGGGTGTGGATCGCATTGACCCCGCTCAGCCACGGCTTTGGTGCCAACATTGCTAGAAAGGACAGGGAAAGAAAGGGGAAAGCTGTGAGGCAACACAAATGGAGTTAAAGGTGGCCATCCAACCCTGTATGCTGCTGATTCGCTTCCAATCTATCATTATTCAATTACCATCACCGCCACGCTGCCACCCACCGACTGACGTGGTGCCACGCTTTGTCATCACCTCTAACCTAGTTGGTAAGGTAATATGCATATAAAGTTTCTAGGATGTATTCATGAATTAGGACGAATATTGTCTTGCTATGTTCCAGATAGATGTATGATGATGTATTTCATCTTCTTTTTATTGGCAGCAAATAAATAACATTGCAATTACGAGTCATTTGCATGAATAACCTTAGCTGCGCCATTCATCCAAGTATATACCCATATACAGTACCGATGTCAACAATAACAGGCTCAGTAGATCTTTCAGGAGTCGAATGCATCCCATATGAAACGAAAAAATTCCCCTCCAATGCATGGATTTTCGAAAGATGTACTACTCAAATCAAAAAAGGTTGCACAAACACATAACCGGAGCATTCTAACATTTGGTACAGCTAATAAGTTTCGGCTTGAAGCTACAAAACTAGAGCCCGAAGCCAGGCTAGGCAGCAGTCTATGAAACTGCACTGCTTAGCACATTCAGTTATCTGCTGCTACATTATTGTGTGAGTAAGGTCCTTGGTAGGATTACCTACAGTTCATAAGAAACAAACCTATCTATGCAACTATTGCTTGATTTGGTTCAGACTTTTGCTTTTTCATCGTGTTCAGAAACCCGCTTCTGCTTAATTTCATCTATACGACATTCACACTTGTCTAATCAAAGTGGATAAGTCCCTCAATGAACACTAAAAGTTGGATCCGGACCTAGTACCAGACATGCAGAGGCGAGCAGGCATCCCACGGATCAGCATGCCTGATCTGTGCAGACTTGAGGACCTACACGGGACGCATCAGCTCAAGCGCAAAGGATTCGAAGCACATATGCCTCGCCAAGCAAAGCAAAATCCTCTCACGCGACCCAAACACAGAACCTAGCACAGTCAACAATTCAGGCTCAATCCTAAGCGACGACACCCAGGCGGGGGGTGCTTGGATCAGAGGGATCCAAGCTCACACAGTCCACGCGAGGAAACAGGGGCGCGGGGGAGGCGGGGGCGGAGGCTCACCGGCGTCGGGGAAGCGGTAGTCGACGTGGATGTCGAAGGGGACCTGGGACATGCGGAGGTAGAGGAGGACGGGGAGGCAGGTCGGGCAGGCGGTGGGGAGCCCGAAGCCGGGCTTCCGCGCCACCAGCGTCTTCCGCGCCGCGGCCTCCCACTCCGCCGCCGCCGTCGCCGCCGATGCCATCGCCGGGAGGTGGGAGCTTGCGGAAGGGGTTTGGTTCGGGTTTCGGGGAAACAGCGAGGGGGGCTTGGGGAAACAGGAAAAAAAAGTTTTATGCGGCGCCTCTCGTCGTCTCCTACTGCCGCCTGCTCCCTTCTTATTTTCGGCGGTTCCGTTAGATTTTGGGCTCATGGGCTCAGCCAGGCCCAAACGGCGTGACGCCGAGTCGGCCGTGAAGGACTTTCCCACCGTGTTGTCGAAGAAAAAGAGTTTCCGACCGTAAAGTCTGACAGACAGAAACTTTCTTTTACCACTCAAAAAAAAAAGGCAGAAACTTTCTGGACTTCATATTTTGTTCTTTTCTTTTCCCCTTTTTTTGCGGGGACATATTGTGTTATTTTCTGGCATACAGATCATCAAAAGGTAAATCCTTCGACAAAGATACAGTATGAGCCTTACCTGTACTAGAATTCAACTATCCTTTTAACTGAATATTCACTTTCTTCTCCCCGCAAAAAAAAAAAGAATATTCACTTTCTTCTTTCTTTGTCTGTGCACTTCCACTTCGTACCCTTCCCTCAAAACTTCTCAACAACAACAAAAAAAAAACTTGCCTCGAAACCATTCTTTTTTGCCTCTTTTGTTGCCTCTGTTAAAGCTGGAATGACTGATTCCCCTTGTTTGAAGTCGATTACGAAAGTTGAAAATGTATACACTGATGGATAGAGGAATTGAGGTTAACAACGGAAATGTTACCAATAAAAAGTGTCTTTCCACGGGAAGCAGTATTGAGGGAGGTGATTTTGTCGAGAGGAGGAGATTGCCAATCCTGCTTCGAAAGTCATCTTCTGCTCGCGAGCTCATTTGAGCTCGCGATGGACAGTAAAATTAGAAGAAAAAAGAAAAAGTGAAAAAAAAAATCTGAATTTGTCTGTGATGAACTTTGAAAAATGTTTTAAGTGCATGCAAAATTTGATCATAAAATCACGTTCCTGGAAGTCGTGGCAAAAAAATCAGCACTTCGAAATGCTTTCGAAAATAACACTTTTGGAGGATCAATTTTTTTCCACAACTTCCACGGATGTCATTCTTTGATGAATTTTTGTGAGCACTGAAGACATTTGTCAGTGTTTACCACAGAAAATTTTAAAATTTTTTGATTTTTTTCTTCAGTTTTTTTTGGATTTTACTGTTCACCCGAGCTCATTTGAGCTCGAGCTCGGAAACTCTGCGTCCATCATGCTTCCTCTTTCAAGAGAAGATTGTCTCCTATCTTACATGACCAATGGGGACAACTATAAATGATGCGACATCAATTCCCAGGAGAGATCTTGCTGATAACATTATCTGGAAATTGCATAGTTCTAATCATGTCTCTACTAAATCTATGTAGGGCAGGCTGGAAAAAGATTTAGCCAGGGATAACTATAAGTCGATTTGAGAGTCTAAGACTCCTTTCAAAATACAAATATTTCTATGGCAGTTGCTCCAGGATGTTGTTCTAACTAGCGAAGAGCTACTCCAGGATACTGTTCTAACTAGGGAAGTGATGAGGAAAAGACAATAGCTTGGCAATCCATCCTATTATTTTTGTGACCAGGTGGAGTCATCGCAACGTCTTTTATTCCGGAGCCATGTGGCTCTAGTGATTTCGATGCAGTGCTAGGAACTGATATTTGCCCCAATTCTCTGTGGCAATACTATGTGTGGTTTTATAATTTCATTCCGGTGAATAAAAAAACTTTACGTAATTGGTTTGGCTTCTATATATCGGGCTATTTGGCTAGCATGAAATCGTGCTACATTTGAGAATAAATAGATCAAAACTCCTTTTGAGGTTGTGTTTACCGCTTTCTCCTTTCTATTATGTTGAGCAAAGATGTAGAAGTTGGACATGGTTGATGTTGCTATGACCAGTAGTAACAGCAGCACCGCAAGGACAAGAACTCTGGCCAGCAAATTAGTGGCCGGCCGCGAGAAGCAGCGCTATCTATTGAGTGTTTGATGGCGGCAAAATTTTGTATTTTGACCCTTTAACTATAGTTTTGCATAATCTGACCCTGGTTGCAAAAAAAATCGTGATCTGACCCTTTTTCTACCGCCAGGGTCTATGACGATAGAGTTGAACAGCCTACCGCAGTGGCCATCGGTGGTAGGTTGACGGCAGCTCCCGTCAACCTACCGTTTCTGATCTGACGTGTCCTAACTGCCCTACCGCCGAGGCATACAGCGGTAGGGTAGCTAAAGCTACCGTCGAGGGGGGTGGCGGTAGGGTGTGGTGCGCCTGCGCGGGCGAAAGCTTGCTGTGACAGAAAACGGAACTACTTCTGCGGTAGGTTTTCACACCCTACCGCCACACCAGCGGTGGTAGGGTGTGCTAGGCGCATCAACATTCTGTGACTGAAAATGGGGGGTTTCATGCGATAGGTTTTCCTATTTGCAAGCTGTGAAAACCTACCGCCGTGGTGCCTGGCGGTAGGGTCCTCTCACTTATTTTTCTATAAAAACTTGACCATTTGAATTACAAATATGACACTAACAGATAAACACACAACATCAAATAGTGTTTGCATATGAAAATATGATGACCTCACACATTATAGATAGCAAATCGACATATCTAATAAGTTCAACATATCAAATAGGTTCAACATAGTAAAATAGGTAGCAATAACACAAAACTGAGTAGTTCAACATGGCACAACTACTTTAACTAAGCAAGTTCAACACGACAACATCACTCTAGTTCCTCCCCCTCCCCCTCTTGGCGGCACGCTCCTCGTTTCTCTTTGAGCGGCCTTCGTCCGGCTTCTTCGGGCAATGACGAGGATGCTCTTTTCTGGAAAGGTGATGGGCTCAAAACATCCTAGTGTGGATGAGCCTCTTCTCCTGGGTTGGCTGAGTCGGTGGAGGGAGAGGAAGAGGGAGGAGGTCGGCCCTAGGGGGCACGCCATAAGGGGGCAGTCCTACTAGGACTCCCAGTCCTAGTAGGATTCAGCCCCCCTTCTTTTCCTTCTCATGGAGGGGGAAAGGGGGAAAGGAGAGGGAGTAGGAAAAGGAAAGGGGGGTGGCGCCCCCTTCCCTAGTCCAATTCGACCTCATCCCTTGTGGGGGGCGCACCAGCCCCTTGTGGGCTGGTTAGCCTCCCTCCTATGCCCCATATGGCCCATATCTTTCCCTGGGGGGTTCCGGTAACCCCTCCGGTACTCCGGTATGTACCCGATACACTCTGGAACCCTTCCGGTGTTCGAATACTACCTTCCAATATATCAATATTTACCTCTCGACCATTTCAAGACTCCTCGTCATGTCCATGATCTTATCCGGGACTCCGAACAAACTTCGGTCACCAAAACACATAACTCATAATACAAATCGTCATCGAACGTTAAGCGTGCGAACCCTACGGGTTCGAGAACTATGTAGACATGACCGAGACACATCTCCGGTCAATAACCAATAGCGGAACCTAGATGCTCATATTGGTTCCTACATATTCTACGAAGATCTTTATCGGTCAAACCGCAATAACAACATACGTTATTCCCTTTGTCATCGGTATGTTACTTGCCCGAGATTCGATCGTCGGTATCATCATACCTAGTTAAATCTCGTTACCGGCAAGTCTCTTTACTCGTTTCGTAATGCATCATCCCGTAACTAACTCATTAGTCACATTGCTTGCAAGGCTTATAGTGATGTGCATTACCGAAAGGGCCCAGAGATACCTCTCCGATACTCGGAGTGACAAATCCTAATATTGATATATGCCAACCCAACAAACACCTTCGGAGACACATGTAGAGCATCTTTATAATCACCCAGTTACGTTGTGACGTTTGATAGCACACAAGGTGTTTCTCCGGTATTCGGGAGTTGCATAATCTCATAGTCAGAGGAATATGTATAAGTCATGAAGAAAGCAATAGCAATAAAACTTAATGATCATTATACTAAGCTAACGGATGGGTCTTGTCCATCACATCATTCTCCTAATGATGTGATCCCGTTCATCAAATGACAACACATGTCTATGGTTAGGAAACTTAACCATCTTTGATTAACGAGCTAGTCAAGTAGAGGCATACTAGTGACACTCATTTTGTCTATGTATTCACACATGTATCAAGTTTCCGGTTAATACAATTCTAGCATGAATAATAAACATTTATCATGATATAAGGAAATATAAATAACAACTTTATTATTGCCTCTAGGGCATATTTCCTTCATTTACCTCATTGAGAGGGGCCGAACCTGGGTAAAACTCTCTATGTCCTTTGTCCCGTTCAACCCCTTCGAGCTAACCTAGTTGCGGTGGCTCCACACCTAAGTCCTTTTGCTAGGGCATCTATCGTGTTTGACTCAAATGTCCAAATTAAGAAACTTGGATCCTAGTGCATTTACAATCTAGTTGATGATGCCATTAGTAGGTAACCAAGCAATTCATGAATAGATAATTGATGTTTTGTGCTTTTCACAGTCCAGTGCTTCCGTTGACAATAATATGACTCTTAGCGGGTAAGAGATGGGATGAAACTACCGCAGGGAATGTAGCATTAATGGTGGAATGAGAAATGTAATGGGTGCACCTTGAATCTAGCTCTTAGCATGGCTTTTCTCCGTTGCTGACTATAATACATTGTATAGAATGAAAAAAACACGTCACCATCAACGATGACACGACGATTTGTTTGACCAAGAACCCATGAGTGGTGTGTATCGATCTTTGCGATGAGAAGTGACTTAGAATGTATATCATGACCGACAATAAGCGCCACCTGAGACTAGACTACATCATGTTGCCATGACATGGCTCGAAAGTGTCTGGTAGTTTTTAAGTGAAACCCCCTTAAGTGTATATAAGAGTGATTCTATATTGGAGCGTCTAGTTTATAAGAGTGATTCTATATTGGAGCGTCTAGTTTTCATGTTGTGCTGACAAGATGATTGTCTCTGGATACAAGTTTCCACACGCCAATCAGAACTAGAGTTGTGTGTGATACGTCCACCAACTGCTCTTGATAAGAGTTGTCTGCAATACATAATTTTTCCAGGCGGCCCTTATCTGGAGGCACCAACCAAAGTAGCCTGATCACCATCAAGTTTAGCGGAGCCATATATGACCTCCTGGCTTACATGAAGGTTTTATGTTGGTGATAATACATCTCGGTGTGAGATTCACCGGTGTGAATCAAATTAATAGACTGGAGCAATTAGTTGACTCCTCATATATATGTCAACGTGAGGATGATGATCTTGTGTACATCTTGCATAAGATCTAATCCATTTGTCATATTTGAAGTCAGTTCTACAACCACATAGCAAATGTCCTATTGATGGTTTTTCGAGCATCAACAATGGTAAATATGAACAATTAAAGTATGTACCCTTTGTTGTAACAAGAAATGCATCCAAATTCAAATTAGGACATGAAACCAGAGGTGGTTGTACTTGTACACCATAATAACACGACATCTCTAATCAACTCATCACATGATGGTACTCGTACGATGTCAGGCTACTAATAACGTGCCCCCTAAATGTAATATACATGGTTGATCTGTGTATGCAACAATCATATCAAAGGCATGTGAGCATATGACACGAATAAAAACAAGATTATACATGTATGACGTCGCACTAGTATTCATGTTGCCCCCTAGATGTAATATCCATGATTCATATGCGTATGGTGCAATCATATGATCATATCAAAGACAATATGATTCTGCCATAAAAGGCGAAGATAGCAAATCAAATTGACTAGAATAGATGTGGTGCATGTGCTGAAAGTGAAGATAAATGTGTGTGTACAATTCGATAAATGCATTGTGGTGAGCTACCGAAGCACCTTCACATCAGCAATTTCGAAGGGATAAATATAGTTCTAGTACAAGTCTTGTAGTCATGTTCCTTAGTTATGATGAATGAAGGTCATCCACCTATTCAAGAAGTAGAATCACGTTCTATCTGAGTGAGTAGCATGGGCTTGAGAAACATCGAGGATTATTCTACTGCTGCGTTGAAGTTCACAAGAGCCGGATGGACGTCTCTCTTGGCGATGGCCTTTACTTCTTAGGTTTTGCTTCTCTAACAAAATCATGGCGTTATAAAAGCCACAGGGGCTCCTCTTGTAGACTTCAAAAATGTAGTCGTGTGCCCTCTTCCTGTAGGTAGACATGAGAAATGTACAATTATATCATTCCGTCTGTATCATTCGTAACTTCAAGTGGTTCAGAAATAATAACATGAAGAGAGCAAGGTCAGATAAACATGAAACTCTACTGGACCTAGCCAGTGCCCCAAAACACAACTTGGGTTGGAGAAAGGAACTGTTTGGAAACACAGCAATACAGAACACTATGCAGGGTCGGGGAAAAACAGTTTGATAACTCAGCACTCCAGCTGCAGTCCAATTAGCGCACTAATACTTGACAGTTAACCATTCTGATGAGCACTATTTTGGAAAAACTATGAATAGCAGGCAAGAAGAGAAGGAATTTTATGAAGCCATAAACTTAAACTTGGCAGCACTCGGTCACTAGTGCAATAATTGATTTTAACAGTACCCCACAACCAAATAAGAAAGCATGTTGATAGCCGAAAAAAATATAAGAAGACATGCCCTTCAATTACGAATGAGCGCAACCAACCAGTATATCCCCCAGCTAACTGAAATAATGTTTAAGATATTCAAAAAATATCATCTCCAGCCAACTCAAATGATAATCATGAGAAACACTGCTTTGCCTGATTAATTTTCTCAACCCACAATATATCAAAAAGGGGCACCTAGTTCCTAGAAATTTATGTATTCCAGACAAGGCGGCTAGTTTTAAGCTAATTGTGGAAGCCCCCAGGTCACAGAATTGAGTTCCTTACCAAGTGACCACAAATACAGTTCATTTCCACTTTGTCGAGATGAACACAACTATGTACAAGCACTAAATGGATTTTCAAAATCATACTATATCTAGAGTTATTTGCTTCACCAAATCCCTTGAATGCTTGAATAATGTTGAACTAATCAGAATTCGGCATCCATGTATATACTCAGGTATGTATGACAAAATGCTAGAACTAGTAGACCGCATAGCAGCATGTTATGCTCCCAAGTTATTCAACGGAACACAACTAACTAATCAGTAAACCGGTACAAAAGAGCAATCAAGAACCCCAAGGCAAGGTACGTACAGGATAAACATGTGATTGGGCCATGGGGGGCTACCAAAATAACTTGGCAATATATGGTCATCGTAGAAAAGTTCATCCAAATCATCCAAAGATCATGTCTTACTGTAAGTAACTAATTTTTCAAGGAACAGAGTGAAGGTGGCATAAAATGTTGGTAGCATACAATGCTTCTACTATTTCCATTGTCTGATCATTGTTGTTGTCTATGATTACCTAGAATTACCATAGAGCAACAATAAAACATGTGACCACCAAGATTCCAGCCTGCAATTTTATGCGATGTTTTATTTATGCAATCATACATAATTACCAGCTTCTCCATGAGGTAAACTAGATGGTGCATAGAAGTATTGAATCTATCCAAGGCTCTAAACTTTATACCACACGTCCCAACCACCAGAACCTCCTTACAATTTGGGCTGGTTCACTAAACACACTTGATTACACCAGTGGGATGGACGGAGTAGATTTTATAAGCGCATTATTCATATTCCCTAGTCACAATAACAAACAAGCATGGGACACAAAAAATTATAATTTTCACCAATCATAAGACAACTCATTAGAGAAAGAAAATATCATTAACCAATCGACATAAAATTAAAATGCATAATTGTCAAATAGTTTGGTTTCCACAACATAAACATAACTGATTAAACCATCTAAGAGCATCTCTAGGAGATCCTGTAAAAGGCCTCGGCCTTTATAATAACCATCAGTTTGCAGTTTGTGTCAAAAAAACTGACCCAAACAGATCCCACATATTCGATCAAACCATAAGAAAAATAGGGCTCCCCTATATGAGAACCCAACTACCTCATATCTTCAGTTTTCGGGGCCTTGTTTCAGCTCCCACTAGAAAAACGTTGGCTAGAGGGAAGTTTTAGGAGCAACCGCTCTAGCCCCTGCGCTTCCGCCGCCGCGAGCCTTACCGGCAGCTCACCGTAGCACCTCCCTCGGCCGGCCGCGTGTCGCCATGGAGCAGCCAGAGCCTCACAATGCCGTCATTCCGTGCAAGCGCACGAGGCACGACTTGGTTGTGTCTGCCCCGTGCAGGCGCACGAGGCCGGAAGTTGGCGGCGTGATGCAGGGCTTAACGCGAGATGCGTGTGTCAGGTCCGGTGGCAGCCAGCCAGAATACGACGACGGCGGCGAAGAAACTGAGGCAGAAAACGACAGATCTGGTTGGGTGTGGGCGAACGAGGCGGATCCGGGCTGCGCGAGCTGTGAGCTCCCTGTCCATGGCGGGTTCGGTGCTCCTGTGGAGAGAGGGGGAGGGATGCGTGAGAGAGAGAAGGAACTCGGGAGAGCAGTGGAAGAGAAAGGAAGAGGGGGGAAGGAGGAGGCGCTGGTCGCCGGCAGCGGGGCACTGGCGAGGCACCGGTGGTCTCAGGCGCCTATTGTAATTTACATTTTGCTTTTAGGGTGTGTTGTGCTATTTTGCAGGGACCTTGTTGTAAATTCAACCACTGACTAGTGGGCTTCGCATTTGACCTGAAATGATTTTTACGGGATCTGTTCTGCCAATACAAACATCATACCATGAAAACATTTTGCATTATACCCTAAAACGATTCTATAGTACGGGTTTTTGCAGGGTCTACTAGAGATGCTCTAAGAGTTGGGCATCACAAGCCACAGCAAACCAACACATCAGGACTCAGACGCCAAAGGTGATTGTACACCATAATAACACGACATCTTCAATCAACTCTAATCATGTGTCCGCTACATGTGTAATATCCATGGTTTGTATGTGTATGGTAAAAATCATATCAAACTTACGTGAGCATATGACACGGTAAAGACAACATGATACAGGTATGATGTCATGCTAGTAATCATGTGTCCCCTAGATGTAACAATATTTATGATTCATATGCGATGGTACAATCATATCAAAAGCATATAAGTATATGACATGGTAAAGATACGATTCTGCCATAAAAGGCCAAGATAGCGAATCAAACCAGCTAGAAAGAAGTGGTGCATGTGCTGAAAGTGAAGAGAACCGTGTGTGCACAAGCCGATAAATGCATTGCAGTGAGCTTTTGAAGCACCTTCGCATCATCAATTTCTTAAGGATAAATATAGACATTACAAGTCTCTTAGTCATGTTCCTTAGTTATGATGAATGAAGATCATCCACAATATTCAAGAAGTAGCAATCACGTCTCATCTGAATGAGTTGTGTAGGCTTGAGAAGCATCGAGGATCATTTAACTGCTGCTATGTTCTACCTTCCAAGCTCCACTAGAGCCGGTTGGGCGTTCCATTCATAGGCCATCAATCATGAAGCTACAGTAGGAACCGAGAAATCCAGATTTCCTATCTCCAAACTAAATTAGGGTCTAGACAAGCAATTAACCAATCTGAAACCATGTGATCCTGCACAATTGAGTGGAGAGAGTCGGTAAGAATTGGAAAAAGCAACGCTGCTCAAGAGGAACGAAGATGGAGTCCGTTGGAACCGGGGTGGTGCAAATTGAATACCGACGGTTCATTTGTTGCTTCAGACGCAGCAGACGCTGGTATGATCTTGCGTGATCATCTGGGAGCTATTAATTTTTACGCATGCAGGGCTTTGTTTTCGTGTAGAGACCCACTTGAGGCGGAGCTTTGCACGTGTATGGAGGATCTATCCCTTGCTTTACAGCGCAGCGATCTTCCCGTTGCTTTGGAGTTGGATTCCCTTGAGGCGGTTTCTCTCATATCGAGCTCGGACACAGATCGATCTGTCTACTCTTCTATTCTTAGAGAGATTAAGTACCTGATGGGTCTTCGGAAAACTTGTATTACTCATGTTGCGAGAACTCAAAATAAAGCTAGTGATAGCTTAGCTAGTTTTGCTAGAACCAAAGGTAGGACCATGACCTGGCTAGGGGCTGGTCCAGTTGAAGTAGCGGAGATAGCTTTGAATGATTGTAAGGATCTTGTGATTGAGTAATACATTGCTATTTCCCCCGCAAAAGAAAACCACGTGTTATGTTGCATCTTAGAAGGGTCCGCCCCACCAGCTCATGCAACACCTCATTATATTGTCCCCAAAAGTGTAATTCAAAAGATAAACAAAGGTATCCGCTTGGAATCTAGCAGCTTTATGTTAATATTATTAAGTGACTTGTCCACGTGATCCTGCACAATTCTTGTCACTCTGCTTCTGCAAAAAAATGTCACTTGGCGGCAATGGCCGGAATCAGCATTACGTTGCTGTGGGTTTTGTCGTGGAATTATCACGGCAAATGTCCTAGCAGAAGGACTTAATCATGGAGCCATCGCAACTAAGTTAGCTTAAAGGGGTTAAACGGGACAACTGACACATGGAGTTTATACTGGTTCGGCCCCTTGCGGTGAAGGTAAAGGCCTAATCTAGTTTGAGGTGGTATTGCCTAGGTTTCGATTACCAGGGAGCAAATATGCTTGACCTAGTTCTCGATCTCTTGTTTCTTGCCCTAAACCGCCGCCGGGTCGTCCCTTTATATACACAGGTTGACGCCCGGCGGCTCACGGAGTCCCGGCCGGCTCACACACAACATGTCCGGCTCGGTGACTAACTACGCATGCTTACAATAGAAGTCATACATATATGGCGGTTCACACCTGTGGGCCTCAAGTCGCCTTTGGGTCTTGGGCCTTCAGTAAGCCTGCTTCGCGAACCGCCATCTTCAACATCTTTATGGGCCTTGTCATTATGAACCGCCAGTGGTATGACCCGGCCCCTCCTGGGCGGGTCATACCCAATAGCTATATCCGCAACATTAGGCCCTAGGTTGATGTGAACTTGTTCATATCAATCTTTCAATACTTAGAAAAAATCCTTCTTCATTTGCTCTTGCAAGATCTTGTAACCCGCCATGACGTCATCTCCTAGGATTGTGCTAACCCTCCGTGACGTCACCTGTCATTAATATTACGCAAGGCCCAAATCTTTAATATACCTTCTCTTTTAACGAGCTTCTGAAAATCGAGGCGTCTGTGTTGTCACATATCCATTTTTAGCCTCCTCGATTCACGCGCATGCCACTTATCTTTCCAGCCTTATAAATAGGGCCAGGGGTCCCTTTTCACTTTCCCCCTTGCCTTCTCATCTCCATCTTCTACCTCACAACGCCTCCGCGCCCGAGCTTCGCCGTCGCCGTCGACCTTCACCACTGCCTCGTCTATGGCCGCTGCATCAACCTGAACTGACCAGAGTCCGTCCGTGCGCCTCCGCTATTCAGCAGCTCCGGTGAGTTTTCCCCTTTCCTCTCACCGTAGATCCCATTAGGGTTTCCACAAGTTTTTCGCAGTTCATCTCCGCCTTTCTTTGTTCTTCACTGTACTTTGAGATTTCAATCCAAACTTTATACTCCTCCTGCACGGTGGTTGTCGTGGTTTTGTCATGGCAGATGTCCTAGAGAAAGGACATAGTCATGCTACGGGTTAGCTTAAAGGGGTTAAAGCGGACAAGGGACGCAAGAGAGTTTATACTAGTTCGGCCCCTTACGATGAAGGTAAAAGCCTACGTCTAGTTGTGATGGAATTGATGGGGTTTCGATGACCAGGGAGCGAATACGCTTTGCCTAAGTCTCGAGTTGTTGTCTGTTTTCCCTGAACCGCCGCCGGGTCATCCCCTTATATACATGGGTTGACGCCCGCCGGTTTACAGAATCCCGAGGTCGACTCATAATCGTGTCCGGCTCGATCTCTGCTACTTCTATCTTACAACACAAGTTTACATGTCAATACCAGTTTATGTCTACAGGCCTTAAACCGGCTTTGGGCCCTGGGCCTTCATGAAGCTTCACCGTCTGTCTTCATGGACTTCAGATACAGATGAACTACTTATGGGGTTAACCCGGCCTCTCCTGGCCGGTTTACACCCAGTGGTAATATCCCCAACATTAGGCCCTAGATTGATTTGAACTAGTTCATGTCAATCCTCAATACTTAAGAAAATTTCTTCTTCAACATCTTCACACAATCTTGTAAACCGCCGTGACATCATCTTCTAGGATCATGGTAAACCGCCGTGACGTCACCTGTCAGTAACGAGCCTCCGACAATCAAGGCGACAGCTCCGCCTCATATCCAAAATTTAGGCTCCTTGATTTTCGCGCCTGACGCTTATCTTTCTGCCCTTATAAATAGGGCCAGGGGGTCTTTCCATTCCCCCCGTATCTCTTCACCTCGTCCTCTTCCTTGCGCTGCCCGACCTTTGGAGCTCCGCCGCCACCGTCGACCTTCGCTTCTGCCTCAACTCCGGCCGCTGCATCACCCTGAACGCACCAGAGAATCGCGGTGCCTCTCCGCTCTTCCATCAGGATCGGTAAGCCTTCTTTCCTTCCGCCATAGATCTGTCATTAGGGTTTCGGTGTTCGTCGTTGTGCAATAGCTCTTTGATTCAAACCTTGATATTTATCCTATACGGCGATAGCCGTAGCCCTTCTTTTCCATCCATGCATCTTGTTTAAGTAGAAAATCCCATCTGAACCTTCATCAACTGGTTCGGTACCAATATTTAGGTCTGAATATATTTTCATTTTCTGACATGCGGTAGATCCAAAATTATAATGCCAACTTGTGAAACTTGTTTTTCCCTTCACTTATACATCTTTAATACCAGATTGGGCGGTTTAACTTCATATACAAAATGATGACCCAGTAGATACCATTAGTCCCCTGTTGAACCGCCAATGCTTTCATCATTGTACTGTTTCCATCGTCAGACTCCGGTTTACAAATAACCAATTCCGGTTTATCAATATGCCTGTATCCTTATACTGCTGTGTAGTTGTCCACTGTAAATCTTAAACCGGCAATAATCATGTTTCAGATTTCCATTGCCATGGCCAAGCAAGTCTATGAATGCAATTGGGCTCCCTCTCGAGTAACCGAAGAGCAGTTAAACAATCTTGTTAAAACAGGCGCTTTAGCTAAAAAAGATGTCATCCACTGGAGGGTCCCTAGCCCGGAAAATCCTCCTACACCCAAGGATGGAGAGGTAGTCATGTTCGCTGATCATCCCGGACGAGGTTTTAGCCCTCCCGGTTCAAAAAATTTCCGGGATGTACTGGCTAGTTTCCAACTGCGCCCTCAAGACATCGGTCCCAATTCTGTAACCAACATCTGCCACTTCCAAGTCTTTTGTGAGGTTTATCTGCAAGAGGAACCTTCAGTCGAACTGTTTAGGGATTTCTTTCACTTAAATCGTCGCACAGAGTTCTCGGATGGACCCAATACGGAACTGGGCGGAATGGCGGTTCAGAAAAGGAAGGAAGTCACCTTCCCCCATCCCAAACTCCACAGTCACCCCAAAGAGTGGAACCAGACTTGGTTTTACTGCATGGATACATCTCCATCTGATGAAAACCCCCTGCCGGGTTACCGCCGTGAACGCCTTAGCAACACACATCCTTTTCCTCAGAGGTTGACGGCAAGAGAAAGGGCCAACTATGCTCCCCAATTATCGAAGCTTAGAGCCTTCATGGCGAACGGTTTGACAGGAGTTGATCTTGCTTGTTGCTGGATAAGCTAGAGTATTCTGCCCTTAAGCCGGTGCTCCAGTTTGATGTGTGAGTATACGGGGAGTTTGAAGGATACTCAGTGGCACATTGACATTCAGCTTACAGATGCAGAAGTCACTGAAGCTATAAAAAAGATACTGAACGAACCGGAGGCTGTCTGTGCCCAAACCAGACTACTCCCTTTCTGCACCTTCAACAAACCACCAGCTGTAAGAATCATATAATCTTTTTACCTGAAGTTGCTTCTGTCCAAATATTCTCTGAAAGTGTGATTATTTTCTGACAGGGTGATGATCCGTTCTGGAACAAGAAACCATCCCAAGACAAACCAGTGAAGCCGCAAGATAAACCGGTCAAGCCAGTTCGTCCAAAGACCAAGGTTGTTAAAAAACCTGCCAAGAGAAGGACCACTGCATCCTCCGATCCACCAGCTGATGACGATGTGGGTAACCCGGAACCAGAGGTAGAACTTGACTCTCTTGGTTCATTTTTCATACATCTCATTGACAATGATTATTATCAGGACGACGCTGAAGGCAGTCATGCTGAGGACGTAGAGGTAACCATTCTTTCCTCCGATTCAGATCCTCTGCCAACATCAAAAATCCGTCAAGCAAACCGGAAAGTAAAATTTTCTCACCCTCTTGCTTACTTGGACCCAAACTTTCTTTTGAAGACGCAGCAGCACGAAGCTTGCCGTACAACCCGGCACAGTGGCCAGGTAGTTACCTCCGCCGGTTTACCGAACAGTCCGGTTCGGAAACGCCAATCAGAGGTCTCTTATCCCATTGATACTTCATGCCCAAAAGCAGGTTGTTTCCACCAGCCTCTTAACCCGTCTGATTCAAATTATCAGGGTACTTCTCACTCATCCTCTGGCGAGTCATCGGCCACGCAGCTTCCACCCCTGAAAACAGTTCCTGGGTGAGCTATGCACGTGTCTTTATTCTTGATGTGTTATCTTTACATACTGTACTGATCCTTATGTCTATCTTTTCTCAGCGCCAAGCCAAGACCCAGCAAGAAGGCTCGGTTAAGCAAACCGGCTGATGATGATGTATCTGCTGAACCGGAAACAACTCCAGATCCGGAAGAAACCGACGCTGACGACATGCTTAACGATCCGCCGCCTCAAGACCATGACTTCCTTGCCGAACAAGTGCAAGTTGACACTACAAGCCATGCAGACCGGCCAACCAGCCCTGTCCGAACTGATGACAAACCGGCCAGTCCGGTTAAGGATACTGACAAACCGCCAACTCCAGTGAAGGCTGCTGATGATCAAGATGATGACATTATGATTACTGGCACTGGCCACACCACTCCTGGCAACCCTGTTGCTTTGTCAAAGCATACTGCTAAGGACGAGCTCTCTGCTATCGGCAAGGGCAAATGGAATGCCGATTTATCAAGCTACGCCCATCTCAATGCTCAAGACATTCACTCTGGCTTCTTGAACCGTCTGTATACCAGCCGTGACTATGAAGCTAGTTTGGTAAACTTGATGAAGGAGCGATATGAGGTAACTACTATTTTTCTCTTTTGTCCAATTGCAGTTTATCAACTCCTAGTAGCCCCCAAGTGACGGTTTATGATACCAATCTAAACCGTGACTTTGTCATAACTTATCTTTGCATATTTAGCCTCCGGGGACTAGATTACTTCTTTATGATGAACCGGTTCCTTAAAATTTGCCATACTGCTCTTTCACCGGTATAGCCCCCAAGGGCCGGTTTAACTTTATAAATATGAACCGGGACTATATAAGAATTCCCATGCCAACAGTTTTTGAGCAAACACACATTAACCCCCAAGTGCCAAGATTAATACTTGTATTGTGCTTGGACTTGTAGAAATTTCTGATAAGGAGCAAATATGCATTAGCCCCCAAGTATCAAGGGCATAACTTGTTATGTGCTTGGTACTTCAAATATGTACTGTCAACTCATTATGTATCTGTCTCTTTATAGGCTGAACTGAGCAAGAAGGAAAGCCAAACCGCTGATCTACAAGAGAACATCAAGTCCCAACAGGCCGAAACTTCCAAAGAAAAAGATGAGCTGACGAGCGCCTTAGCCGCTATGGAAAAGCTAAAGGAGAGCTTCGCCAAGGAGCGGGCGGATTGGAACACAGAGAAATCCGCTTTGCGGAAAAGAGCTGAAGACGCTGAAGCAGCTCTCAAACCGGTGGTAGACGAGCTGACTGGTGTAAAGCGGCAGATACATGCCATGACTGCTGCTGTGTTTGGTAAGCATCCTTACTTTATACTTTCAACATATCTTCCCATGCGTTGCCGGTTTGATGATGTTTGCAATGATGCAGGAACTCGCATTAGTCATCTGGGCTCTGATGTTCAGAAGAAACCGAAGGCTGCCTACACGCTGATAGGACAACTGTATACCGGCGCACAATGAATTATCTGCACCGCTTCTCACAATAAGCCGCCCCCGACGTTAATCAAGGATACCTTAGACAGGCTATCTATGCTGCCTGCCCGGGTAGAAGAGCTAAAGAGGTCTGCTGCAAGGGCTGGCGCTCTGACCGCACTAACCCGGGCAAAAGCATGGGTGCCTGATCTTGATCCGACGGACGTGGCTAAAGGCTACCCAAGCTTAAAAGAAGAAGGATCAGAATTTTGCACTGAAGATCTCCGCGCCATAAACCGGGAAGTGCGTCCACTGGCTTGTCAACTTGCTGAAGAGGCTGATCTTTCATTTTACCAGGCGAGTTATGATATCAATAACAAGCGGGTTGCTGCACCAACTCCTGAGGCTCAAAACCTGATCCCTCCAATCCGTAAGCACACTTATGCCCCTGACATTTGTCGGGTGGTAGGTGCGACATATGCCAACGGGTGGCTTATCATTGTGGGAGCCAGTAAGACGTCGCCGGTGCCTGGGAACGGGATGAGGCGATGACATGCTCGCCGGCGGATCTTACCCAGGTTCGGGGCTCTCCGTGGAGATAACACCCCTAGTCCTGCTCTGCGGGGTCTCCGCATGATCACTAGATCAGAACAAGTAGCTACAAGTGCTCCTTGAGTTGTTTGGTTCAAGGGGGCGAAGAGCAAGTCTAGCTCTTGCTTTCCTCTCTATATGGTGTGTGTGTAACTCTAAGGAGCCAACCCTTTGCATGGGTGCCCCGGGGGGTTTATATAGGCCTACCCCCCGGGGGTACAATTGTAATCCGGCTGGGCGCGGGTCCCAGCCGTCAGCGTCTATGCTCGCCGGCTTCTCCGCCGGTCATTGGGGTCCGCCGACTAGTGGGTCCCGCCGGCTGCCGGCCTCTTGGTCGACAGGCCGGCCCCACCGCCCGGGGGTCTTGTCGGCGGCTGTTTACTGTAGCCTTGCCTCTGGTGACGAGGGCTTTGTCGAGGTAAGCGTGGCTACAGTGTGCCGCCTCGAGGGCTCTCACTGTAGCCTCACCTCGTCTTGTCTCCTTAATGTGGCTCATGTTTCGAGGGAGGGGGTAGCCGGCTTCTGGGGACCGGCTACGCCCCTGGCCGACTGGGGGAGGCTGGGCCGCCTTCGTGCCTCTCTCTGGCCAAAGGGGCCCGCCGCCAGTGGTCCGTACTGGCGCTCGTCGTGGATGACGCTGAGGCCAGCATGGCTACAGTGCCGAGCCGGACGGGAGATGGCTGACCCGTACGGCGTCCTGTGGCCATGCCTGCCTCGGGATCCGGGGGTAGTGGGCCGCACTGTGGCCACACCCCGTCTTGTCACCGTTATGTGGGCGTAATTTTGGTGGGTGCGGTCCTGGCCGGCTTCTTGGAGTCGGCGTTCTTCATGGCCGGCTCTTGGGAGTCGGCGTTCTCCATGGCCGGCCTCCTGGAGTCGGCCATCTCGTAGTTATCTTGGGGGAAGTTTCTGAGACTGGGTCGCCTTCTGAGAGTCGGCTCCGGGGTAGCCGACCGGGGGAAGGCGGCCCAATGCTTTGAATGCTTGAAGGCTCAAATGGCCTGATAATTTTCTGAAGAGCCGGGGGTAGTCAGTTAGGCTACCCGTGGTCATTTACTCCGACAGTAGTCCCCGAAGCTGATTGAGCTTCGAGGTTGGGTGGGAGTCGAGAAGCTCGGTCAGCTTCCTATCTTGACGAGCCGGCAGCTGGGAGCCGACTTTGGTTGGGTGCGCCGTCTTGGCGAATTTTTTTGGAGTCGGAGGGCGGGAGCCTGCCTGTGCGCGCTCCGGCCCGCGGGCCGGCCACTTGCCGCCTGCGAACCACGTGGCATCCCTTGGCTAAAAAGCCTGCCAGCCCATGCGCGCGACGGGACGTCGCCGCAGGTCGGGGGCCCGCCACGCCTACGCCCGGGCCCAGGCGCGGATTCTCTGCGGCCCGAAGCCGCCCGCACGTCTTCCTGCGGCGGTTTCGGCATGCCTTTAGGGCGTAATAATCGCGAGGCGTGGGGGGAGTGGGTGCAGTTAATCCCACATCTCACTCCACGCCCTGCCTCCCCGGCTTCACCGCGCGAAGCTATAAGTAGGGGGAGGGGGGAGAGCGGCAGGCGCTCGCACGCCCCTCCCCTCTCCACCATCTTCTTCCTTCTGCTCTCTCTTGCGACAGCGCCTCACCGCCGCACCGCTCCGCCACTCGATCCTCCGCCGCCGCGCTCATTCTCGCCAGCCCTACGCCACGATGCAGTTCCGCGGGGATTGGGACGGCTCCAACATCCATGAGGATCACATCGAGTTCCTCCGCAAGACGCGGCGGCTGCCCGGCGCGGACAAGGTGGAGGTCCGTCTTGCGCCGGCGAAGGAGATTACGCCGGAGCCGGAGGAAGGCGAGCGGGTAGTCTTCCGCTCGCATTTCTTGCGCGGCATCGGCTTGCCCGTGAGCGCCTTCTTCCGCTCCTTTCTCGATTTTTACCAACTCCAGCCGCACCACCTTACCCCGAATACGGTGGTGCTGCTGTCCGCCTTTGTTACCTTGTGCGAAGGCTACCTCGGCGTCCTCCCCACCCTCGAGCTCTGGGGGGAGTTCTTCCAGTCCAAGCTGGGCACGCGCATGCAGGGCGTGCCTGCTCAGACTGGCGCCTTCGTCGCGATGCGGAGGGTGGCTGCCGACAACCCCTTCCCCGTCATCACGCTGATCCAGTCGTTGAAGCTATGGCAGAAGTCATACTTCTACATGAAGAACGTCGCCCCGCAGGGTGACTACGTCAATCTGCCGGCTTACGAAGCCGGCCCACCGGCAGGCAGGCGGCCCCAGTGGTCCTATCGGGCCGTGACGCTGACGCCGGCTGGAGCCGCAGCTGCCGCCCGACTACGGGTGATGATCCAGTCGGAGGGCTTGTCGGGGCCCGACCTGCTGGCCGCCTTCTTCACGCACCGGGTGCTCCCGCTCCAGAGCCGCCCTCATCTGATCTGTCAGATGAGCGGCCAGCTCGATCCGAGTCGAATGTGCACCAAAGACATGCCGCACGACGAGGTGGCCCATATGGTGAACTACCTTGCGAACTGCAAGCTCTCCGCAGAGTGGCAGTTCGGCAAGGAGCCATATTGCCGAGCTCACCCGCCGCCCACGGTATGTTCTCTTTCTCTCTTTCTTCTCCTCTCAGTTTTGTCGCCGAGTTCCTTTTGGCCGACTCTGACTAGTCGGCTTGTCTCGACAGAGCCCTCTTCTTCGGCCTGCAGGCGGGTCGGGCGCGGAGCGCCGATTCGTCCCCAACCAGACGGAGCACGATCTGGAGGACCCCGACTTGGGGGCGGCCGCTATGGACGACAACACCGAGGCAGGCGGTGGCCAAGCCGGCGGCGAGGCGGGCGGCTCCGGGCTTGGAGTCAGCTTCGACGACTGGCCAGACGATGACGAGGCTGAAGTCGTCCCACGCCGCCAGCCGGTGCCTGGCCAAGGTGCGGGTTCCTCCGCCACGCCGCCTGCTCGAGGCGGCGGGCAGAAGCGTCGTGCCGCGCCGGGCTTGTTCGGCAGTCGGCCGAAGAAGCCCAGAGGCGGGGCAGCGGCGACCAGGCGGGAGGAGGCGGCCGCGAAGGCGGCCCGCTTCCGCAAGGCGGTGAAGCAGCCGCAGACGGTGTCGGCGTAAGTGTATACTCCTTCGTGTATTCTTCTTATTTCTTTTCTCTGGTAGCTCCTGAGTCCTTGTCTTTTCTCCAACAAACCAGGGCTCCATTGTCGCTCGAGCGGGTTGCTGCTGCCTCCGTCGTTGGGTCGCCGGGAGGATCCGGGAGCACTACTCGCCGCGTGGACCCCCGTGCCGATCTTCTGGCGGCGACGGAGCGGAACGCGCGGGAGGAGCGGGAGGCGCGGGAGGCGGAGGCACTGAGGGCGGTCGCCGCCAAGGCGGCGCAGGAGGAGGAGGCGGCGAAGGCGCGCGCTGACGCCGCGGCCAAGGCCCAAGCTGAGGCTGCGGCTGCGGCGATGTCGGAGGAGGCCTTGCTGGTCACCCCACTGCGCGTTGCGGCGCCTGGGGCCCTAGAGACCTCGCGAAAAGAAGCCGGCAGTGACCAGCCGGGGCTGGAGAGGGAAGACGACATCGTCATCCTGGAGAGGGTGGCGGCACCGGCCCCGCCGACTGGGGCGGCTCAAGGCGGCCGGCCTGATCTGCCGCCTGCGCAGTCGGTCGGGGGCAAGCCGGCCGCGAGGACTGATCTGGCGGTCCGGTCGTCGTCACGTCAGCGCGCGCGGAAGGCCGCCTCAGAGCTGCAGAAAGCTACATCGGAGCCGCAGCCGGCCGCGGGCTCCAGCTCGTCGGCCCAGGACATGGAGGCGGCCAGCGCCAGCTCGGGGTGGACGTCGGGCGGAGGGACGGCCGTGATGAATGTGGCCGTGCAGGACGTCCGAACCCGGCTCCAAGCCCAGGCTACGGCGCTGAGGAAATACAACGACGAGTTCCTTGCGACGCGGGCGGCCATCCGGGTTAGTCTTCTTATCTTGCCTCTTTTTGATCTTGGTTTCTTCCGTGGGGGCGCGTCAGCGCACCCACTGGGTGTAGTCCCCGAGTTCCGAGTCGGCTGCTGAGCAGGCGGCTTGGAACTTCTTAGTGGATCTAGTTTTGCTATTCTTGCTCTTACTTCGTTCTTCTGCCTGTCTTGCAGGACTACCACAATCTTCGCGCGGCTGCCTTCAACTCCCAGGCTCGGGAGCTGACCCAAAAGACCGCCGACCTGTCTGAGAGCCGGGGTAAGTGCTTCGTTCTTTATCTCACGTGGGGGCGCGTCAGCGCACCCACTGGTGTAGTCCCCGAGATTTGGGCCGACTGCTGAGCAGTCGGGTCGGATCTTCCTTGACGACTTCTTATTGCTTCTTCTTTCTCTGCCGTCCCTGCAGCGGCCAACGCCAGTCTAAGGGAGCAACTAGGAGGGTCTCAGGCTGCCCTTCGTGCCAAGGAGGCCGAGTTTGCCGCCTTGGAGCAGGAACGTGACCGCCTGCGAAGAGGTTAGCCGACCAGGAGGAGAGCCACAAGGCGGCTCTGAAGGCGGTGCAGGACAGCAAAGCCGCCCTCCAGGCCGAGTACGAGACGGAGGCGCCTGGCTGGGCCGAAGCAAGGCAGACGCTGGTCAACGGCTATGGCCAGATCGAAGATTTGGTTGATGGTAAGCCGCCTACTTCTTCGTCCTTTCTTGCCGCCTGCCGCTTTTGGCTCGTTTTCTGACTTGGTGTTTTCTCTTCTTTCTCTTTCTTTCTTGCGCAGAGTACTTCCCTGGCTACTCTACCGCCGCCAACCAGATCATCGAGGCCCGCCGCGAGGCACGGAGGCAGGCTGGCGCCGAGATTGCACGAAGCGCTGCCGGTCGCTGGAGGAGCAGCTCTTGGCGATCCAGGCCCGCCTCCAGCCGGTTCACCGACTGCTTCGCCGGCTTCAACGTGCCGGGGCGCAGGTGTTGGCCGCCCTCTGGCCCGGCGAAGTGGTTCCCCGCACCCCTAGTCGGACTGCCGACTGGCTGGAGGTGGCGGTCGGCCGCTTCGAAGCCTGGAAGGCCTCGGTGGCTCGGTCCGGCGCCAGGCGGGCACTGGAGTTCGTCAAGGCCTGGTATCCCGGCCTGAGTCTGGACCAGCTGGCTACCTGGCGGCAGCAGGCCGACACGGAGCTGGAGTCGGCGCGGCCGGCTATCATCCGGCGGGCTTCGGCGATCGCCGACTACACCGACACCAGCGCCTTCGCCCCTGAGGTAGATGACAACGGTGTTGCCCAGCCGGAGGAATGGTTCGGGCTGAACCCGGCAGACGGCGAAGACTCGGCGGAGGAGATCGACTCCAGCGACGAGGGCGAAGAAGAGGAGGAGGAGGGTGAAGACGCCGGGCCGGATGGTGGGGCGGCCGGCCAGCCTCAACTTGACCGTGCCTCCAGCAATACGTCACGCGCGGGTGCGTCGCCTGCCACCGGCGGTGATCAAGCCGAGACCCGCCAGCCGGCCACTCCTTCAGCCGGCGACGCCGTCTCCACCGACCAACCCGGCTCCCACATCGCGCCTTTAGTCTAGTCTGCTATCTTTTATTCTCCTGCCTTGTCACTTTTGGAACAATATTCTATTAAGTTTACACAATTCCACCCACTGGGGTGTATTCGAACTATGTCGATTGCCGGCCTGTTGGGGGCTTTATATGTATATATGACTATGCAAGTGTTTGGCTTTTCCTTGTTCTTTGCTTTTCATCCTTCTGCTGTTTCCTTTGCCGCCCTCCCTTGGTTGCCGCCTCCCCAGTCAGACAATTGCTCTGCAATCTGTGGCTGGAGAAGTGCTTGGCCAATTGGGAGGGCAAGTACTCTGGCTTTGTTGGATTATAGCGAAGTGTTTGGGAAGCCGGCCAACCGGCTGTTCTGACAGCCGACAAGCCTGTTTGGAGGCCGTCTTTTCGTTATACAAGTTCGTTAGTCCTTAGCCGTTTTTCGTGTGGGCATCCTTTCTGCCTTGGCTCTTGCTAGTCGGACAGTCGGTTCTTGGAGCTGCGACTTTCAACAAGAGCGGACTCGGGAGCCGGCACACTACTTGTCTGACTGCAGGTAGAACTTTAATATAACTTAAGGCGGCCAGTCCCTGGGCCGACTAGTTGAACCCGGTGCTAGACAGAAAATGTAATAATACATTCATGGATATGACACTCGTCACTCATAGATAAATGAAGGCAGTCCCCGAGTGCTCCTCAGGGGGCCTGTTGTTTCGTACTTAATACAAAAGGGTAGCATGATACATACTGCTTTCAACTGTAAAATCTTCTCAGGAGGTTCGCATTCCATGGTCGCTCCGACTCCTTGCCGGAGTCGTCCCTCTTGCGTGCTCTTGGTTTTTGCGCATCGATCAGGTAGTAGGAGTCGTTGCCTAGTGCCTTGCTGATGACGAAAGGGCCTTCCCAAGGGGCCGAGAGCTTGTGCTGGCCGGCTGTTCGCTGGATCAGCCGGAGCACAAGGTCGCCCTCTTGGAAAGATCTTGGCTTGACCTTGCGGTTGTGGTAGCAACACAACCCCTGCTGGTAGATGGCGGATCGGCTGAGTGCCAACAGCCGGCCTTCTTCCAGCAGGTCGACACCGTCTTCTCGCGCTTCCTTGGCCTCCGCCTCCGTGTACATGGTGATCCGAGGCGAGTCGAACTCGATGTCGGTTGGGATGACGGCCTCGGCACCATATACAAGGAAGAATGGAGTGAAGCCAGTTGACTTGTTGGGGGTAGTACGCAGACCCAGAGGACAGCCGGCAGCTCATCGAGCCAGCAGCCGGCCAATCGCTCCAGTGGTACAACCAGTCGGGGCTTGATGCCGGAGAGGATGAGTCCATTGGCTCGCTCGACCTGGCCGTTTGACTGCGGGTGGGCAACGGACGCTAAGTCCAGTCGGATACCCTGCGTCGCGCAGAAATGTGCCAGTGCTCCTTTGGCAAAGTTTGTGCCGTTGTCGGTGATGATGTTGTGCGGTACGCCGTACCGAGTAGTGATGTCGGTGATGAATGTCACGGCAGTCGGCCCGTTCAGCTTCTTGATCGGCTTCGCTTCGATCCACTTGGTGAACTTGTCCACGGCGACAAGCAGATGTGTCAAGCCGCCGCAGGCTGTCTTGAAAGGGCCCACCATGTCCAGTCCCCAGACGGCAAAGGGCCAGGTGAGGGGAATGGTCTTGAGTGCAGAAGCCGGCAGGTGTTGCTTGGAACTGAAGACTTGGCATCCTCTGCAGCTCTTAACTATCTCTTTGGCATCTTCCAAAGCAGTCGGCCAAAAGAAACCGTGGCGGAAAGCTTTGGCCACAAGTGATCTTGAGGCTGCGTGGTGGCCGCATTCGCCTTGATGGATATCCTTGAGGATTGCCACTCCTTTTTTTGGCTCGACACAGCTCTGGAAGACTCCAGTGACGCTGCGCTTGACAAGCTCTCTGTTGATTATTGCATATGCTCCGGCTCGTCGTTGCACTAGTCTTGCTGAGATCTCATCAACCGGCAGCTCTCTGTTGACTAGGAATTTGAGGATGGGCTGGGCCCATGACGGAGCTGTGATTTCTTCTTCTGTTAGTACGGCCACCATGACTCGGGTGGGTGGGTCGGGTGGCGTGGAATTGGAGTCGGCCACCGCTCCTTGTGTTGCTGCAGTCTCCGGGCCGACTGCTGTAGTCCCCGGGCCGGGTTCTGAAGTCCCCGGGCCGGGTGCGACTACGGCAGTCGGCGGGCCAGTTGTCGAAGTCCCCGTGCCGCCTGCGGGGTTCCTCCAGTCGGATCCGGCTGCATCAGGGACAGGCGGTACGAAGATAGAGTCCGACTCTGGAGACGGCTTGATGGACGGCTTGAGGAGGCGCTGGAGGGAGACGCCGGTCGGTATAGCCTGTCGGGTGGAGCCGATCCGTGCCAGGGCATCTGCTTGGTCGTTGTCGGCCCTTGGTACATGAAGGAACTCGCACCCTTCGAAGTACCCACTGATCTGCTGGACGAGGAATCGATAGCTCGCCATGTTTGCATCCTTGGCGTCCCAGTCGCTAGACGACTGCTGGACCACCAAGTCTGAGTCGCCATAACACAGGATCCGGCGTATGCCGAGTTCTTTGGCTAGCCGGAGCCCATGTATGAGCGCCTCGTACTTGGCCACGTTGTTGGAGGCGGCGAAGTGGATTTGCAGCGTGTATCTGAGTTTGTCGCCTTTGGGAGAGGTGAGGACGACGCCGGCTCCCAAGCCGGTGCGCATCTTGGACCCGTCGAAGTGCATCCGCCAATGGGTAGAGTCTGGAGCCGGCGGTAGGTACTGGGTCTCGGCCCAGTCGACGAGGAAGTCGGCCAGTGCTTGGGACTTGATGGCGGTGCGGGGTTGGTAGAAGATTGTGTATGATGCCAATGCAATGGCCCATTTGGCCACCCGGCCGGATGCATCCCGGCTGCCTATGATCTCGGCAAGCGGGGCGGTGCACACGACCGTGATGGGATGCTCTTGGAAGTAGGGCTTCAGCTTCTTGGCGGCGAAGTACACCCCATAGCACATCTTCTGGTAGTGCGGGTAGTTTTCCTTCGAGCTAGATAGCACTTCGCTTAGGTAATACACCGGCCTTTGAACTAGCTGGGCTCGGCCTTCTTCCGGGCGCTGGACCACGACAACTGTACTGACCACTCGGCTAGTTGCGGCAATGTAGAGGAGCATGGGCTCCTTGTGACACCCCAAAATTTTGACCTTGTTTTATTAATTAAAATTTTGCCAGGAAATTAAACTTTTCCATTTGTCTAGATTTACCTTTTGATATTGTGGGTTTTTACCTCAAGTGGAAACTTTCCAAAAGTATTATTGGACTTGTATACTCTCTCTATGAAACAATTCTTTATCAGTGGATTTAATTGCAAGATTGCTTTTCCCTGAGCTTTATTCTTTTAAAATGATTTTTCATGAATTTGGAGTCTCTGTTGCACTGCAACCATTTGATTAATGCATTTAAAATTTTCACCAAAATTTGGGGGTGTCATGTGATGTTTCCACATCACTTTTATGCAAAAATATCTTTTGGTTATTGGAGATTTTGAGCTCTACATCAACTTTTCAAATCTGGTCCAGTAGGTATTTTTGCACTACAACCTATTTAAATATTCCTTTAAAAATTCTTCCAAGTGTTTGGAGATGTCAGTAGATGCATATAATTCAACTTTATGCTAAAACCCAGTGATGTTCTTTGAAATATTTGAGTGAATCAACCTCATCTTCATTCTGCTCCAGTTTGGTGATTTGTACTGCAACCCTATTTTATTTTGCTCTAGTGCCCATGAGCTTTTTCCTGCTTGTAGACCACCCTGCAAAACCCTTAAGTCCAGGAGAGTGGACTCATTGGAGGATTTTTAGTGCTTGCAATGATAGCCTTTAGTTTCTGCCCAAAACTGGTTTTCTCAGAAACTTGCACTAACAAGTTTCTGTTTTTGCCAATATGACCTTGCCATCATCACCTACATCTAAAGAGACACTGGTCTGGAGTTTTTGGCCACTCCAAGAGTTGCCTAGATACACTTAGCATTCTGTCGAACACCTTGTGTTCATGGACAGTTTTGGCATGTTTTCTAGTTGGCATTATGAACTCAAGCCCCTGACCCATCCAGCATGTCCACTAAGATCCTAGCTACTCCTAACCTAGGTCTGCTAATTGCCAGCTGCGCTCTAGCACTCTAGGCTGCCCTGGCATTACGTCAAGCACGTCCCGTGCGTGCTCTGGGCGCACCCAGAGCGCACGTTTTGCACGTGTAGGCGCCCGAGCCGCCGCGTCGCACGGCCGCCTCCCCGCGCCCGCTCTGGCCTTCCCCACTCGCAGCCAACACGCCCGCCCCCTCCCGCGTCGCAGAGCCGCCCCTGACGCCCTAGAGCGCCGCCGTCAGAGCCCTTGGCGGCACGCCGGCGTCGGCAGTAGGCTCCTGCCACGGACGGCGCCGCCCAAACCACCCGCGCGCGCCAGCTGCCCTCTTGAACAGGCCGAGCTCATCCACATGCCCGTCGGGACGCGCTCGTCGCCGCCACGTCGCCCTGCGGCTACAGAACGACGGTCACCGGCGATCCTATCCACGGCCGCCGCGGGACCAACCTCGAACGCCTATTTTTAAGGAGGCCCCCGAGCTCCTCCAAGCACTCATGCGACCCCAGGCCACCCCCATAGCACCCCCACGGCCAGCATTCGACGGATGGTAGCCGTCTTCCTCGACTCCGGTCGGTTCGGCCGCCGCCACCTTCCGGTGCCATTCATCGCAACCAGACCCTCCCCCGTGCATCCAACACCACCATCCGTTTCCCCTCGACCTCACGGAGTCGCCCATCCTCTTAGCTTCGATTGAGAGCCACCATAGCCCAAACCCCCAATCATGCCCGAAACCTCCTCCGTCGCGGAGCTCGCCGCCGGCGACTCCCTTCACCCCCACGGCCCCCTCGACCACCGGGAGGACCGCCCTGGAGCCACGGATCCATCCCTGCCCTCTGGAGCCCGCGAGGAGCCGCCGTTCGTCGGCGGCGATCGCTGGAGTCCCGCCTCCGTTCGGACAGAGGAAGAGGAGGGAGTAGCGAGTGGTCAAACCTGACCAGTGGGCCCCCTGGACCCATTGTCAGTGACCCAGCCCCGCCACCGCATGTTTAAGTGGTCGCGTAAACCCCCGAAGTACGTCTCCTCTGCTTCGAAAGCGTATTCTCCCCCGAAACGTTTTCTTTTTCTGGATTTATTAAAAACAGAACTTTGACTGGCTATATCTTTTAAAATAAAGCTCCAAATGAGTTGATTCTTTTTCCTAGCTCTCTCAAATTTCATCTAGTTTATTTTAAGATTTATTTCAAAAATATTTGGGACAACTTTTTGTACTGTTTTTGAAATGTTTGTTATTTGAATATCTTTCAAAATAGGAAATGGAGAGAGAAGAAAACTTTCAAAAAGTGCACCCCCCTTGCATACTCTTGAAGGCAAGCATTCTGAACTCTGGCATAATATTTTTGTGAGGTGTTTTGATACGACTACAACACCACCTTGACTTGGAGCATACGTTAATTTTTATGTGACGATAAAGTCATACGTATAAGTGCTTAATGGAGATGCTTTGCTGTTAGAAATGGATAAGCTGGTGATGGTAAACATCCTCGTAAGCTTCTCATGCATACCGGAAGGAAGCCGGGAAAGTCGTGGTCTTGGGTAGACACGAGCTTGTCCCTAGTTCCTCGTCGATGTCCGGTATGGCATGGTGAGGCTTGATGAGTGGTGAGTTTATCTGTTAATGGAAATATATTTGTTATGCTAATCATATGGAGAATACTTGGACCTCCTGAGTCGGCCATAGATCGAGTCTTATTCCCGTAAAACCACCATACTTGTTTCGTACTACCACTTGTCCCTGCCGCAGGTAGGGTACGGTTCAGTAAGTTGTCAACCCCGTCCTAGCACACACCGTACAGAGAGGCCATGGTGGAAGATACCGGAGGCCTCCGGTAGGCATGCCACCTGGTCCGGGGGCATGGGTGTTTCCGGTTGGGACCGAGAGGGGGGCACTCCTTAGAGCACGCGATATAAATTTGATCCCATGCTACATCGAGGTTGTAGCCTCCCCACTTAGAGTTTTGCTTGACAGGTGTCGTGGGTGATTCCAGACACCAGTAAGTTAAGCTGGTGTGTGCAGGTCAGGTGTGTTTTCAATTAAAAGACCATAGGCGGAATTAGTCCCGATGGACTAAATAAATCCGTTACTCGTGGGTAAAGAGTACACCCTCTGCAGAGGTTAAATCTTTTCGGATAGCCATGTTCATAGGTAAGGACTACGGTCTGAGATGGGTATAGTGACGGTCTTCGGATGGAGAAACGGCTAAATTAGAACATAGTGACGGTCTTCGGATGGAGAAACGGTTAAACTAGAACATAGTGACGGTCTTCGGATGGAGAAACGGCTAAATTAGAACATAGTGACGGTCTTCGGATGGAGAAACGGTTAAACTAGAACATAGTGACGGTCTTCGGATGGAGAAACGGCTAGACTAGAAATTTTATTATGACCGATGACATATGAGGATTATGATTATTATTATTGTGGACTAACCATTTACTTTATTTGAATTATTGAGTATCCCTGGGACGGTTCTACCTCCTGGATATTCACTGTGATTACTCTTTATAAGCCCTTTATGTGGTGTCGCTCAGACGCCCGACTGCGGCATGCTTGTTATTTAATTATCCTTTATAAGCCCTTTATGTGGTGTCGCTCAGACGCCCGACTGCGGCATGCTTGTTATTTAATTATCCTTTATAAGCCCTTTATGTGGGTCGCTTAGACGCCCGACTGCGGCATGCTTGTTATTTAATTATTCTTTATAAGCCCTTTATGTGGTGTCGCTCAGACGCCCGACTGCGGCATGCTTGTTATTTAATTATTCTTTATAAGCCCTTTATGTGGTGTTGCTCAGACGCCCGACTGCGGCATTGTTAATTTATTTGCACCCTTTCGAGGAGTCATTTCAGACACTCGATCAGTGCATTCTATTTCTACTCCCGTAGTGCATATTCATATTTTTCCTGCATGCGTGCATGATGAATTTTGTTTATTTTGTGACTGACATTATGATCATAAAATATTTCGGAGCATGATTATCCCTTATTATATTATACCCGTGCTCTTAATGTTTGCGAGTACATTCAAACGTACTCACTGGCTTGTCCCTGGCTATTGTCTTGGCCAGATTCCTTGCTTGGAGAGATCATTGCGATGACAGCCCCGGAACCTACGCAATTGTGATAGCAGCCTCGCGAAGATAGGAGTTATCCTGGTCAGCTGGTCTTGTGGGAAATGGAGTCCCATAGACGCAGATGAACCACAAACCGCTTCCGCCATCAACCACTAGAAACCAAGTGTTGTACTCATAGGCCACAGTGGTCTTGTACTACATATTTTTTACTTTGCTTGGAATTTCTGTATCAAGTTGGTGCCTCATCAGCTAACAGTAATCCTGGGGCTGGTGAGCACAAGGGCCATTTTCTGGAAAATTAATATCCGAAAATCCGGGTCCTGACACTCCTTCTCAGTCGGTGCCGCCAGGACAGGTGGAGTGGTCAGCATCTTCTTCAGCTCATGGAAGGCTTGGTCGGCTTGGGCATTCCACTCGAAGTGAGTGGACTTCTTCATGAGTCGGTACAGGGGGAGAGCCTTCTCTCCTAGCCGGCTGATAAAGCGGTTTAGGGAGGCCAAGCACCAGGTGAACTTCTGCACATCTCGCAATTTGGTGGGAATCTCCATCCTCTCGACGGCCTTGATGTTCACAGGGTTGCACTCGATGCCGCGTTCGGAGACCAGAAAGCCTAGCAGCTGGCCGGCTGGTACTCCGAACACGCATTTCTCGGGGTTGAGCTTGATTTGGAATCGGCGCAAGTTGGCGAATGTTTCTTTGAGGTCCTCCAGCAGGGTGCCGCGCTTCTCTGTCTTCACCACAATGTCGTCTACGTAGACGTGGGCATTTCTGCCGAGTTGCTTGAGGAGGCATTTCTGCATGCAACGCTGGAAAGTGGCACCGGCATTCCTTAGGCCGAATGTCATAGTCAGGTAGCAGAAAGCTCCGAATGGTGTGATGAAGGCAGTCTTCAGTCGGTCTGCTGGGTCCAACTTGATTTGATGGTACCTTGAGTAGGCATCCAAAAAACTCAACAGCTCGCATCCGGCTGTGGAGTCTATCACTTGGTCAATCCGTGGCAAAGCAAACGGATCCTTGGGGCAGGCCTTGTTGAGGCTGGTGTAGTCTATACACATACGCCACTTGTTATTCTTTTTCAAAACCAAGACTGGGTTGGCAAGCCACTCTGGAAAAAATACTTCCATAATAAAGCCAGCGGCGAGGAGCCTGGCTATCTCTTCTCCTACGATTCTTCGCTTCTCTTCTGACAGTCGGCGGGGGGGCTGCTTGACCGGCTTTGCGTCGGCTCGGACGTGCAATTTATGCTCGGCGAAATCCTTCGGGACACCCGGCATGTCCTTTGGGGACCATGCAAAGATGTCTCGATTCTCACGGAGGAAGTCGACGAGCTCGCCTTCCTATTTGCTGTCCAGGTTTGCCCCAATGACAGCAAACCTTTCTGGATTCTCCGGGTCCAGAGATATCTTCTTCGTCTCTTTGGCCGGCTGGAAGGAGCCCTGTGCATCATAATCTTTGGGGTTGGGGGACAAAGCCGGCTACTTGCCGGCCATGGCCACAACCCGTTCCAGCATCTTCTTCTCTTCTGCCACCACGAGGGACTCGGCCAGCCGACTGCTGGCCATGGCGCACTCGATGGACTTCTTGTAGTCGCCGGCTACGGTGATGATCCCCTTCGAGCTCGGCATCTTCATCTTTAAGTAGGCGTAGTGGGGCACAACCATGAACTTGGCTAGAGCAGGTCGGCCAAGCAAAGCATGGTAGGGGCTCTCCAGATCCACTACCTCAAACCAGATCGCTTCTTGGCAAAAATGATCCTTGTCTCCGAAGAGAACATCCATCTTGATCTTGCCGATCGGGGAACAAGACAAGCCGGGCACGATGCCATGGAACACGGTCCGGCTAGGCATGAGCTGCTTCGCCTTGATGTTTAGCTTCTCCATGGTATCGCGGTACAGTATATTGATACTGCTTCCGCCATCAATCAGGACGCGGGAGAATCGGGCAGCTCGCCTCTCCGTCGCGAGGGTGACATCCAGGACTAGTGCGTAGGAGCCAGGGGATGGCATCACCTCTGGGTGGTCGGCCTGGCTCCAGTTGATGGGCTTCTCGGACCAGTGCATGAACTCGGGGGCGCTAGAGGCGACTGCGTTGACCTCTTGATGCTGACGGCGCCGACTACGCTTGTCTTCGATTTGGCTTGTGAAGACAACGTAGGCGGCGTGCTCTTCAGGGAACTCATCTTGAATGGCTCCGACTGCCGGCCGAGCCGCCGGCTGCTGGGGGGCTGGAGGCGGTGGGCCGGGAGGCGGAGGCGGCACCAGCCCCTCGCCCTTGGAGATTCACGTGAGCCAGTGGCACTTCCGGGTCGTGTGGTTGGACGGCTTCGCGCCGCTGTGGAACTTGCAGGGGGCGTCGAGAGTCTGCTCGTATGAGAAAGACGGCTGCCAAGCCGGCCTGCCACCCTTCTTCTTGGGAGCGGGCCGTTCTTCGGGTTGCTCATCTTCAACTGTGGCCACCTGCCGACTGGCGGAGGGCGGCATGGGGGCCTTGCGCTTGTGGTCGTTCTGGTAGGGGCGCCGATTGGACTCGCTAGCCGGCGTCTTGGGAGCCGGAGCAAGCACCTTCCCAGAAGCGTCTACTCGGAGCTCGGTCTTCATCGAGGAGTCGGCCGTGGCGTACTTGTCCGCGATGATCAGCAGTTCGTCGAGGGTAGCCGGCTCGTCTCAGAGGAGTCGGTGCTTGAGGAGGGTGCCCTCTCGGCACCCGGCGGTGAAGTACTCGATGGCCTGAACCTCGTGCACCCCTCACAGGAGTTGCGGAGCTCGGCCCACTGCGTGAGGTAGTCGCGGGTCGACTCGCTGGGCCCTTGGACGCACAGGGAGAGCTGGCGAGGCTTGGGAGGCCGCTTGTACGTGCTGGTGAAGTTACGGACAAAGACTTCCGTGAAGTCTAGCCAGCTGTTGATGCCGTAGGGCTTGAGGCTATTGAGCCAGGTGCGCGCCGTGCCCAGTAGCATGAGGGGGACGTACTTCACGGCCACGCGCCGATTGCCGTTGGCTATGCTGACAGCAGTGGAGTAGTCGATGAGCCAATCTTCCGGCTTCACAGAGCCGTTGTACTTGGGCGTGTCTTTGGGGAGCGAGAACCCTTTGGGGAAGGGCTCGTCGCGGATGCGGGGGACAAAGCATGGCGGGCCGACATCGTCTTCTTCTTCTAGCGCCAGGGATCGAGCTAGGCGGTCGATCCGGTGGCGGGCGTCGTTCTCGCCGACTCCTTCGCGGTGGCCTAGTCGGCCACTAAGAGTCGGATGCGTGATAGGCGGCGGGGTGGGGTATCTCTTGCCTCGAGGCGGGGGAGGCGGATTTCCTTGGCGCTCCACCGCTCGAGGGCGGCCTTCCGCGTCGCGCACGATGGTGATACGAGTCCGGCTGCGGCTAGCAGCCGGCTCCTTGTCTTTCCTCACGCGGGCGCCGCTTGCAGTCGGTGACCGGGATGTTGCGGCGTGCTCCCGGCGCGGGGGAGGACTCTCAGCGCGGGCGCCGGCTTCGTGCCGTTCTGCGGCCGCGTCGACCAGCTGCTGGATCCGCCTTGTCATGTAGGGGATGAAGGAAATATGCCCTAGAGGCAATAATAAAGTATTATATATTTCCTTATATCATGATAAATGTTTATTATTCATGCTAGAATTGTATTAACCGGAAACATAATACATGTGTGAATACATAGACAAACAGAGTGTCACTAGTATGCCTCTACTTGACTAGCTCGTTAATCAAAGATGGTTATGTTTCCTAGCCATAGACATGAGTTGTCATTTGATTAACGGGATCACCTCATTAGGAGAATGACGTGATTGACTTGACCCATTCCGTTAGCTTAGCACCCGATCGTTTAGTATGTTGCTATTGCTTTCTTCATGACTTATACATGTTCCTATGACTATGAGATTATGCAACTCCCGTTTACCGGAGGAACACTTTGTGTGCTACCAAACGTCACAACGTAAATGGATGATTATAAAGGTGCTCTACAGGTGTCTCCAAAGGTACTTGTTGGGTTGGCGTATTTCGAGATTAGGATTTGTCACTCCGATTGTTGGAGAGGTATCTCTGGGCCCACTCGGTAATGCACATCACTATAAGCCTTGCAAGCATTGTGACTAATGAGTTAGTTGCGGGATGATTTATTACGGAACGAGTAAAGAGACTTGCCGGTAACGAGATTGAACTAGGTATCGAGATACCGACGATCGAATCTCGGGCAAGTAACATACCGATGACAAAGGGAACAACGTATGTTGTTATGCGGTCTGACGATAAAGATCTTCGTAGAATATGTGGGAGCCAATATGGGCATCCAGGTCCCGCTATTGGTTATTGACCGGAGAGGTGTCTCGGTCATGTCTACATAGTTCTCGAACCCGAAGGGTCCGCACGCTTAACGTTACGATGATAGTTTTATTGAGTTTTGATGTACCGAAGGAGTTCGGAGTCCCGGATGAGATCGGGGACATGACGAGGAGTCTCGAAATGGCCGAGACGTAAAAATCGATATATTGGACGACTATATTCGGACTTCGGAAAGGTTCCGAGTGATTCGGGTATTTTTCAGAGTACCGCAGAGTTACGGGAATTCGTATTGGGCCTTAATGGGCCATACGGGAAAGGAGAGAAAGGCCTCAAAAGGTGGCCGCGCCCCTCCCCATGGTCTGGTCCGAATTGGACTAGGGAAGGGGGACTCCCCCTTCCTTCTTTCTCCTTCTCCCTTCCCTTCTCCTATTCCAACAAGGAAAGGAGGAGTCCTACTCCCGGTGGGAGTAGGACTCCCCCTCCTGGCGCGCCTCTCCTCCCTAGGCCGGCGGCCTCCCCGTTTCTCCTTTATATACGGGGGCAGGGGGCACGCCATGGACACACTTGATATACGATATTTTAGCCGTGTGCGGTGCCCCCCTCCACCAGATTACACCTCGATAATACCGTCGGGGAGCTTAGGCGAAGCCCTGCGTCGGTGGAACATCATCATCGTCACCATGCCGTCGTGCTGACGAAACTCTCCCTCAACACTTGGCTGGATCGGAGTTCGAGGGATGTCATCGAGCTGAACGTGTGTAGAACTTGGAGGTGCCGTACGTTCGTTATTTGATCGGTCGGATCGTGAAGACGTACGACTACATCAACCGCGTTGTGATAACGCTTCCGCTGTCGGTCTACGAGGGTACGTGGACAACACTCTCCCCTCTCGTTGCTATGCATCACCATGATCTTGCGTGTGCGTAGGAAATTTTTGAAATTACTACGTTCCCCAACAGTGGCATCCGAGCCTGGTTTTATGCGTTGATGCTATGCACGAGTAGAACACAAGTGAGTTGTGGGCGATATAAGTCATACTGCTTACCAGCATGTCATACTTTGGTTCAGCGGTATTGTGAGATGAAGCGGCCCGGACCGACATTACGCGTACGCTTACGCGAGACTGGTTTCACCGTTCGGAGCACTCGTTGCTTAAAGGTGACTGGCGGGTGTCTGTCTCTCTCACTTTAGTTGAACCGAGTGTGGCTACGCCCGGTCCTTGCGAAGGTTAAAACAGCACCAACTTGACAAACTATCGTTGTGGTTTTGATGCGTAGGTAAGAACGGTTCTTGCTAAGCCCGTAGCAGCCACGTAAAACATGCAACAACAAAGTAGAGGACGTCTAACTTGTTTTTGCAGGGCATGTTGTGATGTGATATGGTCAAGACATGATGTGATATAATGTGTTGTATGAGATGATCATGTTTTGTAACCGAGTTATCGGCAACTGGCAGGAGCCATATGGTTGTCGCTTTATTGTATGAGATGCAATCGCCATGTAATAGTTTTACTTTATCACTAAGCGGTAGCGATAGTCGTAAAAGCAATAAGTTGGCGAGACGACAACGATACTATGATGGAGATCAAGGTGTCGAGCCGGTGACGATGGTGATCATGACGGTGCTTCGGAGATGGAGATCACGAGCACGGTGCTTCGGAGATGGAGATCACAAGCACAAGATGATGATGGCCATATCATATCACTTATATTGATTGCATGTGATGTTAATCCTTTATGCATCTTATCTTGCTTTGATTGACGGTAGCATTATAAGATGATCTCTCACTAAACTTTCAAGACAATAGTGTTCTCCCTGAGTATGCACCGTTGCGAATGTTCTTCATGCTGAGACACCACGTGTTAATCGGGTGTGATAGGCTCTACGTTCAAATACAACGGGTGCAAAACAGTTGCACATGCGGAATACTCGGGTTAAACTTGACGAGCCTAGCATATATACAGATATGGCCTCGGAACACAGAGACCGAAAGGTCGAGCGTGAATCATATAGTAGATATGATCAACATAGTGATGTTCACCATTGAGACTACTCCATCTCACGTGTTAATCAGACATGGTTTAGTTGCTTTGGATCACGCAATCACTTAGATGATTAGAGGGATGTCTATCTAAGTGGGAGTTCTTAAGTAATATGATTAATTGAACTTAAATTTATCATGAACTTAGTCCTGATAGTATTTTGCAAATTATGAGATCAATAGCTCGCGTTGTTGCTTCCCTGTGTTTATTTTTGATATGTTCCTAGAGAAAAATTATGTTGAAAAATGTTAGTAGCAAAGATGCGGATTGGATCCGTGATCTGAGGATTATCCTCATTGCTGCACAGAAAAATTATGTCCTTGATGCACCGCTAGGTGACAGACCTATTGCAGGAGCAGATGCAGACGTTATGAACATTTGGCTAGCTCAATATGATGACTACTTGATAGTTTAGTGCACCATGCTTAACGGCTTAGAATCGGGACTTCAAAGACGTTTTGAACGTCATGGACCATATAAAATGTTCCAGGAGTTGAAGTTAATATTTCAAGCAAATACCCGAGTTGAGAGATATGAAGTCTCCAACAAGTTCTATAGCTAAAAGATGGAGGAGAATCGCTCAACTAGTGAGCATGTGCTCAGATTGTCTGGGTACTACAATCGCTTGAATCAAGTGGGAGTTAATCTTCTTGATAAAATAGTGATTGACAGAATTCTCTAGTCACCATCACCAAGTTATTAGAACTTCGTGATGAACTATAATATGCAAGGGATGACGAAAGTAATTCCCGAGCTCTTCGTGATGCTGAAATCGACGAAGGTAGAAATCAAGAAAAACATCAAGTGTTGATGGTTGACGAGACTACTTCAAGTGTTGATGGTTGACAAGACCACTAGTTTCAAGAAAAAGGCAAAGGGAAGAAGGGGAACTTCAAAAAGAACGGCAAGCAAGTTGCTACTCAAGTGAAGAAGCCCAAGTCTGTACCTAAGCCTGAGACTAAGTGCTTCTACTGCAAAGGAACTAGTCACTGGAGGCGGAACTGCCCCAAGTATTTGGTGGATAAGAAGGATGGCAAAGTGAACAAAGGTATATTGGATATACATGTTATTGATGTGTACTTACTAGTGTTTATAGCAACCCCTCAGTATTTGATACTGGTTCAGTTGCTAAAGAGTAGTAACTCGAAAACGGGAGTTGCAGAATAAACAGAGACTAGTAAAAGGTGAGGTGACGATGTGTGTTGGAAGTAGTTCCAAGTGTGATATGATCATCATCGCACACTCCCTATACTTTCGGGATTAGTGTTGAAACTAAATAAGTGTTATTTGGTGTTTGCGTTTAGCATGAATATGATTTGATCATGTTTATTGCAATACGGTTATTCATTTAAGTTAGAGAACAATTGTTGTTCTGTTTACATGAATAAAAACCTTCTATGGTCATACACACCAACGAAAATGGTTTGTTGGATCTCGATCGTAGTGATACACATATTCATAATAATGAAGCCAAAAGATGCAAAGTTAATAATGATAGTGCAACTTATTTGTGGCACTGCCGTTTAGGTCATATTGGTGTAAAGCGCATGAAGAAACTCCATACTGATGGGATTTTGGAATCACTTGATTATGAATCACTTGATGCTTGCAAACCGTGCCTCATGTGCAAGATGACTAAAACGCCGTTCTCCGGAACTATGGAGTGAGCAACAGATTTGTTGGAAATCATACATACAGATGTATGTGGTCCGATGAATATTAAGGCTCGTAGCAGGTATCATTATTTTCTGACCTTCACAGATGATTTGAGCAGATATGGGTATATCTGCTTGATGAAACATAAGTCTGAAACATTTCAAAAGTTCAAAGAATTTCAGAGTGAAGTGGAAAATCATCGTGACAAGAAAATAAAGTTTCTATGATCTGATCGTAGAGAAGAGTATTTGAGTTACGAGTTTGGCCTTCAGTTAAAACAATGTGAAATAGTTTCACTACTCACGCCACCTGGAACACCACGGTGTAATGTTGTGTCCGAACGTCGTAATCGTACTTTATTAGATATGGTGCGATATATGATGTATCTTACCGATCTACCACTATCGTTTTGGGGTTATGCATTAGAGACAGCTGCATTCACGTTAAATAGGGCACCATCAAAATCCATTGAGACGACGCCTTATGAACTGAGGTTTAGCAAGAAACCAAAGTTGTCGTTTCTTAAAAGTTTGGGGTTGCGATGCTTATGTGAAAAGGTTTCGTCCTGATAAGCTCAAACTCAAATCGGAGAAATGTGTCTTCATAGGATACCCAAAGGAGACAGTTGGGTACACCTTCTATCACAGATCCGAAGGCAAGACATTCGTTGCTAAGAATGGATCCTTTCTAGAGAAGGAGTTTCTCTCGAAAGAAGTGAGTGGGAGGAAAGTAGAACTTGATGAGGTAACTGTACCTGCTCTCTTATTGGAAAGTAGTTCATCACAGAAATCTGTTTCCGCGACACCTACACCAAGTAGTGAGGAAGTTAATGATAATGATCATGAAACTTCAGATCAAGTTATTACTGAACTTCGTAGGTCAACTAGATCAAGATCCGCAACAGAGTGGTACGGTAATCCTGTTCTGGAGGTTATGTTACTAGACCATGACGAACCTACGAACTATGAAGAAGCGATGGTGAGCCCAGATTCCGCAAAATGGCTTGAGGCCATGAAATCTGAGATGAGATCCATGTATGAGAACAAAGTGTGGACTTTGGTTGACTTGCCTGATGATCGGCAAGCAATTGAGAATAAATGGATCTTCAAGAGGAAGACGAACGCTGATAGTAGTGTTACTATCTACAAAGCTAGAATTGTCGAAAAAAGGTTCTCGACAAGTTCAAAGTGTTGACTACGATGAGAGTTTCTCACTCGTATCTATGCTTAAGTCTGTCCGAATCATGTTAGCAATTGCCGCATTTTATGAAATATGACAAATGGATAAACAAAACTGCATTCCTTAATGGATTTATTAAAGAAGAGTTGTATATGATGCAACTAGGAGGTTTTGTCAATCCTAAAAGTGCTAACAAAATATGCAAGCTCCAGCGATCCATCTATGGACTGGTGCAAGCATCTCGGAGTTGGAATATATACTTTGATAAGTTGATCAAAGGATATAGTTTTATACAGACTTGCAGTGAACCCTGTATTTACAAGAAAGTGGGCGGGAGCACTACAACATTTCTGATAAGTATATGTGAATGACATATTGTTGATCGGAAATAATGTAGAATTATTCTGCAAAGCATAAAGGAGTGTTTGAAAGGAGTTTTTCAAAGAAAGACCTCGGTGAAGCTGCTTACATATTGAGCATCAAGATCTATAGAGATAGATCAAGACGCTTGATAAGTTTTTTCAATGAGTACATACCTTAACCAGATTTTGAAGTAGTTCAAAATGGAACAGTCAAAGAAAGAGTTCTTGCCTGTGTTACAAGGTATGAAATTGAGTAAGACTCAAAGCCCGACCACGGCAGAAGATAGAAAGAGAATGAAAGTCATTCCCTATGCGTTGGCCATAGGTTCTATAAAGTATGCCATGTTGTGTACCAGATCTATTGTATACCCTACACTGATTTTGGCAAGGGAGTACAATAGTGATCTAGGAGTAGATCACTGGACAGCGGTCAAAATTATCCTTAGTGGAATAAGGAAATGTTTCTCGATTATGGAAGTGACAAAAGATTCGTCGTAAAGGGTTACGTCGATGCAAGTTTTGACACTAAATCTAGATGACTCTAAGTCTCGGTCTAGATACATATTGAAAGTGGGAGCAATTAGCTAGAGTAGCTCCGTGCAGAGCATTGTAGACATAGAAATTTGCAAAATACTTACGGATCTGAATGTGACAGACCCGTTGACTAAAATTATCTCACAATCAAAACATGATCACACCTTAGTACTCTTTGGGTGTTAATCACATAGCGATGTGAACTAGATTATTGACTCTAGTAAACCCTTTGAGTGTTGGTCACATAGAGATGTGAACTATGGGTGTTAATCACATGGTGATGTGAATTATTGATGTTAAATCACATGGCGATGTGAACTAGATTATTGACTCTAGTGCAAGTGGGAGACTGAAGGAAATATGGCCTAGAGGCAATAATAAAGTATTATATATTTCCTTATATCATGATAAATGTTTATTATTCATGCTAGAATTGTATTAACCGGAAACATAATACATGTGTGAATACATAGACAAACAGTGTGTCACTAGTATGCCTCTACTTGACTAGCTCGTTAATCAAAGATGGTTATGTTTCCTAGCCATAGACATGAGTTGTCATTTTATTAACGGGATCACCTCATTAGGAGAATGACGTGATTGACTTGACCCATTCCGTTAGCTTAGCACCCGATCGTTTAGTATGTTGCTATTGCTTTCTTCATGACTTATACATGTTCCTATGACTATGAGATTATGCAACTCCCGTTTACCGGAGGAACACTTTGTGTGCTACCAAACGTCACAACGTAAATGGGTGATTATAAAGGTGCTCTATAGGTGTCTCCAAAGGTACTTGTTGGGTTGGCGTATTTCGAGATTAGAATTTGTCACTCCGATTGTCGGAGAGGTATCTCTGGGCCCACTCGGTAATGCACATCACTATAAGCCTTGCAAGCATTGTGACTAATGAGTTAGTTGCGGGATGATGTATTACGGAACGAGTAAAGAGACTTGCCGGTAACGAGATTGAACTAGGTATCGAGATACCGACGATCGAATCTCGGGCAAGTAACATACCGATGACAAAGGGAACAACGTATGTTGTTATGCGGTCTGACCGATAAAGATCTTCGTAGAATATGTGGGAGCCAATATGGGCATCCAGGTCCCGCTATTGGTTATTGACCGGAGAGGTGTCTCGGTCATGTCTACATAGTTCTCGAACCCGAAGGGTCCGCACGCTTAACGTTACGATGACAGTTTTATTGAGTTTTGATGTACCGAAGGAGTTCGGAGTCCCGGATGAGATCGGGGACATGACGAGGAGTCTCGAAATGGCCGAGACGTAAAAATCGATATATTGGACGACTATATTCGGATTTCGGAAAGGTTCCGAGTGATTCGGGTATTTTTCGGAGTACCGGAGAGTTACGGGAATTCGTATTGGGCCTTAATGGGCCATACGGGAAAGGAGAGAAAGGCCTCAAAAGGTGGCCGTGCCCCTCCCCATGGTCTGGTCCGAATTGGACTAGGGAAGGGGGGCGCCCCCTTCCTTCTTTCTCCTTCTCCCTTCCCTTCTCCTATTCCAACAAGGAAAGGAGGAGTCCTACTCCCGGTGGGAGTAGGACTCCCCCTCCTGGCACGCCTCTCCTCCCTAGGCCGGCGGCCTCCCCCTTGCTCCTTTATATACGGGGGCAGGGGGCACCCCATGGACACACTGGATATACGATATTTTAGCCGTGTGCGGTGCCCCCCTCCACCAGATTACACCTCGATAATACCGTCGCGGAGCTTAGGTGAAGCTCTGCGTCGGTGGAACATCATCATCGTCACCACGCCGTCGTGCTGACGAAACTCTCCCTCAACACTCGGCTGGATCGGAGTTCGAGGGACGTCATCGAGCTGAACGTGTGTAGAACTTGGAGGTGCCGTACGTTCGGTACTTGATCGGTCGGATCGTGAAGACGTACGACTACATCAACCGCGTTGTGATAACGCTTCCGCTGTCGGTCTACGAGGGTACGCGGACAACACTCTCCCCTCTCGTTTGCTATGCATCACCATGATCTTGCGTGTGCGTAGGAAATTTTTGAAATTACTACGTTCCCCAACATTATCGTTGAAGTATTCCATCCTGAGTGGTTGGCTAATCCGGTGCTGTTCCTCAAGAAGAATGGCACTTGGCGTATGTGTGTGGACTACACAGATCTCAACAAAGCTTGTCCAGCAGATCCTTTTGCCCTTCCCCGTATTGATCAAATTATTGATGCTATGGCGGGTTGCGAGCGTTTAAGCTTTTTGGATGCATACTTTGGTTATCATCAGATCAAAATGGCAGTTAAGGACTAGTAGAAGACAGCCTTCATAACTTCCTTTGGAGCCTTCTGCTATGTGTCCATGCCCTTTGGGCTCAAGAGTGCCCAGGCGACTTATCAGCGGTGTGTGCAGAATTGTCTACATAAACAGATCGGCCGCAATGTTCACGCCTATGTGGATGATATTGTGGTAAAATCAAGGAAGAAGGAGACATTGATTGATGACTTCAAGGAAACTTTTGATAACCTAAGAGTTTATAAAATGATGCTTAATCCGGCCAAGTGTGTCTTTGGTGTACCTGCAGGCAAGCTCTTGGGCTTTTTGGTGTCTAACAGGGGCATTGAAGCTAATCCGGAAAAGATCAAGGCCATCACCTCCTTGGCTAAACCAAAATGTATCAATGATGTTCAACGCCTGGCAGGGCAGATTGCCGCGTTGAGCCGGTTTGTCAGTCGCCTTGGCGAGAAGGCCATCCCTTTATATCAGATGCTGAAGAAAACGGATAATTTCATCTGGAGTGACGCCGCTAATGAAGCATTTGAGGACTTAAAGCGGCAGCTGGCTAATCCGCCGATTCTCGCTGCTCCAGTGGACAAAGAACCATTGTTGCTATATGTGGCAGCTAATGCTCGGGCTGTTAGTGTGGCTATTGTGGTGAAGCGCAAGGAGGCAGGAAAGGAATATCCGGTTCAGCGGCCGGTTTACTATATCAGTGAGGTACTTATTGAGTCCAAGCAGAGGTACCCGCATTGGGAAAAATTGGTGTATGGGGTTTTCATGGCAAGCCGGAAGCTTAAGCAGTATTTCCAAGGTCATCCCATCACGGTGGTCAGCTCTGCTCCTTTGGGGGATATAATCCAGAACAGGGAAGCAACTGGTCGGATTGCTAAGTGGGCTATCGAGCTCGGGCCTCACGGGTTGAAATACATACCCCGAACGGCGATCAAATCTCAGGCACTTGTGGATTTCATCAATGATTGGACAGAATTACAAGCGCCAGAGGAGAAGCCGGATCACACTTATTGGACTATTCATTTTGATGGGTCCAGGCAATTGGAAGGCTCGGGGGCTGGAGTCGTATTAACTTCCCCACGAGGTGATAAGTTTTGTTATGTTCTCCGTTTAATGTTACCTTGCACTAACAATGCAGCTGAATATGAGGCTTTACTCCATGGTCTTCGGATGGCTAAGGAGATGAACCTCAGCCGAGTTAAGTGCTTCGGTGACACGGATCTGGTGGCTCAACAAGTGTCCGGCACTTGGGATTCCAAGGACCCATTAATGGCAGCATATCGTCGTGAGGTGGATATTGTTGCAGGTCACTTTAAAGGTTATCAGGTGGATCATGTGGACCGGCGGAAGAATGAAGCGGCGGACGCTTTAAGCCGCCTGGGTTCCCAACGTAAACCGGTTCCACCTAATGTCTTCCTGGATGTTTTGCATAATCCGTCCGTCAAGCTCCTTGGTGAAGAGGATTTGGCTGTTCCTGATCCGGAGGCTCAGTTGGTGGCGGCTCTTCATGTTATCCCGGATTGGACGATTCCATATCTGGCGTATATGAACCAGGGCGAGTTACCAGAGGATGAAACCTTGGCCAGGCAGATAACCCGGCGGTCCAAGTCCATGACTATTATCAATGGAGAGTTACATCATTGTAGTGTGACAGGGGCGTTTCAACGCTGTGTGTCTCCTGAGGAAGGCCATGAAATTTTGCGTGAGATCCACGAAGGAGATTGTGGTCACCACGCCGATTCAAAATCTTTGGTGGCCAAGGCGTTTCGTCACGGTTTCTATTGGTTGACAGCTCATGCTGATGCCGAGGACTTGGTCAAAAGATGTGATGGTTGTCAGAAATTCTCAAGGCGCGCTCATATACCGGCTCAAGAATTGAGGATGATTCCAATCACCTGGCCATTTGCAACTTGGGGGCTAGATATGGTTGGGCCTTTCAAGAGGTCCAAGGACAAGAAGACCCACCTTTTGGTGGCAGTTGATAAGTTCACGAAGTGGGTGGAGGCAGAGCCAGTTAGTAAGTGTGACGCAGCCATGACGGTTCAATTTATCAAAAAGGTGATCTTCCGGTTTGGCTTTCCACACAGTATTATAACAGACAATGGTACCAATCTGTCAAAGGGTGCCATGAAGGAGTTCTGTCAACGTGAGCACATCCGGCTTGACGTGTCATCAATGGCTCACCCCCAGTCCAATGGTCAAGCGGAGAGGGCCAATCAAGAGATCTTGAGAGGCATCAAACCCCGGCTTATGGTTGCTTTTCAACGGACGCCGGGTTGTTGGGTTGAGGAGCTACCTTCAGTGTTATGGAGCATCAATACCACACCCAACAGATCGACAGGATACACACTGTTCTTCATGGTTTATGGAGCGGAAGCGGTTCTTCCTAGTGACATCCGTCATGACTCACCTCGTGTAGCGGCATACGTTGAAGCTGACAACGAGAAAGCACGGCAGGAAGCTCTTGACCTGTTAGATGAGGAGCGTGACATGGCGGCAGCCCGTTCGGCGTTTTATCAGCAAGATCTGCGTCGTTATCATAGCCGCCGGGTTAGAACCAAAACCTTTCAGGAAGGAGATTTGGTGCTTCGACTCATCCAGGATCAGACGGATATGCACAAGCTATCCCCCCCTTGGGAAGGACCTTTTGTGGTCAGCAAGAATCTGCACAATGGGTCATACTACCTAATCGATGTTCGAGAGCGCAAGGACTCACGTAAATCGGAGAAGGAGACCAACCGGCCGTGGAATATTGCTCATCTTTGGCCTTACTATACTTGAGCTACAGGCTCTGCTTATGTACATATTATGACACTGTATATATTATGATTAATATAATAAACCGGAACCTCAGCTAAAGCGGGGTATCTGTTGTTTTCTTACACCATGTGTGGTTACATGGAGCTTACAAAGCGGCGTCCGGTTTACCCCTTGATTTAGCTTCTCAAAGCTTGACATTAGATCACTTGGGGGCTTGGTCGTATCCGAACCATAGCTACACCTCTTGATCGGCGCAATGCCACAACATCACTTGGGGGCTTGGTCGTATCCAAACCATAGCTACACCTCTTGATCGGCGCAATGCCACAGCATCACTTGGGGGCTTGGTCGTATCCGAACCATAGCTACACCTCTTGATCGGCGCAATGCCACAGCATCACTTGGGGGCTTGGTCGAACCCGACCATAGCTACACCTCTTGATCGGCGTAATGCCACAGCATCACTTGGGGGCTTGGTCGAACCCGAACCATAGCTACACCTCTTGATCAAATTTGGGGCCTGGCAGCCCGTGAAAAGCCACGACTACAACGGTTTTTATTTGCCTTTTGCTGAGTTTTCTTTGTTTTAATAAGATTTGTGACGTTTTTAAACCAGTGTTTATCAGCCCGGTTAGGCTATCAACTACAAGTTGACAGTATACAATCAAATTATAATCTGGAGACTATCAGCCCGGTCTGGTTTTGACTCAAAGTCACCAGTATGGAATAAACTGGTGTTTATCACAGCCCGGAACGGTTTTATGATAAATCGGCATCATATAACAGGAGTTACTTCTACTCCGGGTTAGGGTTATTACCCTCATTACAAAGTTGGTCAGCCAACACTATGCCTAAAGGTCACAGGTACCATCTATTTCCATATTTGGTTATCTTCTACCTTGGTTATAAACCTTGGTCATATATATATTTGGGTATCATGACCCGCCTGGTGGTAAACCGCCAGGGCACTTTAAGCTTCTTATCTGCAGGAACAACTTGAATAAATAGCTATGGATTATGAACATCATATCTTAAGCATGGCGGATTAACACGCATCAGTTGCAGATAGATATGCACGAAGGCATAACAAACCAAGTGTTTTAGCTAGCCTATTACAAGGCGTTTCAGTGCCCAAAGGGATAATTGTTTTCTCAATAAGCATTGCAGCAAGTGGAAGATTAAACCGGCCCCCGGATTATGATTGCTTATCAGCTTGACTTGACGGCCGCGGATCATCTTGCACCGGTTCATCTTCGTCCCTACCCAGCGGCTGGAAATCAACAGTTGTCCAGTCGATCCTAGTTAAAGCTTGGAACACAGCTTCGTCGCTTATAAGGGTGGACGGTTCAATGTTGTCGGAGTAAATGACCACGGGTAGCCTAACTGACTACCCCCGGCTCTTCAGAAAATTATCAGGCCATTTGAGCCTTCAAGCATTCAAAGCATTGGGCCGCCTTCCCCCAGTCGGCTACCCCGGAGCCGACTCTCAGAAGGCGACCCAGTCTCAGAAACTTCGCCCAAGATAACTACGAGATGGCCGACTCCAGGAGGCCGGCCATGGAGAACGCGGACTCCCAAGAGCGGGCCATGAAGAACGCCGACTCCAAGAAGCCGGCCAGGACCGCACCCACCAAAATTACGCCCACATAACGGTGACAAGACGGGGTGTGGCCACAGTGCGGCCCACTACCCCCGGATCCCGAGGCAGGCATGGCCACAGGACGCCGTACGGGTCAGCCATCTCCCGTCCGGCTCGGCACTGCAGCCATGCTGGCCTCAGCGTCATCCACGACGAGCGCCAGTACGGCCCACTGGCGGCGGGCCCCTTGGCTAGAGAGAGGCACGAAGGCGGCCCAGCCCCCCCAGTCGGCCAGGGGCATAGCCGGACCCCAGAAGCCGGCTACCCCCTCCCTCGAAACATGAGCCACATTAAGGAGACAAGACGAGGTGAGGCTACAGTGAGAGCCCTCGAGGCGGCACACTGTAGCCACGCTTACCTCGACAAAGCCCTCGTCATCAGAGGCGAGGCTACAGTAAACAGCCGCCGACAAGACCCCCGGGCGGTGGGGCCGGCCTGTCGACCAAGAGGCCGGCAGCCGGCGGGACCCACCACTCGGCGGACCCCAATGACCGGCGGAGAAGCCGGCGAGCATAGACGCTGACGGCTGGGACCCGCGCCCAGCCGGATTACAATTGTACCCCCGGGGGGTAGGCCTATATAAACCCCCCGGGGCACCCATGCAAAGGGTTGGCTCCTTAGAGTTACACACACACCATATAGAGAGGAAAGCAAGAGCTAGACTTGCTCTTCGCCCCCTTGAACCAAACAGCTCAAGGAGCACTTGTAGCTACTCGTTCTGATCTAGTGATCATGCGGAGACCCTGCAGAGCAGGACTAGGGGTGTTATCTCCACGGAGAGCCCGGAACCTGGGTAAGATCCGCCGGCGAGCATGTCTTCGCCTCATCCCGTTTCCAGGCACCGGCGACGTCTTACTGGCTCCCACAATGATAAGCCACCCGTTGGCATATGTCGCACCTACCACCTGACATTTGGCGCCCACCGTGGGGCCAGGCGCACCGTCGTCCGGAGACCTGTTCTGGACGGGAACCCTTTTTCTCCCCCGCGAGCGCAGCCAGCCTGCTGCGCCCGATGGCGTTTGCCCCGACGCGCTGCAAGGCGTCGACGACGCCTGCGCGGCGAGCCACCTCGCCGATCTGCTCGGCGAGACTCGCATCTCCGACGAGCCCGCGTCCGACGCGGGCACGGACTACCCCGAGAGCCGCCTCGTCAGCCTCCTCGACCAACTTCACGTCTCCAGCGAGCCTGCTGCAGACTTGGAGTCAGTCGGCTCCACCGACCCGATGCTCGTCGATTCCGACACGGCATGGCTCGACGCCTACCCCTCCGACGTGGTGGTCTTCGACGACCCTCTCCCTCGAGCTGACAGCGGCAGTAGCGCTGTCACCGAAGTGTTGGTCTTCAGCCACGTCGCCAACTCGGGCGAGAACGCCCACGACGCCCTGCAAACGCGATGCACGACCTATCCGTCCCCATCCCGGCCGACGCCGACGCCGAGACCTTGGAGGCCCGCCGCCTCGCCCTCATCGCGGAAGGCCAGAAGATAGCCTCAATGAGACGCATCACCGAGGCCCACCAGCGCGAAGTCGACCGCGCCGCCTTTGGCACGCCGCCCCATGGCGGGCCGAGCCGAGCCGGCTTCATCCAGAAGTGCGGCGCGGCTATCGCCAGCATGCTGGGGGCAGACCGCCCCGTCTACGCCACCCCGCTCGAGAATCTGCGAGCCGCCCAGGCGGCCGCTGAAGAGCTAAATGGGCTGGGAGCCGATGAGCTCCCCTGTTGGGGAACGTAGTAATTTCAAAAATTTCCTACGCACACGCAAGATCATGGTGATGCATAGCAACGAGAGGGGAGAGTGTTGTCCACGTACCCTCGTAGACCGACAGCGGAAGCGTTATCACAACGCGGTTGATGTAGTCGTACGTCTTCACGATCCGACCGATCAAGTACCGAACGTACGGCACCTCCAAGTTCTACACACGTTCAGCTCGATGACATCCCTCGAACTCCGATCCAGCCGAGTGTTGAGGGAGAGTTTCGTCAGCACGACGGCGTGGTGACGATGATGATGTTCCACCAACGCAGGGCTTCGCCTAAGCTCCGCGACGGTATTATCGAGGTGTAATCTGGTGGAGGGGGGCACCGCACACGGCTAAAATATCGTATATCAAGTGTGTCCATGGGGTGCCCCCTGCCCCCGTATATAAAGGAGCAAGGGGGAGGCCGCCGGCCTAGGGAGGAGAGGCGCGCCAGGAGGGGGAGTCCTACTCCCACCGGGAGTAGGACTCCTCCTTTCCTTGTTGGAATAGGAGAAGGGAAGGGAGAAGGAGAAAGAAGGAAGGGGGCGCCCCCCTTCCCTAGTCCAATTCGGATCAGACCATGGGGAGGGGCGCGGCCACCTTTTGAGGCCTTTCTCCCCTTTCCCGTATGGCCCATTAAGGCCCAATACGAATTCCCGTAACTCCCCGGTACTCTGAAAAATACCCGAATCACTCGGAACCTTTCCGAAGTCCGAATATAGTCGTCCAATATATCGATTTTTACGTCTCGGCCATTTCGAGACTCCTCGTCATGTCCCCGATCTCATCCGGGACTCCGAACCCCTTCGGTACATCAAAACTCAATAAAACTGTCATCGTAACGTTAAGCGTGCGGACCCTTCGGGTTCGAGAACTATGTAGACATGACCGAGACACCTCTCCGGTCAATAACCAATAGCGGGACCTTGATGCCCATATTGGCTCCCACATATTCTATGAAGATCTTTATCGGTCAGACCGCATAACAACATACGTTGTTCCCTTTGTCATCGGTATGTTACTTGCCCGAGATTCGATCGTCGGTATCTCGATACCTAGTTCAATCTCGTTACCAGCAAGTCTCTTTACTCGTTCCGTAATACATCATCCCGCAACTAACTCATTAGTCACAATGCTTGCAAGGCTTATAGTGATGTGCATTACCGAGTGGGCCCAGAGATACCTCTCCGACAATCGGAGTGACAAATCCTAATCTCGAAATACGCCAACCCAACAAGTACCTTTGGAGACACCTGTAGAGCACCTTTATAATCACCCATTTACGTTGTGACGTTTGGTAGCACACAAAGTGTTCCTCCGGTAAACGGGAGTTGCATAATCTCATAGTCATAGGAACATGTATAAGTCATGAAGAAAGCAATAGCAACATACTAAACGATCGGGTGCTAAGCTAACGGAATGGGTCAAGTCAATCACGTCATTCTCCTAATGAGGTGATCCCGTTAATAAAATGACAACTCATGTCTATGGCTAGGAAACATAACCATCTTTGATTAACGAGCTAGTCAAGTAGAGGCATACTAGTGACACTCTGTTTGTCTATGTATTCACACATGTATTATGTTTCCGGTTAATACAATTCTAGTATGAATAATAAACATTTATCATGATATAAGGAAATATATAATACTTTATTATTGCCTCTAGGGCATATTTCCTTCAGTCTCCCACTTGTACTAGAGTCAATAATCTAGTTCACATCGCCATGTGATTTAACATCAATAATTCACATCACCATGTGATTAACACCCATAGTTCACATCTCTATGTGACCAACACTCAAAGGGTTTACTAGAGTCAATAATCTAGTTCACATCGCTATGTGATTAACACCCAAAGAGTACTAAGGTGTGATCATGTTTTGATTGTGAGATAATTTTAGTCAACGGGTCTGTCACATTCAGATCCGTAAGTATTTTGCAAATTTCTATGTCTACAATGCTCTGCACGGAGCTACTCTAGCTAATTGCTCCCACTTTCAATATGTATCTAGACCGAGACTTAGAGTCATCTAGATTTAGTGTCAAAACTTGCATCGACGTAACCCTTTACGACGAATCTTTTGTCACTTCCATAGTCGAGAAACATTTCCTTATTCCACTAAGGATAATTTTGACCGCTGTCCAGTGATCTACTCCTAGATCACTATTGTACTCCCTTGCCAAAATCAGTGTAGGGTATACAATAGATCTGGTACACAGCATGGCATACTTTATAGAACCTATGGCCAAGGCATAGGGAATGACTTTCATTCTCTTTCTATCTTCTGCCGTGGTCGGGCTTTGAGTCTTACTCAATTTCATACCTTGTAACACAGGCAAGAACTCTTTCTTTGACTGTTCCATTTGGAACTACTTCAAAATCTTGTTAAGGTATGTACTGATTGAAAAATCTTATCAAGCGTCTTGATCTATCTCTATAGATCTTGATGCTCAATATGTAAGCAGCTTCACCGAGGTCTTTCTTTGAAAAACTCCTTTCAAACACTCCTTTATGCTTTGCAGAATAATTCTACATTATTTCCGATCAACAATATGTCATTCACATATACTTATCAGAAATGCTGTAGTGCTCCCGCTCACTTTCTTGTAAATACAGGCTTCACTGCAAGTCTGTATAAAACTATATCCTTTGATCAACTTATCAAAGTGTATATTCCAACTCCGAGATGCTTGCACCAGTCCATAGATGGATCGCTGGAGCTTGCATATTTTGTTAGCACTTTTAGGATTGACAAAACCTCCTGGTTGCATCATATACAACTCTTCTTTAATAAATCCATTAAGGAATGCAGTTTTGTTTATCCATTTGCCATATTTCATAAAATGCGGCAATTGCTAACATGATTCGGACAGACTTAAGCATAGATACGAGTGAGAAACTCTCATCATAGTCAACACTTTGAACTTGTCGAAAACCTTTTTTTTGACAATTCTAGCTTTGTAGATAGTAACACTACTATCAGCGTCCGTCTTCCTCTTGAAGATCCATTTATTCTCAATTGCTTGCCGATCATCGGGCAAGTCAACCAAAGTCCACACTTTGTTCTCATACATGGATCCCATCTCAGATTTCATGGCCTCAAGCCATTTTGCGGAATCTGGGCTCACCATCGCTTCTTCATAGTTCGTAGGTTCGTCATGGTCTAGTAACATAACCTCCAGAACAGGATTACCGTACCACTCTGGTGCGGATCTTGATCTAGTTGACCTACGAAGTTCAGTAATAACTTGATCTGAAGTTTCATGATCATTATCATTAACTTCCTCACTACTTGGTGTAGGTGTCGCAGAAACAGATTTCTGTGATGAACTACTTTCCAATAAGAGAGCAGGTACGGTTACCTCATCAAGTTCTACTTTCCTCCCACTCACTTCTTTCGAGAGAAACTCCTTCTCTAGAAAGAATCCATTCTTAGCAACGAATGTCTTGCCTTCGGATCTGTGATAGAAGGTGTACCCAACTGTCTCCTTTGGGTATCCTATGAAGACACATTTCTCCGATTTGGGTTTGAGCTTATCAGGGAGAAACCTTTTCACATAAGCATCGCAACCCCAAACTTTTAAGAAACGACAACTTTGGTTTCTTGCTAAACCTCAGTTCATAAGGCGTCGTCTCAACGGATTTTTATGGTGCCCTATTTAACGTGAATGCAGCTGTCTCTAATGCATAACCCCAAAACAATAGTGGTAGATCGGTAAGATACATCATATATCGCACCATATCTAATAAAGTACGATTACGACGTTCGGACACACCATTACACCGTGGTGTTCCAGGTGGCGTGAGTAGTGAAACTATTTCACATTGTTTTAACTGAAGGCCAAACTCGTAACTCAAATACTCTTCTCTACGATCAGATCATAGAAACTTTATTTTCTTGTCACGATGATTTTCCACTTCACTCTGAAATTCTTTGAACTTTTGAAATGTTTCAGACTTATGTTTCATCAAGCAGATATACCCATATCTGCTCAAATCATCTGTGAAGGTCAGAAAATAATGATACCTGCTACGAGCCTTAATATTCATCGGACCACATACATCTGTATGTATGATTTCCAACAAATCTGTTGCTCTCTCCATAGTTCCGGAGAACGGCGTTTTAGTCATCTTGCCCATGAGGCACGGTTCGCAAGCATCAAGTGATTCATAATCAAGTGATTCCAAAATCCCATCAGTATGGAGTTTCTTCATGCGCTTTACACCAATATGACCTAAACGGCAGTGCCACAAATAAGTTGCACTATCATTATTAACTTTGCATCTTTTGGCTTCATTATTATGAATATGTGTATCACTACGATCGAGATCCAACAAACCATTTTCGTTGGTGTGTATGACCATAGAAGGTTTTTATTCATGTAAACAGAACAACAATTGTTCTCTAACTTAAATGAATAACCGCATTGCAATAAACATGATCAAATCATATTCATGCTCAACGCAAACACCAAATAACACTTATTTAGTTTCAACACTAATCCCGAAAGTATAGGGAGTGTGCGATGATGATCATATCACACTTGGAACTACTTCCAACACACATCGTCACCTCGCCTTTTACTAGTCTCTGTTTATTCTGCAACTCTCGTTTTCGAGTTACTACTCTTTAGCAACTGAACCAGTATCAAATACTAAGGGGTTGCTATAAACACTAGTAAGTACACATCAATAACATGTATATCCAATATACCTTTGTTCACTTTGCCATCCTTCTTATCCACCAAATACTTGGGGCAGTTCCGCCTCCAGTGACCAGTTCCTTTGCAGTAGAAGCACTTAGTCTCAGGCTTAGGTACAGACTTGGGCTTCTTCACTTGAGTAGCAACTTGCTTGCCGTTCTTTTTGAAGTTCCCCTTCTTCCCTTTGCCCTTTTCTTGAAACTAGTGGTCTCGTCAACCATCAACACTTGAAGTGGTCTCGTCAACCATCAACACTTGATGTTTTTCTTGATTTCTACCTTCGTCGATTTCAGCATCACGAAGAGCTCGGGAATTACTTTCGTCATCCCTTGCATATTATAGTTCATCACGAAGTTCTACTAACTTGGTGATGGTGACTAGAGAATTCTGTCAATCACTATTTTATCTGGAAGATTAACTCCCACTTGATTCAAGCGATTGTAGTACCCAGACAATCTGAGCACATGCTCACTAGTTGAGCGATTCTCCTCCATATTTTAGCTATAGAACTTGTTGGAGACTTCATATCTCTCAACTCGGGTATTTGCTTGAAATATTAACTTCAACTCCTGGAACATTTTATATGGTCCATGACGTTGAAAACATCTTTGATGTCCCGATTCTAAGCCGTTAAGCATGGTGCACTAAACTATCAAGTAGTCATCATATTGAGCTAGCCAAACGTTCATAACGTCTGCATCTTCTCCTGCAATAGGTCTGTCACCTAGCGGTGCATCAAGGACATAATTTTTCTTTGCAGCAATGAGGATAATCCTCAGATCACGGATCCAATCCGCATCTTTGCTACTAACATTTTTCAACATAATTTTTCTCTAGGAACATATCAAAAATAAACACAGGGAAGCAACAACGCGAGCTATTGATCTACAACATAATTTGCAAAATACTATCAGGACTAAGTTCATGATAAATTTAAGTTCAATTAATCATATTACTTAAGAACTCCCACTTAGATAGACATCCCTCTAATCATCTAAGTGATTGCGTGATCCAAAGCAACTAAACCATGTCCGATTAACACGTGAGATGGAGTAGTCTCAATGGTGAACATCACTATGTTGATCATATCTACTATATGATTCACGCTCGACCTTTCGGTCTCTGTGTTCCGAGGCCATATCTGTATATATGCTAGGCTCGTCAAGTTTAACCTGAGTATTCCGCGTGTGCAACTGTTTTTCACCCGTTGTATTTGAACGTAGAGCCTATCACACCCGATTAACACGTGGTGTCTCAGCACGAAGAACTTTCGCAACGGTGCATACTCAGGGAGAACACTATTGTCTTGAAATTTTAGTGAGAGATCATCTTATAATGCTACCGTCAATCAAAGCAAGATAAGATGCATAAAGGATTAACATCACATGCAATCAATATAAGTGATATGATATGGCCATCATCATCTTGTGCTTGTGATCTCCATCTCCGAAGCACCGTGCTCGTGATCTCCATCTCCGAAGCACCGTCATGATCACCATCATCACCGGCTCGACACCTTGATGTCCATCGTAGTATCGTTGTCGTCTCGCCAACTTATTGCTTTTACGACTATCGCTGCCGCTTAGTGATAAAGTAAAACTATTACATGGCGATTGCATCTCATAGAATAAAGCGACAACCATATGGCTCCTGCCAGTTGCCGATAACTCGGTTACAAAACATGATCATCTCATACAACACATTATATCACATCATGTCTTGACCATATCACATCACAACATGCCCTGCAAAAACAAGTTAGACGTCCTGTACTTTGTTGTTGCATGTTTTACGTGGCTGCTACGGGCTTAGCAAGAACCGTTCTTATCTACGCATCAAAACCACAACGATAGTTTGTCAAGTTGGTGCTGCTTTAACCTTCGCAAGGACCGGGTGTAGCCACACTCGGTTCAACTAAAGTGAGAGAGACAGACACCCGCCAGTCACCTTTAAGCAACGAGTGCTCCGAACGGTGAAACCAGTCTCGCGTAAGCGTACGCGTAATGTCGGTCCGGGCCGCTTCATCTCACAATACCGCTGAACCAAAGTATGACATGCTGGTAAGCAGTATGACTTATATCGCCCACAACTCACTTGTGTTCTACTCGTGCATAGCATCAACGCATAAAACCAGGCTCGGATGCCACTGTTGGGGAACGTAGTAATTTCAAAAATTTCCTACGCACACGCAAGATCATGGTGATGCATAGCAACGAGAGGGGAGAGTGTTGTCCACGTACCCTCGTAGACCGACAGCGGAAGCGTTATCACAACGCGGTTGATGTAGTCGTACGTCTTCACGATCCGACCGATCAAGTACCGAACGTAGCACGACGGCGTGGCGACGATGATGATGTTCCACCGACGCAGAGCTTCACCTAAGCTCCGCGACGGTATTATCGAGGTGTAATCTGGTGGAGGGGGGCACCGCACACGGCTAAAATATCGTATATCCAGTGTGTCCATGGGGTGCCCCCCTGCCCCCATATATAAAGGAGCAAGGGGGAGGCCGCCGGCCTAGGGAGGAAAGGCGCGCCAGGAGGGGGAGTCCTACTCCCACCAGGAGTAGGACTCCTCCTTTCCTTGTTGGAATAGGAGAAGGGAAGGGAGAAGGAGAAAGAAGGAAGGGGGCGCCCCCCTTCCCTAGTCCAATTCGGATCAGACCATGGGGAGGGGCGCGGCCACCTTTTGAGGCCTTTCTCCCCTTTCCCGTATGGCCCATTAAGGCCCAATACGAATTCCCGTAACTCCCCGGTACTCTGAAAAATACCCGAATCACTCGGAACCTTTCCGAAGTCCGAATATAGTCGTCCAATATATCGATTTTTACGTCTCGGCCATTTCGAGACTACTCGTCATGTCCCCGATCTCATCCGGGACTCCGAACTCCTTCGGTACATCAAAACTCAATAAAACTGTCATCGTAACGTTAAGCGTGCGGACCCTTCGGGTTCGAGAACTATGTAGACATGACCGAGACACCTCTCCGGTCAATAACCAATAGCGGGACCTAGATGCCCATATTGGCTCCCACATATTCTACGAAGATCTTTATCGGTCAGACCGCATAACAACATACGTTGTTCCCTTTGTCATCGGTATGTTACTTGCCCGAGATTCGATCGTCGGTATCTCGATACCTAGTTCAATCTCGTTACCGGCAAGTCTCTTTACTTGTTCTGTAATACATCATCCCGCAACTAACTCATTAGTCACAATGCTTGCAAGGCTTATAGTGATGTGCATTACCGAGTGGGCTCAGACATACCTCTCCGACAATCGGAGTGACAAATCCTAATCTCGAAATACGCCAACCCAACAAGTACCTTTGGAGACACCTGTAGAGCACCTTTATAATCACCCATTTACGTTGTGACGTTTGGTAGCACACAAAGTGTTCCTCCGGTAAACGGGAGTTGCATAATCTCATAGTCATAGGAACATGTATAAGTCATGAAGAAAGCAATAGCAACATACTAAACGATCGGGTGCTAAGCTAACGGAATGGGTCAAGTCAATCATGTCATTCTCCTAATGAGGTGATCCCGTTAATCAAATGACAACTCATGTCTATGGCTAGGAAACATAACCATCTTTGATTAACGAGCTAGTCAAGTAGAGGCATACTAGTGACACTCTGTTTGTCTATGTATTCACACATGTATTATGTTTCCGGTTAATACAATTCTAGCATGAATAATAAAAATTTATCATGATATAAGGAAATATATAATACTTTATTATTTCCTCTAGGGCATATTTCCTTCAGATAAATGCAGCCGCCAAGAGCCTGGCTACTTCTTCTCCAATAGCTTTGCGTCTTTCTTCATTGAACCGGCGAAGAAATTGCTTGACTGGTTTATACTTGGGATCAACATTGAGAGTGTGCTCAGCGAGTTCTCTCGGTACACCTGGCATGTCGGAAGGCTTCCATGGAAAGATGTCCCGATTCTCACGGATGAACTCGATGAGCGCGCTTTCCTATTTCGGATCCAAGTTAGCGCTGATGCTAAACTGCTTGGACGAATCACCAGGCACGAAGTCAACAAGCTTAGTCTCATCAGCCGATTTAAACTTCAGGGCCGGATCATGCTCTGTAGTTGGTTTCTTCAACGAAATCATATCTGCCGGATCAACATTGTCCTTGTAAAACTTCAACTCTTCTGTTGCACAAACCGACTCAGCATAAGCCGCATCACCTTCTTCACACTCCAGAGCAATCTTGCGGCTCCCATGCACGGTTATAGTTCCCTTGTGACCCGGCATCTTGAGCTGCAGATAGACATAACAAGGTCGTGCCATAAACTTAGCATAAGCTGGCCGTCCAAATAGGGCATGATACGGGCTGCGGATTTTCACCACTTCAAAGGTCAAGGTTTCTGATCTCGAGTCATGCTCATCTCCAAAAGCCACCTCCAGAGCTATCTTACCAACAGGATATGCTGACTTACCAGGAACTACACCATGGAACACCGTATTGGACGGTTTAAGATTTTTATCTGTTAACCCCATGCGGCAGAAAGTTTCATAATAAAGGATATTGATACTACTCCCTCCATCATGAGTACCTTAGTGAACTTATAACCTCCCACCTAAGGTGCCACCACCAGAGCCAGATGACCCGGATTATCAACCCGGGGTGGATGATCTTCTCTACTCCACACAATCGGCTACTCGGACCAGCGCAAATAATGGGGCACCGCCGGTTCAACGACATTCACCACCCTTTTATGAAGCTTCTAATCGCGCTTGTCCAAGCTAGTGGTGAAGACATGATACTTTCCGCCATTCAACTGCTTCGGGTTGCTCTGGTAACCCGACTGCTGCTGCTGATTGCCCTGATGATTATAGCCAACTTGATTACCCTGATTACTTTGATTGTTATGTCCACCCTGATTACCGTGGAAGCCTGAACCGGAATTTCCTCCACCATAACCCGGCCCATGAGACCCAGGGCCCGAACCACCTGATGGCCCATGATCATACCAGAAAGAATCAGAATTTTTGAACTCTTGCATGATGTAACAATCTTTCCAGAGGTGCGTGGACGGTTCCTCCTTCGTCCCATGCTTTGGACAGGGCTTGTTCAATAGATAAGACAAACGGTCCGGATTAGGATTTGGCCTTCCACCGCGCTGGGGCGGTTTACCCTTACGCCGCTGGCCCTTGTCGTGTGTATTAGTATTAGCCACAAAGTCTAAACCATGGTTCGCCTTGCGCTTGCCGCCGTTTCCATGACCCGCCGGGTTGTGGTGCTGCCCCTTGGTGTTGCCGCTCTTCTTTCCCTTCCCTGTCTTATCATCGTTAGACTCAGGATCCTTGGTACTATCAGAGTCGGGATACTTCACGAGTGCAGCCATGAGGGTTCCCATGTCATTACAATGACGTTTGAGCCGTCCCAACTTCAACTTCAGGGGTTCAAACCGGCAATTGCCTTCCAATGTTAAAACTGCGGTGTCAGCATTGATGCGATCTGATGAATGCAAAATCTCTGAAACCCGGCGGTGTCAGCATTGATGCGATCTGATGAATGTCATGTCTGATGAACTGCGGTTGTTGACTCTCCTTCCTCCTGGACACAGGCAGCTAAGTCCACAATTGACATGGGCTGCTTGCATGTATCCTTGAAATTCTGAATAAACCGGGCTCTCAACTCGGCCCATGACCTGATAGAATTAGCCGGTAAGCTCTTTAACCAAGTGCGGGCTGTCCCTTCTAGCATCATGGTGAAGTATTTCGCACATGCCGCATCATCCACATCCAACATCTCCATGGCCATCTCATAGCTTTCGGCCCATGTTTCAGGGGATAGATCGGCGGTGTAATTCGGTGCCTTGCGCGGGCCCTTGAAATCCTTGGGCAGGCGCACATTGCGCAATGCTGGGACAAGACATGGCACTCCCAAAGAACTAGAGGTAACTCCTGGTTCCACCGATGTGGTTGGACGAACCGGAGTAAGCTGACGGGCTTCATGCTGCGCCGCTAACTCGGCTTCTCTGCGTGCCCGAGCCCGGTCCACCACCTCCTGAGCATCACCAGCACCACCCGCCGGGTCATTGCCACGGGGCGGATCACGGTTCCGCGCATTGCTTGACATTGCCGGTTCATCCATATGCCTGCTGTAATTCCGGCTTGGACGGGGAGTATAATGAATCCGATCGCGACTATATGAATAAGCCTCCTGTTGAACCAAGGCTGTCTGAAGAAGCTCCTTAACCCGACGTGTCTCAACCGCCGCTGGAGAATCGCCTTTGATCGGGATGGCCGCCAGCCGTGAAGCGGCAGCGACAATGTTGTCCATCGGGTTAGAATAATGACCCGGCGGTGTGGGGACATGCGGTGTTACAATGTTGTTCTGACGAGGCGGATCCACCAAACGTGGCTGAACCGGCGCCCCTGCTCCAGGTGCCTCCGCCCGGTTTACCACCGGCGGATTACTGGTCCCTGCTCCTGGGGTGTTAAAGAGATTCCTAGCGTCATAAACCGGGGGCAGGCGAGATCGGTGCCTCCTCTTCAGGACTTCGTTCGACGCACTCTGATCCAGCATAATCCAGTAAGCTTGTGCATCCAAAGCGGCCCACTCTGCGGCTATCCTGGTATCCTCAGCTGCTAAGTCGGCTTTGGCCTGGGTGATCTGATCTTTCACTTTCGCGATTTCCGCATGTGTGCATCCTGATCCGCTGGGTTAACCTCCGCCATTAGCGTTGCCAACGCGTCAAACAAATCAGATAGAACCTGAGCCGGCGGTCGCACAGGGCCTCCTGCCCCGGCCGCTGCCGCCGCTGCCGATCCGGAAATCATCGCCGCTGCAGTCGAAGAGTGGAGCGCCGGTTGCGTGCCGGCCATGAAGATCGCAACCCGGTTTGGCAGATCAAAGGGGTCTGGAATACTGTCGTCATCGGAACAGCCCCCAATCCGGCCATCTTGTAACTGATATAACGACTCGATTTCTCCAGTCGATGACTCGTCGCCGGAATAAACGACGGTCTCACCACCAGATTCCGATCTATCCTCAGATTCCCCTCCATGGATAACTCCCACGAAGGCACGCTTCATGATAGGCTTGACCCGGGCAGATCTCGCACGCTGAGCCGTTTCGACAAGGTCGGTGCAGATGTCCGGCTCAGGGCCCGGTTCACCGATCATGCCAATGAAAATGTGTATGCCACCAAAGGGGACCCGGTACCCGTACTCGATTGAGCCGGCCTCGGGGCCCCAGCCTGCATCATCGATGTAGAGCTTGCCGTGACGACTCTTGGTTATCCGGCCCACAGCGTAACCCTTGAGTCCTTCGAAGTTGCCCTCCAAGAACTCGAAACCATCGTGCGATAGCCCCACGGTGGGCGCCAATTGTCGTGGTTTTGTCACGGCAGATGTCCTAGAGAAAGGACTTAGTCGTGGAGCCATCGCTACGGGTTAGCTTAAAGGGGTTAAAGAGGACAAGGGACGCAAGAGAGTTTATACTAGTTCAGCCCCTTACGATGAAGGTAAAAGCCTACGTCTAGTTGTGATGGAATTGATGGGGTTTCGATGACCAGGGAGCGAATACGCTTTGCCTAAGTCTCGAGTTGTTGTCTATTTTCCCTGAACCGCCACCGGGTCGTCCCCTTATATACATGGGTTGACGCCCGCTGGTTTACAGAATCCCGAGGCCGACTCATAATCGTGTCCGGCTCGGTCTCTGCTACTTCTATCTTACAACACAAGTTTACATGTCAAAACCGGTTTATGTCTACAGGCCTTAAACCGGCTTTGGGCCCTGGGCCTTCATGAAGCTTCACCGTTTGTCTTCATGGACTTCAGATACAGATGAACTACTTATGGGGTTAACCCGGCCTCTCCTGGCCGGTTTACGCCCAGTGGTAATATCCCCAACAGTGGTAGTTGTAGTACTTAATTTTTTATATTATAACATCTGCTCTGCGTGAGAAATCCAATCTGGACACATGAACTGCTCAACTGCTGCCACTTAGGTTTATATATTTTCCATGTTTTGAAGTGCCATAGATCCAAAATCATAACATCAGTCTGTGGAATCTGTTTTTCCAACACTTAGCAACTTTTCCACACTCAGATCTGTAAATCAATAATTGTGTGGGCGGCTTAGCTCAGAAATCGTAACCTGCCAGGTACCATTAGTCCCCTTTTAAGCCGCCAATAGTTCACCTTTATAATTTCAATGCTAGCCTCTGGTTTAACACCTTTGCAGTCATACTTCATCATTATTTGCCTTTAAACTAACAACCGACTTAACCATATAATTTAAACCGGCATAATTCTCCTTTCAGATCATCAAAAAATGGCTAAGACATACACTGCTTGCAACTGGGTCCAATCCCGGGTCACTGAAGAAGACCTGAACAACTTCGTTGCAACCGGCACCTGAGCCAAGAAAGAGGACCTCCACTGGAGGGTCCCTGGCGAAGAAAATCCACCTAAGCCCAAGGACGGAGAAGTGATTGTTTTCACTGACCACATGATTCGGGGGTTCAGCCCGCCCGGCTCAAAGTTTTTCCGCGACGTACTTCATTTTTTCCAACTTCACCCTCAAGATATTGGGCCCAATTCTGTGTCCAATATTTGCAACTTCCAAGTATTTTGTGAAGCTTATCTTCAAGACGAACCCACAGTTGAATTATTCAGAGAATTTTACTACTTAAACCGTTAGACAGAGTTTACTGATGGGCCCAGCTTGGAACTTGGTGGGGTTTCAATTCAGAAGAGGAAAGAAGCCAGCTTTCCCTATGCCAAGCCGCCGAGTCATCCCAAAGATTGGAACCAAACTTGGTTCTACTGTCGAAACACATCTCCAGCAGACAAGAATCCCCTGCCGGGTTACCGCGACCACCGGCTTAGCAACACACATCCGCTTCCCCCACGGATCAACGCGAAGGAGCGGGCCAAATATGCATGAGCTTTTTCAAAGCTTAGAGCCTTCATTGCTAACGACCTAACCAGCATTGACTTTGTTCGGTGCTGGGTGTCATGGAGCATCTTGCCATTAAGCCGTCGCCCCGGCTTAATGTGCGAATACACTGGTGATTTAAAAGATCCCGAGCGCCACTGCGACATTCAACTGTCCGACGCAGAAATTAATGAAGCCACCAAGGCGTTGCTGAACGAACCTTTGGCAGATTGCAGTAAAACAGGACTTAGTCCTTTCTACTCCTTCAACAAGCCGCCAGCTGTAAGTGTTGCACACCTTCTGTTTAAACACATTTGCTTGAATACTGCCCACTTATGACCTTTTGATTTTAACAGGCCAACTCTTCATTTTGGAAGAAGAAACCGCAAGAAAAACCGGCCAAAATGGCTTGTACCAAGACCAAGGTCACCAAGAGGCCTGCTAAGAAGAAAACCATTGAGCCCATCGGGTTAAACTCGGATGATGATGAGTCGGAGGTAGAACTTTACTCTCTTGGCTCATTTTTTATACATCTCATTGACAATGATTGTTCTCAGGAGGAAGCCGACACCAGCCGTGCAGATGATGCAGAGGTAATTATTCTTTCCTCCGGCTCAGAACCTCTGCCAACACAGAAAACCCGACAAGCAAGCTGGAAAGTAAGCTTTTCTCACCCTTTAGCTCACTCGGATCCCAACTTTCTTTTGAAGAAGCAGCAACATGAAGGTCGCCGTACAACTCGGAACAGTGGCGGTGGAGTTTTATCCTTCGGCTTACCGAACACCCCAACACCTCGCAAACGTCGACAGGAGGTCTAAAAAATTTCTGACTTAGATTATCCAAAGGCCGGTGTTTACCGACAACCTCTTAATCCCTTCGATTCAAATTATCAGGGAACATCTCACTCTTCCTCTGGCGACTCAACAGGGACTCATATCCCGGCCTTCAAACCGGTGCCAGGGTAAGATTATCAAACTTTTGCTTTTAATTATATACTCAATGGTTGTACTAATCTTGGCTTGCATTTCATTCATAGGGCCATGGCAAAACCCAGCAAGAAGGTGAAGGTGACCAAAACTCTTGAGAACCCTTCTGAGTCGGAGCAGCAAACAGAAAAAACCTCTCAAGCTCCTGAAGCCACAGTTGATGAACCACCACTGGTTGATCACAATGTTGACGTTGACCAGATGAACGTTGATCCGGCCATCACCGATCTGCCAAGCCCCATCAAAATAGCAAGCCCTATTAAGCCGACGGAAGAAAAAGACGATGATGTTACCATCACTGGGCATGGCTATACAAAGCCAGGCAAACCCACTGTCCTATCCAAACACAACGCTAAGGAAGAAACTTCTATTGCTAACAAGGGCAAGTGGTCAGCCAATCTGGATAGTTATGCCAGTTTCAGTGCCCAAGAAATTCACTCTGGGTATTTGAAACGTCTTTATGCAAGCCGCAACTATGAAGCCGGCTTAGTAAATTTGATGAAGGAGCGCTATGAGGTAAACACTGCAACTTTTTTCCATATGAATATACTTCCATTAGCCGCCAAGTTTATTGGACATGATAGAATAAAATGTGCTATAAACTTCAATAGTTGCATAGATCGGATCCAGTAGCCCCCAAGGGCCGGTTTATGCTTTCAAGATAAACCAGGACTTATAATAACAGTACTGCAACTTTGCATGTGTAGCCCCCAAGGGTCGGTTTGATCTGTCAAGATGAACCGGGACTTTAGATAATAAGGATTTAATTTCCCGTCTGTAGCCCTCAAGGGCCGGCATAATCTGTTAAGATAAGTCGGGTCTCAATACCATATATATCCAGAAAATCTAAGCATATAGCCTCCATGACTCGGCTATAATCAGCATACAACAACCAAATCATCATAAACTTGTCTTGAAAAAGAGCGAGGTGCATTAGCCCCCAACACTACAAAAAAAGACACTTCCGTGATGATACGTGTTTGTCATAGTAGGTCACGTTTTCTGTCATGCATGTACATCCATGAAAATTTTATGAAAGAATCAAGATAGTCATACCTGTGCTGTCGTAGAAGTGTTCCATGACATTACCAAAATTATCATCACGGAAGTGTTCACTTCCATGACGATAAATCGCGCGTCATGGAAGAGCTTTCGTCAAGGGTGACCGACACGTGGCATCCACTGTAACGGGTCACCGTTAAGCTATCGGGTCCAGTTTTGGATCGGATAACCCGCTAACAACTCGGACCAATGAGGATTTTCCACGTGTAAAATTCTCATTGGCCGGAGGAAACACGTGTTGGCTCACCGTTGGGACAGATCTCATCCATTCATTGGACAGGAGGCACCTATGATACGTCGGCATGTGGCACGACCCAACAGAGGCCCATTCCGATGAAAAGGCCGGCCCGTTTGACTTGGTCAAAAGGTAACGGGCCGGCCCACGGAAAGCCTATTAATGGCCTGTTCGTATATAGCCCATTTACGGCCCGCTAACTTACGACCCGTTAAGGCCTATCGGAATTAAGCCCAGTAGCTTCATTTGGGCCGTCCAATATGATTCCAGCCCATTGTAACTTCCGGCCCATGTATGGCCCATGATGTCTTTCGGCCCATACAAGGCCATTTGTAACTCTTGGCCCATTAACGGCCCGTGGTGAATCTGGCCCGCAATGAACAGTGTACCCCTTTATACCCATTAACGGCCCATTATTCCATTGGGCCGTTTCTAACCCGTGTTATCTTTCGGCCTTCTCAGGCCCATTTATTCTTGGGCTCATTTCCAGCATTCGGTTACTTATGGCACGTTATTGGCCTTTTCTGCTTGTGGGCCAAACTCAGCCCGCGGTTACGATCGGCCCATTTGCAACCTATTAATCCGTTGGGCCGTTTTCATAGCGTCATCAAATACAGCCGATTAACGATGGCCCGTTATTGTCGGCCCATGAACGGGCGATTCCAAATCTAGCACGTTTACGGCCCATAATGCGGTCTGTTATTGGCCCATGTTTGGCCTATCCATCATACGGCACGTAGAAGACCCATTGATGCTACGGCCCATAGAAGGCCCATTGTTTCTATGGCCCCTAGAAGGCCCATTGTTTCTACAGCCCGTACGAGGCCCATGGTAACTGCAGGAAATATGTAGCCCATGGTTATTGTGGCCTAGTTTTAAAAAATAGGTTATTGCGGCCACTAGCAAACCGCGGGAAAAGAACTGCACTGACTACAAGCAAACAAATAAACAAGACAAAAAGGAAATAAATAAGCAAGCAACTTACGCTAGGCTATCCCGACTATTACACATATTACATCCACTGGGCATTAAAGTTCGCCACCAGTGCAAATATAGGGAACAAAGCAGCATATCATATACACTGGTTGTCAATGTTGGCGACCAGTGCAAATAAACGCTGCAGCAAAACAAGTCCAGAACTGAAACCACTTCAGAAGATCTCAAGAAACAATATCCTGGGTACCCATAATGCTGGCAAGATGCTTAGAAAGCTTATTAACTTTCTCTTGTTTGGCTCTTAAATCCTCCAGCACTTGCTGTTGCACCAGGAAGTATGCATCTGAATTCTGCAGGGACTTCCTCAGTCCTTCGGCTTCCTATCGCATAACATCTGATCGATGTCTTTCAACTTGAAGTTGAGACTCAAGAAGCTGAATTGATTCAGGCAGCGAGTTCAAAGAGCTGGTGCCAGCAGTAGTAGCCAGTAACTTGAACACTACATCAATACAAGACTTTGTGGTTGTCTCAGTGTCTTTAATATAGTTTTTATCAGCTTTCTTGGAGACCAACAGGGATGTCTCACTATCTTGAACCTTATCTGCATTACTTCCTTTACCATTGCATAACAGGGTACTCTTCTCCAATATTTTATCCGCATTCTAAAAGAGAAACAAACAAACACATCACAGGTTTACAATGTAGTATATGAAACTCATTTTGGTAAACCAGTTCAGTAGTAAGGTGGACATGATAACAGCATGAAACAAACATATATCTATGTAGTATGGTCTATATCATTCTAGTTTATGTTGCCAAATCAAGATAGATACAGTTCGAATCATATCTATTTAAGACAAATCAGCATAGACAGATTATAAGTGTGGGAAACTACACATCAATAACAACACTTGTAATGTGCATGGCATGAGAACATAACTGTTTATTCAATTGAAACTGAAATCAACATGGAGCAAGTTACAACAGCAAACACGTTAAAGAAACAAGTTTAAAACATACCTATTGCGCCATTGGAGTTTCAATTGCATCCTTCAAATTTGAAATTAGTTGGTATGAGTAAATACAGTGATGCAAGAGCAAAGTAGTATGAATCATAGCTATGGAACCTGACCAGAGAACAATTCTTCTTCTGCTTTAAGCGTTGACTTGGGGTTCAGAGTGGTGGTCCTCGTGCTTTGGGCACTGCAGTTGCCTTACTAACTGCTAGTGTTCGGGTGCTCTGTGGTGGAGACGGTGCCGTGTCAACTAGAACTAGGTTACTATCTGCTGGGGTTGGGGTTAGAAGGGGTGTAGCTCGTTCTCTGTCCAACTGGGTAGGGGTACAATCTACGTGAGTCTGGGTTATGTGTGGTGGAGCTGGTTCTTGGGCAAGTACAACCGTGGTTCTATCTGCATCGAAAGGTAGCACGATCTTTTCTAAAGACCGTGTTTTTACTCCCAAAGATACTGCCATCACCCCCTCCAATTGAAATGGCTGATAAACAAGAAAAGTAATTGAATGTACAGACATTGTAAGAGACAGGTGCAATAGATAGTAGGGAAGAAAACAGGGCATGAAATAATTCACATTTATGTTGTCTAACCAAACAGAATAGCAGGACATAATTTCACATGTATGATGGCTAATTAAACATGATAGCATGACACAATTTCACATGTATGATGGCTAACTAAACAGGATAGAATGACATACTTAAAAATATGATGACTATGTAAATAGGATGACATGATATAACTATACGATGTGTATATTAAAGTGGTTGGCATGCCATAAATCACAAACATGCCGTCGATGGAAACATGATGGCATGATATAATTCACGGATAGAATGACATAATTCAAAATATGATGACTATGTAAACAAGATGAGATGATATAACTATATTATGTCTTTAGAAAATGGGTTGGCATGCCATAATTCAGATACATGCTATCTATGTAAACATCTTGGCATGATATCATTCAAATATATGCATGATTTATATACTAAGCAAGTGAGTAGAGGGCAATCGCATATATGATGTGTCAATTAAGGAGATGGCATTCAATATTGTGTATATGATGTAAAAACTAAGCATTGCAACACAACATATGCATGATATGAGTAATATAACCCTGCCAAGTTTGAGCATACACCTCAGGGGATAATAGGACTGGTCATCTGCCTCTGAATCCTCCTCTGAAGAGCTATATGTAACCAGCAAGATATCTGCTTCAGCAGGTAGCATTGTCTGCTCTGAAGACCTTGTTTTCACTCCAGATTTCTCCATCACCAATTCAAATGGCTGATGCATAGGAAGAGCAGTTGAATATACAAACATTGTTGACAAATGCAACGAGAAATACAAAAAAGGACAGCATGATATAATTCAAATATATGACGCTTGGCTAAACAGCATGGCATTGCATAATTCACATATATAATGCCTCGCAACAAGATAGCATTGCATAATTCACATATATAATGTCTTTCAACAAGATGGCATCGCATAATTCAAATATATGGTAATTAGACACTAAACAGGTGGCATTCACACAAAGCATGTCTAAACTAAGCAAATGACATAGCAATGCAAGATACCATACGCACAATATGAGCAACATAACCCTGCCAAGTTAGAGCATGCACCTCGGGGGGGAAATAGGACTGGTCATCTGTCTCTGAATCCTCCTCTGAAGACCTTGTTTCCACTTCAGATTTTTCCATGACCGTGCCGAATGGCTGATGCACAGGAAGAGTAATTGAATGTACTAAAATTGTTGACAAATTTAACACGTAATAAAAAAATTATGGCATGATATAATTCACATATAAGATGACTGGCTAACTAGGGTGGCATTGCAAAATTCACATATATGATGCCTGGCTAAACAAGATGGCATTGCATGATTCACATATACGATAAAGAAACTAAACAAATGGCATTGACACAAAGCATGTCTAAACTAAGCAGATGACATATTTGATGTATACAGTAAGCAATGCAAGGCACCATATGCATGATATTACCAACATCAGCATGCCAAGTAGAGCGAAGACCTCAGGGGGTAAACATGAGTGGTCTTCTCCTTCTGAATCCCCCTCAGAACAGTTATCTTCCTCTTGATTACGATCCGAAATGCGTGGAGGGGGGCTGCCTTTGCGCCCACCATGGAGCGACGTGTGCATGAAATTTTATTGCCACGCAAGGCTCGTCTCTTTTGCTCTACATGTTCAGTTCCATTGTGTACAATAACTGACATGCATAGGAATAAAACATAGTGAGATTATGTAAGGAGTGCATGCACAAATTCAGAGTGATGGTATCAAACTGTGGATATACCCAAAACCAATGATGGCAGGCAGATAATAGCTTTAGTTAAAAAATACAGATAATGGCTCCTTTAATGTTTGTTTGCACCCAACATGAAACTCATAGTAGACACCCGAGATTAACCAGATAGTAGACAGATAGTACTGATTGCTGCCCCAATATGTACCCCACAACCATTTAAAAACTCAAGTTTCAGCATTAGTTTGGACCTGACTCGGAGTCTAATAGGTGAACACGACGATAAAGTAGCATGTCATCATATTAAATGATGCATAACGTAAGCAGACACGGAAGAGTCCGACCTCTCTTGCGGACCCGTCTAGTCCTCAAGGTCATCTGCTTAGTGGATGATGGTAATGCAGTTGTCGTGGCTGCTGGCGGCGGGGAAGAAGATCTGAGGCGGCGAAAGACAGTCTGGAGAGCGGATCCCTGCTGTGGTGAACCCTTCCGTCGTTGGAGCAGCTGAGCTGGGGTGGAACACAGCGCAGCAGGAGTAGGACAAACCACACAAGGTTTTCTTTGACACATATCTGTAACAGAAGTAATTGTGTAAGGGCTTGTTTGAATTTGAGGATTCTAACAATGCAGGGATAGGAAATAGACAGGAATAGGATAGGAATGCACGTGCAAAACAGAGAATTTAAAAACACAGGATTTCTGCCAATCTGGGTGTTTGATTCACAAGAATTGGAAGATCACAGGATGCAAAGAAGCATGGTGAGATTAAGTCAAACCACAAGTGTACAACCTCTTTGTCGAAGCCATATCGATCTCAGCGTGATTGGGTTGGTCGGTGAGGATGCTCCGGCTGACTTGGCTGTCGGAGGAGGGGAAGAAGATCTTAGGCATCTGGAGAGGGAGCCCGGGGTACCGCTCCGCTGTGATGGAGGGTTTCGTCGTTGGAGCAGCTCCGGTGAGTTGTACGACACCGAGGCTGAAGCAGGACAAGAGAGACAACGTTAACCTGAGTGGAATTCTAATAGCATCTCCAATAGATGACGTAAAATACATAATCACAAAGTGCTAAATGTAAAATACATCAGTCGCTCATCTCTGAATTTAACTGTCGAAACTGAATTTAACTGTCGAAACTAAACTTAACTGTCGAAACTGAATTTTTCTGTCGAAACTGAACGCACTAGTAGCCGAAAAGCAGTAGTAGCAGCAGCAGCGCGTGCGAGAGCCAGCTGGTCGTGTAGCAGCATCAGGTGAGGCTACCCTGAGCCGCCAGCCACCACCGGCCAAACAGCCGCCCCCTGCCGCCCGCGGCCGGCGGTGCGCCGCCCCGCCCGCCCCGAAACCACTCCCCACCGCCAGTCCGCCGCCGCCCCGGCCATCCCTCTAGCCCCCCCATGCCGAGCTTTTTCTCTGGCGATCCCCACGCCACCGCCCCACCACCGCCGGCAACCACCGCCCCCACCCTGAACCCTAAGATAGATACCGGGGTACCTCTCCGGCGAGCCCTCCTCCCCGCTGCGACTGAAGTGTAGCTAAATCGGAGCAGCATCGCAAGCAAGAGCAAGAGCGAGAGCAGCAGCGCGAGCAAGAGCAAGAGCAAGAGGAATAGCAAGAGCAGACCAAGCAGGGGACCGAGAGCAGGAGCAGAGCAGCAGCGCGAGCGAGAGCTAAAGCAGCAGCAGCTCCTACTGATGTGGACGTCGCCGCCGAGGGAGCGGCACCGTGGAGGAAGTGGCCGGCGATGCCGCCGTGGATGGAGCCGCGCCGTGTCGGCTCGGGACCGAGCGCCAGCACCACCATGAGATCGAATCAAGAAGAAAATGCAGCGATTAGTGTACAACCTCTTTGGTGGCGCCGATTAGGCCTCAGCTTCATTCGAGGAAATGGTGATGATGATGCTCTTCCGGTGGTGCAGGTAAAGACGGCGGTGTGGGAATGGAGGTGGCGCGAAAGACGAGGGGAACGTCGGGGCAGGTCCTTGGAGGTGGAGGACGGGGTGGCTGAACCGGCGGGACAACGAGATCGATGACGGATCCTCATCCGATACGGTGGATGAGGGACATCGAGGTGTTGCTGTGGACGATGTCGTCGGGGAAGAGGCTCCGGCTGGGTGGCGGACGGAGGAGGGTGTGGGGCTTCGCGGGTTTTCGCGGCCTCGGTGTACGAATGGGTGGGCGGATGGGATGGGAGTGGGGAACCATGGCTTAGGGGCGCGCTTGTCCGAAATGTGGGGTAAGTTACGAAAGTACCCCCACCGATTTGAGCTAGGCGGTTCTTTCGGGTCAGGGGTATCACGGGCATTTCGCATGTCGGGATTTCACAGGAGGTGGGAGTTTTCGCGCGTGTTGTAATTTCGGAATAGCAAGGCGCGGGTTGAGATGGAGGGAGTTGTCGGAGCACAACGAGACAAAGATATATCTTAAATATTTCGGGAAAACAAGGCGCGGGTTGAAGAGGCGGGAGTTTCGCAGCACGATAGACAGAGACACTAGCTTGAAATTTTGGCATAACAAGGCGCGGCTTGAAATTTTGGGAGAACAAGCTTAACTTGTACCCAAAAAAGACAATTCGCACCCCATCACAGAGAGAGCCATGTCCCGTTTTACTATATTACTAGAAATGCATTCAAATACAACAAAAAAATAAAAAAATCGGGACAACAAACAAGACGTGCACAATACCAAAACAATTTGCACTTCCCTCAACAATAAAGAAACAATGTGTGTTGTCTAGCATATGGACTAAATTTGAGTGCATTTTCCCTGTTTGAATGGGATTGTACTCGGGTTAGTTATACAACCATCTAAATATTATCTTCACAACACAAGACATGAATATAGGAGAAGTAAATTCTTATATAAATACAAACTACATGTACATACGATCTCAAATTCAAATATATGTATCCATTGTATGTTGAATTCAAATCATAGTACATGTATGCTCTAGCTAGATGTTCGGAATCTAAACCATGTATGATATACTACGTACAATGTGTTTAACAAGCACAACACACACACACACAAACACCATTTAGACTAGTAAGGTACACGTGCATTGCACGCATGAGATTTGGCAACCAAATTATGAATAAATACCACATTATAGCATGTAAGCTTTGAGTCATATATGCATGATGTAGATGTTTGTTTAATTCTTATAGTTCATTTCATTCAAAATCATCTAGTTTTTATAAGAAAGCTAATCTATTTTAAGATTCATGGAATTGTGCGTTGTAAGGCATAAAGTAAAAACAAATAATGGCAAATCATGTAGAAAAACATTTGGGCAATTCTGATACGGAAGATGCTAGAACAAAGAAGAAGTGCTTGTGTTTTGAGGTTTGTGCATTATGCCTAAGTTCAACCATGGAGTCTTCTAGATTGTACATGTGGCAAAATCTGGTGGAATCTAGATGATATCCAACGGCCAGTAGTGCTCAAATTTCCATCTCTGCACCATCGGATTGGCCTCATCCAACGACCATCTTTCAAAGTTAAAGTTATCCGCACACTATATAAAAATATAAAATGTAATATATATATATATATAGGGGTATAGATATAGATATGTGATGCGAAAGCCAACCACCATCTCCAATTAGAATAGTGTGTCCATGCACAGATGCAATGTGGCCAAACGATGTCTGCCATCGATATCTCAAATTCAAATCAGTCTGACCTTGTTCAATGTGTATACAGTACAACATGCTCGTTTCCAAACCACACCGCACATATCTCAGTTATATTCATGCATGCATGGGTTTCAAACATCATGATCTCTTATTAAAATATTTGAATTCAACTTTACATTGATTATGACCTCACCTAATCTTTTACACCCACACATTCGTCTTCTCTTTTATAATTGTACCAATAACTTTCTCCCATGCATGCATGCACACACAGTACCAGTCGGCATTATCCATCGCACACATGCAATCTTTTTCTTCTGGTCGGTCTCCCATGCATGCACAAACACACACACACACACACACACACACACACACACACACACACACACACACACACACCTCCCCCTCTCCATCATATCGAGCATTCTTTATCTCTCATGTGCATGCGCAACAATCGATGTTCCTCTATGTGTGTGTATATATAACTAGGTCTTTTACAGTTTCCCACACAAACCGATCAATCTATATATCTAGTGAGGTCTCACCCTCTTTCCCATGTCCACATCGATCAATCTATACCTCTCTATATAGGATTACTTAGCTAATACACGCACATTAATTATATATCCAACGTCCCCCTCTCATCATCCATGCCTTCCGCTTCATCTCTCAGACGCACGCATAGTGGCGAAGACAGGGGCAGCAAGGGCCCTGCCCCCCTAACATCACTATATACTGAGGCTAATATGAATGTGATCATTAGACAATTGCTGGTAAAATGGTTTAAGTTGATGAATTGGCCCTCCTCGTAAAGGATTAGCAATGCTTGGCCCCCTAGCTCATTTATTTTTCATGGCTCCACCACTGCGCGCAACGACGCACGTTCTCGCCCCCTCTCTTTAAATATCGATCTCGCACTTGTGCACTCCTTCATAGTCTCCCTCCACTTGGCCCCTCGCACCATCTACTAGCCCCACACCGGATTTTGCCACATGTACAATCTAGCAGACTCCATGGTTGAACTTAAGCATAATGCACAAACCTCAAAACACAAGTGCTTCTCCTTTGTTCTAGAAGCTTCCGTATCATAACTGCCCAAACTTTTTTTCTAGTTGAATTGCCATTATTTGTTTTTACTTTATGCTTTACAATGCACAATTCCATGAATCATAAAATAGATTAAGGGCTTCTTTGATTCAAAGGATTCTCAAAGGAATTTTGGAGGATTCTAATCCTTAGGAATTTTTCCTATCTTGGTTGTTTGATTCGTAGGATTGTAAACCATAGGAATTTTTTCATAGGATTCATTTGCACTAGATTTCATAGGAAACATCCCATCCACTCACACCTCTTTGAAAGAATCCTGCGTTTTTTCTATGCACAATCAAACACTCGTACAATCCTGTAGGATTGAAGATGACACTCCACTCTAATCCCATGTTTTTCCTATTCCCGCGTTTTGGAAATCCTACAGTGTGAATGAGATGAACTATAAGAATTAAACGAAGGTCTACGTCAGGCATATATGACTCAGAGCTTACGTGCTATAGTGTGGTATTTATTCATAATTTGGTTGCCAAATCTGATGCGTGCAATGCACGTGTACCTTACTAGCACTTCGAGTATGTGCAAAACACGTAAATTAGGATTCCAATGGCATGCTACACAGTGTCTCTCTTACAGTTCATGAAGCCACGTGGCACATGTGGAGTTGTTGTCATGACCTCCTTGTGTGTATTGATCAAAGCGACGTGCTGCTTGTTCCAGAAGAATGTACTCGTCCTCTCTGAGCCACACTGGCGGTACATGCACGAAGCGAAGATGTGCACGCACGCCACACACGCACACGCGGGTACACGGGGGGACACATTTTTGTACGAAGATCCACCCCATGTGATAATTTGACGCGTGTAAAGTCCTTCACTTCATTGATGGTCAATTAATACAGCGCATGCAAATTGAGTGGACGTGAGGGCAGAAGAAAGACATTACTACTCCACTGCACGCATGCGAGTAGTTAAATCATGGGTTGCTAGTACTTCCATTGGTCTCCTTCGTATTTTGTGCCAATTTTTGACCATATTAAGTAACATAATATTTATGCATGTCATAATAAGTGGCACAGAAAAAAGGGGGCCAATAAACCAGGACGCAGGCAGCATGATCAATTTTTGCCAGGGCTACTTTCGGTGGCCTTTGTATTTAAATATGGACGGAGTGGAGTAGTACTATCTTTATCTTAGCCTCGTAGGGCTCTCCCAGGGCCTAGGCTCGCCTCCCCTCCTCACCCACCAGAAGTCTCCATCGAGTAATACTTTATGGTCGATCGCACCAACAGACTGTCGGTCGGACCTGCGTCGCACCGAAGGGACACGCATCGTCTTGTTCTGACATGTACGACCAGTTACATCACTGACTTGTGCGACCGCATTTGAGTAGTGTAGTACTACTTGAAATTTATGTTCCACTAAACTCATCGGGAGCTGTTTCGGGCCTCGAAACCAAAACCATCAATTAATCTTTACCTTGTTCCCATCACATTCCAAAGTACTAGTGCTACAATTAAGTGCAAGCCTGCTCACATGTGACATCCTGGTTTTTGCCCTGTTCCCTTTGTCTGATTTTCATTTGATTTGGTTTTGAAATCTGGAGTTTTGAATCTTTTCATATGGACTTAAACACTTGGGTCCCCTTGACTTTCACCCAAGTGCCTCATTTCCCTCTCTAACTATCATTTTCTCTCTGGTTCACCTCAAAATAATATTTTGAATATTTTTCTTAAATGAAAAATATTCATTGCCCTCTCTTAAACCCAAAGCAACCGCAATTTTTCTTGCCCACAAAAATCTGAGAAAATTCCCAAATATTCTTTGAACCCTAGGGCACCTTCCTGAGCAAAAATATTTCATCACTTTTTGGAATATTTTTGCTACAGAAAATATTTTCTGTTCTGGACAGAAATGGTAGTTTCTACAGCAACTACCATTTTACTTGATCCATTGTGGCTGATTTTTCTTGTGCATCATCACCTTAGTAGATGATTGCTAACCTCCAAAGCCCAGCTCCCAACTCTCAGTAGTTTGACCAATGAAATCTCTCAAAGTTACTGACCAGAAACTTACCAGGCAGTTGAAATCCATTCTACTGCGCCTGCGATCAAAACCAAGTGTGGTAACCTCTAAAACTACCACGAACTACATGCCAGACATGAAGTTTGGGCTTAGGTCGGCCTGAGGTCAGAGTTCACACGGTGACCACACGTGTGCACGATGCCAACCTGCATGTCACCGCGCTCTAAGTGCCGCCGAGCGCTCTGTTGTGCGCGTGCTCGCTTCCCTGACTGCCTAAACTTGCCAAACCTCACCACAATCATCGTCCCGATCTTCTTAACTCCCTCCTAGCGCTTGCCGACGCCGGAGCTCGCCGTAGCGAGCACGAGCGTGGTCCGGCCAACGCAACAGTGCGCTGCACACTGTGCTCGTCGTCACCCTCTTGCCCCTGTGCTCGTCTCCGCTCGCCCACACTTCCCGCGTGAGCTGCGTCGCCTTCCCCCTCGCTCACTGACGCCGTTCGTCGCCGGGCGACGTGTCCAGGTGCCCTCCGGCGGAGCCCGATCCCCTCTCGACGCTCGGCTATAAATAGAGCCCTCCCCAGCCTCCTCGAGCATCATCCACTCCTCCCACCCACTCCACAATCTCGTAGAAAGCCGTAGCCCGGCCGGGCAGGCTGCGGGTCGCCGTCCCCGAGCTCGAGCTCACCGGCGATCCCCTCGGGTCGTCTCCGCGGAACCAGGCCCTCCCAGGCCCGGGCCACCCTTCCAGGGCCTCCGCCGTGCCTCGGTGGTGCCGTTGCACCCGGTTGGAGCCCCTGGTGTCGCCTGGTCGCCGTCGTCTTCATCTCCGACGACCTCTGCTTCCTGTCTCCGCTAGAGAGGTTGTTTCTGACGCCGTCCAACCACCCCTAGCTAACCTACGGGTACGGTCAGGTGCGTCTCCATCTCTTCTTTCGATCCCTCCCTCCAGTTCTGGCCAAGGAGCTCTCCTCGCCGGCGTGTGCTCCGGCGGAGCCGCGCCGCCCTCTGTTTCCCGCTCCCCTCCCTCTCACCTGACTAGCGGGGCCTGCAAGTCAGCCACTCTGTACGCGCGCGAAATGGTACGAGTGGTGGCGCCCGCGAGGTTTACGCCTTCGACGTCACCCCCAGTTCTGTTTTATTTAAATTCGAAATTTAATTCTATCCAGAGAGCTTCAACCAGCCAAAACTTTTTAACCATAAGTCCAAATGAATTGATTCTTTTTGCATTGTGTTCTTTATGAAGAAATCTAGCAGCTCACCAAAAATGAGATTTTTCCCTGCTGTCTAGATTTTCTGGTGAATTTCAGAAGAGTTCTTGATGTTTTCTTTTTGTGTTTATAAATATTTTCAGAAAGAGAAGCTTGTCTTGAGGATCACCAGGAGGATTGTGAACCTCATCTGCACTAAGGCAAGCCATAACAACATTTTCATGGTGCCATTACAATATTTGTGATTTTTCAACTTGAATAAATGATTTAATCCATGCATTTAATCACTATTATATTATTTATATTCTGTTGGTTGCTTGTTTAAGTTGATATGCTTAGTTTACAGAAGTTTGAAGCTAACTAAGTTGGTTAAATAACTAGAAGAAATAGTTGTTATGAAGAAGTAATATGGTTATGGATATAAGTAATTATTTTGAGTTATTTTCTTGGACGAGAAAAATGATAAATTTGCTAAGTAAATATTTTGTTTAAGGTGATGATTAATCGTAAACAGAGAAGTGTTATGAGTTGTGATGTTTATGCTTAGTGTGGATATAGTTGACCCAGTTATTTCCGATGATATATGATGCATATATTTGTGTTGCATTTTCATGGCATATTATGACACCGGTTACCTTCACTTTAAGTTGAACCTGATAATAACTCAACTTGAATATATTGTTGACCGGGTCATGGTGCCACTGAATCGAGTTTTCCCAGTGCAACCACATTTGCCTTTATGGGAAGGCCTTTATTCGGTCCGTTGTCATGCCTTTGGTCAGTGCCTACAACGAGGGAAGGTTATGGGCGTGCGGTACCCTGGCCCGGTAAGCAGACATAACCTTGTGTGCCCGTTGTTGATGTTATGGTACCTTGTCCCCATTTGGGACCGTTTATGTTTTGCCACGACGGTGGTCGTTGGTGTCTTTGGTAGACACGGGGCCACCCAGGACTAGCCCAGTGGGGAGTGAGTCGGAGTGGCTGAGAGACTGTCATGAAAATGGAGGGATTTCGTCGGAATGCCGTTGGTCCACCCGAATGGGAGTGCGAGGCCATGGGTTCCGTGGTGTGGGTACAGTGCGTTACCTCTGCAGAGTGTATTAAATCTACCGATAGCCGAGTCCATGGTTACAGACACGCTCGAAAGTAGGTCACACCATGGGTCAACGTTTAATAAAGTTTGCACACTAAGTTATGAACTTTGCACTGTTGATGATGGTGGGTAGACCATATTGATGTTGGAGACCAAGTGTTGGTCATGGTTGTGATCGCCGGAAAGATAACCGTTTGAGACCAACTGTTGGTCATGGTTGTGATCGCCGGAAAGATCACCGTTTGGTTGCGAGGTAACCCGATCTAAGACCACGAGGTTGGTCCGTTTGTGATCCGAGAGCGATCACCGTTGGTAAGCAAGTCCGAGGGGCTTTTAACACAAGAGCATGATCAAAGTATGTTGGATATATTGTTGCATTATTAAACAATTGGTTAAATATCATGATATTGTTTGTCATTATGTTTATGCTTGTTGTGAGCTTGCAAGTACATTCAATGTACTAACCTGGCGTGTCATGCCAGATTTCAGGAAAGTCTCGTTGGAAAGGAGTGCTGTCCGAGACTAGATCGTGTCCACATCGGTGTCTGTGCTATGGAGTTCCGCTACGATGTTGTTCCGCTGCCGCGTAGTTGTTATGATCGAGGCCCCTTTATGTTCACTAAATAATGTACATATTGTTCAGCCGCACCGTGTGTGCCGCTTGGCCTCGCCACCTGTTGTAATATAAACTATGATCCGCTAGCATCAATAAAGCGGTTGTTTTCTGTACCAAGATGTTGTGTGTTGCCAGAAGACATGGTCTTTGGGCTGGCAATGCATGGTAAACCGGTTGCTCTGAGCCGGGGTGCCACAACGCTTGGTATCAGAGCCGCGCTGACTGTAGGCCACGCTAGACTATGATGTGTTAACTGGACGTTAGATACGAGTTTAAGTTGAGTGCCGGTAGCATTTGTAGCTGGTTGTTGCATTGCATGCTCTCGTTTTATTTTTTTATGCTAACCTGCTAGTGGTTGTGAGTGTAGATGGCTCCTGTGCCGTATCCGTGCTAGTTGCAGCTGATGCCGTACTCTTCGCCGCATCTCCTTCGTAACGTGTGGTGTCGGCTGTACCCTCTCGGTGACGACCCAGTCTATCGTGTGTACCGGGAGCGTCTAGCAGACTCAGTGTATGAGTATCACGCAGTGGTTACTCTGCGCACCAGTTCCGATTCCAGCACTTACACTCGTACTTCTCGGAGCGGTTTTGCTTCTACTGCTTCTCAGGCTGTACAGTTTGCTGCATTCGAGGTCCTTGTCGAGCTTCATTATAACGAGGTCCGGATGCAGAACCACCCAGGTTTCTTCTATTATCCCTCTCTGCACGACAATGGTCGTGTCCGGTTCCCTATCATTGATCTGGAGTCTGATAGTGTTGCTAGCCATCTTTCTCGTTATATCACTGCTAGCTACCTTATGATCCACGAGCTGTCTCGAGAGCTGACTCGTGCTCGTACTTCTTTAGCCACTAATAGATCTTTCACCACTCCATCCTCTATGGGGTTTACTCCTTATATTCCACCCAGTTCTAGTTCACCCATTTCACTGGTTACTCCTCCGAGTAGCTCGGGCGTCTCGACCGTGAATCCTCTCAGTGCTCCTGCTGAGTGGGGTTCACTTCTCACTACTCCCGTAGCCCCGATGCTTCACCCCGCACCTGCCTTGGAGGGAGAGCCCTCGTGGCAGCGTCGTCGTGTTACCTTTAACCCAGAGGTTTCCGTTAACGTCGTTAGTTCAGGATCCGAGTCCGCTTCAGGAGAGGACCCCGCAGCACCAGCAGAGCAGTAGAGCTTCTGAGTATCCACAGTCGTCAGGATGATGTATGGATGTAGTCGTACGAGTCATGATGTTTCGTTTCCTGTATGAGAGTAGTTGAACCTGGCATGTTGTTTACCTTTCATGTATGAGTCTATGTATAATTATGTTGGAACTCTATTTTATTCGCCGTATTTTCTTCGTTATTCCGGTTTCTCTTGGGCTTTGTTGCTGGCTTTTCCCCAATTTATTTTTGGATGTTTCTCATCTCGGTTGCGTTGTCTTGGAAAAAATCCACAATAGGATGATGCGGGGAGGCAGCAGTAGCGACGCTCATGAGGATGCTCCTGTTCGTCGTTCCGCACGACAGGCAGGACACTCCCCCGAGCCGTACGTTCCACCACCGCCTCCACCGCCAAATCCGCCCTCCACCGAGCAAATTCTGCGTATGTTTGAGGAAAGGAGGAATAATGATCTGATTGAAATATTAAGAAGTGTGCTAGTTGTGGTTGGACAGAATGGAAATCAGAACAGTCATCACTCCAAGCTGTCAGATTTTCAGAGGACCAAGCCTCCCAGTTTCAGTTAGTTTATTGATCCCTTGGATGCAGACGAACCATTGAGAGGAAGCTTGAGATTGCTCGTACTGAAGAAGATGATAAAGTTCCATTAGCAACTCATTATCTTGAAGGCGATGCTGCCATATGGTGGGAAAATGCAATAGCCATGTGGCCTGCTGATGAAGAAATCACCTGGGCAAAATTCAAGGATTAGTTCCGGAAATATCATATTCCTACTAGAATTAAGAAGGTTAAGCAGCGTGAATTTCTCGCGCTCCTCCAAGGAAATCAGTCTGTGGGTGAATATTTGCAAAAATTCAATCATCTGGCCTGTTACTCCCTTTGTGACGTGGCCACCGAAGAAAGAAAGATTGACAGGTTTCTTGGGGGATTAAACCCGCAACTCCGATGTACCCTCAGTATGCTTGATTTCCCAGATTTCCAAACTCTGGTGAACAAGGCTTTCATTGCTGAAAGGGAGCACAAGCTCATATCGGACAATAGGCCTGCTAATAATGATCACAAGCGCAAGTTCGAGCCAAGGAAGGAAGGGCAACCAGTGCAGAATGCTCGTACCTGGCAGCATACTCAGGTGGAGTACAAGCCCAATTTGCAGCAGAATGTTAATAAGACCACCACACAAGTCAAGAATGTCGTGAGCAACCCGGTGCGAGAAGAGTGCCAGCGCAACAATTCTTGCTTCAGTTGTGGGCAAACCGGACATTATGCCAGACAGTGTCCCAAGAACGGCAAGGGAAATGCCCTATTCAGGCCACAAGTCAACTTTATGGAGTCATGCCCAACCCAGCAAAACATCACTGGGCACGTTCATCATCTCTCCGCAAACGAAGCCCAAGAGAACTCGGAAGTCGTCATTGGTATGTTTTCTGTTAATAACATACCTGCCGTAATTTTATTTGACTCTGGGGCTTCCCACTCTTTTATTTCGCGGAGTTTTGTTGCCCAAAACAAATTTCCTTGTTCGCTTTTGGGCAAGAATATGCTGGTACAATCCCTGGGATCTTTGATCAGGAGCAATCTGGTCTGCCGGAATCTGGAAATCAATATCAACGGAGTCTGTTTTCCAACTTGCTTGATAATCATTGAGTCTGCAAAGTTGGATGTTATCTTGGGTATGAATTGGTTGACCCAATATCAAGTATGCATAAATTGCGCGACCCGAGAAGTCACTTTGACCAGTCAGAAGGGGCAGGCTACCAAATTCTATGCTCGCAGAAGCATACCCAAGAAAGAAATGGTCTTCACCGCTATGGCTGGTGAGTTGGAATTAATTCCTGTGGTCAGTGAGTTTCCTGATGTATTTCCAGAAGAACTGCCAGGCATGCCACCAGATCGAGAGCTTGAGTTTGCAATAGATCTTGTGCCCGGAACCGCACTGTTATACAAGAATTATTACCGGATGCCTTCATCAGAATTAGTGGAGCTAAAGAAACAGCTTGATGAAATGCTCCAGAAAGGATATATCCGTCCAAGCTCCTCACCATGGGGATCACCTGCTATCTTCGTGGATAAGAAGGATGGCAGCCTCTGCATGTGTGTGGATTACCGTCAGCTGAATGATGTCACCATCAAAAATAAATATCCACTGCCAAGGATTGATGACTTGTTTGATCAGCTCAGTGGCGCCAAAGTATTCTCCAAGATTGATTTAAGGACATGATATCATCAGCTCAAGATTAAAAAGGAAGATATTCCTAAGACCGCATCCACCACTCGGTAGGGTCTTTATGAATATACAGTTATGTCCTTTGGTCTCACCAATGCCCCTGCCTTCTTCATGCATATGATGAACAAAGTATTCATGGACTTCCTTGATAAGTTCGTGGTAGTCTTCATCGATGACATACTTATTTACTCAAAAAGTGAAGGAGAGCACAAAGAACACCTCCGAGCAGTGCTACAACGACTCCGTGACCATCAGCTATACGCCAAATTTAGTAAATGTGAGTTTTGGCTCAACCAAGTGGGATTTCTTGGACATGTGCTATCCACCGAAGGTATAGCCGTGGACCCGAGCAAAGTAAAAGATGTGTTCGATTGGTTGCCACCCACAACCGTATCACAAATCCAGAGTTTTCTTGGATTAGCCGGATACTACCGTCGTTTCATTGAAGGGTTTTCGAAGATTTCTAAACCCATGACGGAGCTGCTCAAAAAGGATAAGAAGTATGAATGGACTGAGGACTGTGAGAAAAGTTTCGATGAGCTAAAGATACAGCTGACGACCGCACCTGTGTTGACTCTTCCAGATATCTACCGTAGTTTTGATGTGTACTGTGACGCCTCCAGACAAGGTCTTGGGTGCGTACTTATGCAAGATGGGAAGGTAGTAGAATATGCATCGCGACAGCTACGACCCCACGAGGGAAATTATCCTACTCATGATCTGGAATAGGCCGCGGTGGTTCATGCTCTAAAAATTTGGAGACACTACCTCATCGGGAAGAGGTGCCAAATTTTTACCGACCACAAAAGTCTCAAGTATATATTTACTCAGCCAAATTTAAATCTCCATCAACGAAGATGGCTCGAGGTACTCAAGGAGTATGATCTTGGAATAAATTACCACCCAGGTAAGGCCAACGTGGTTGCCGACGCACTCAGTCGAAAGCCTGTCAGCCTGAATGTCATAATGAAATCCTTGCCTCCTGAACTTCAAGAGGAGATTGCTCAGCTCAACCTGGTCATAGTTGATGCTGGTCTTGCTAATATTTTGGAAGTTGCATCTACACCTGAGGAAGAGATCCACAAGGCCCAGCCAGCTGACACCGTCCTGCAGAAACGTGCCAAGAGTATGGTAGCAGGACAGACATCAGATTTTTCAATGGATCAATTTGGTACCCTCCGATTCCATGGAAGGATTTGTGTACCCAGTCAGGTGGATTTAAAGAAGAAAATCCTGTCGGAAGCACACGGATCTTCATATTCTATTCACCCTGGAGGTACTAAAATGTATGAAGACCTTCGACAAATATTCTGGTGGGATGGAATGAAGAAAGACATTGCCTATTTTGTGGCCTGTTGCGACATATGCAACAAGGTGAAGGCAGAGCATCAGAAGCCAACCGGACTTCTCCAACTGCTGCCAGTTTCACAATGGAAATGGGATGATGTCTGCATGGATTTTATCACAGGGCTACCTAAGACACAGCGAGGCAATGATGCAATCTGGGTCATAGTGGACACCTTAACCAAGGTAGCTCACTTTATCCCGATCAGAACCACATATCGAGCAGATCAACTTGCACAACTGTATGTATCCAGAATAGTCAGTCTGCATGGAGTACCCCGAACAATCACTTCTGACCGAGGGTCACTTTTTACCTCCGCTTTTTGGTCACGTCTCCATCAAGCCTTGGGGACAACGCTAAAATATAGTACCGCTTATCATCCTCAGACTGATGGACAGACTAAGCGGGTAAACCAAATACTTGAAGATATGCTACGAGCCTGTGCTTTGGCCCAAGGACCTAAATGGGAAGACTTCCTGCCGTATGCCGAGTTCTCTTCTAACAACAGCTTCCAGACCAGTCTAAAGATGTCACCGTATGAGGCTTTGTATGGCCGTAAGTGCCGCACTCCTTTAAATTGGTCTCAAACTGGAGATAGCCATATTTTCGGAACAGATCTCATGATGGAAGCTGAGAAGCAAGTTAAGGAAATTCGAGACAGATTGCAATTGGCCAAATCGCGGCAAAAGAGTTATTATGATGCAAAGCACCGACATATCAGTTTTGAACCCGGAGAACACGTATACCTCTGAGTCACTCCTATCAAAGGAGTCAAGAGATTCCAGACTCGTGGAAAGTTGGCACCCAGATTTATTGGTCCATTTCCAGTTATGTCCAGAGTGGGTACTGTTGCATATCAGTTGGAACTACCCCCTGAATTGTCGGATGTGCACAATGTGTTTCATGTTTCACAATTGAGGCGATGTATATCACCGCCTGAGAAAAAGACTGCTATGACTGAAATGGAGTTGGCAAAGGATTTAACCTATGAAGAGAAACCAGTCAGAATTTTGGTTCAGATGGAAAGGGTCACTCGTAGTAAAGCAAGGAAGTTCTACAAAGTTCAGTGGGAGCATCACACCGAGGTAGAATCGACTTGGGAATGAGAACAATTTCTAAAAGCACATTATCCAGAATGGTTTTCCCAAGCAACCGAATCTCGAGGACGAGATTCATCCTAAGTGGGGGAGGTTTGTGACAACCTGGTTTTTGCCCTGTTCCCTTTGTCTGATTTTCATTTGATTTGGTTTTGAAATCTGGAGTTTTGAATCTTTTCATATGGACTTAAACACTTGGGTCCCCGACTTTCACCCAAGTGCCTCATTTCCCTCTCTAACTATCATTTTCTCTCTGGTTCACCTCAAAATAATATTTTGAATATTTTTCTTAAATGAAAAATATTCATTTCCCTCTCTTAAACCCTAGCTAGCTCAATGTGCTCCAAAGCAACCCCAATTTCTTGCCCACAAAAATCTGAGAAAATTCCCAAATATTCTTTAAACCCCAAGGCACCTTCCTGAGCAAAAATATTTCATCACTTTTTGGAATATTTTTGCTACAGAAAATATTTTCTGTTCTGGACAGAAATGGTAGTTTCTATAGCAACTACCATTTTACTTGATCCATTGTGGCTGATTTTTCTTGTGCATCATCACCTTAGTAGATGATTGCTAACCTCCAAAGCTCAGCTCCCAACTCTCAGTAGTTTGACCATAGTAATCTCTCAAAGTTACTGACTAGAAACTTACCACGCAGTTGAAATCCATTCTACTGCGCCTGCGATCAAAACCAAGTGTGGTAACCTCTAAAACTACCACGAACTACATGCCAGACATGAAGTCTGGGCTTAGGTCGGCCTGAGGTCAGAGTCCACGCGGTGAACACACGTGTGCATGATGCCAACTTGCATGTCGCCACGCTCTGAGTGCCGCCGAGCGCTCTGTTGCGCGCGTGCTCGCTTCCCCGACTGCCTAAACTTGCCAAACCTCGCCACAATCATCGTCCCGATCTTCTTAACTCCCTCCTGGCGCTCGTCGACGCCGGAGCTCGCCGCAGCGAGCACGGGCGTGGTCCGGCCAACGCAACAGTGCGCTGCACACTATGCTCGTCGTCACCCTCTTGCCCCTGTGCTCGTCTCCGCTCGCCCACAGTTCCCGCGTGAGCTGCGTCGCCTTCCCCCTCACTCACTAACGCCGTTCGTCGCCAGGCCCCGTGTGCAGGTGCCCTCCGGCGGAGCCCGATCGCCTCACGATGCTCGGCTCTAAATAGAGCCCTCCCCAGCCTCCTCGAGCATCATCCACTCCTCCCACCCACTCCACAATATCGTAGAAAGCCGTAGCCCGGCCGGGCAGGCCGTGGGCCGCCGTTCCCGAGCTCTAGCTCGCCGGCGATCCCCACGGGTCGTCTTCGCTGCTCCAGCCCCTCCCAGGCCCGGGCCTCCCTTCCAGGGCCTCCGCCGTGCCTCGGTGGTGCCGTTCCGCCTGGTTGGAGCTCCTGGTGTCGCCTCTGGTCGCCGTCGTCTTCATCTCCGACGACCTCTGCTTCCTGTCTCCGCTAGAGAGGCTGTTTCCGACACCGTCCGACCACCCCTAGCTAACCTACGGGTACGGGCAGGTGCATCTCTGTCTCTTCTTTTGATCCCTCCCTCCAGTTCTGGCCGAGGAGCTCTCCTCGCCGGTGTGTGCTCCGGCGGAGCCGCGCCGCCCTCTGTTTCTTGCTCCCCTCCCTCTCACGTGACTAGCGGGGCCCGCTAGTCAGCCACTCTGTACGCGCGCGAAACGGTACGAGTGGTGGTGCTGACGAGGTTTACGCCTTCGACGTCACCCCCCAGTTCTGTTTTATTTAAATTCGAAATTTAATTCTATCCAGAGAGCTTCAAACAGCCAAAACTTTTTAACCATAAGTCCAAATGAATTGATTCTTTTTGCATTGTGTTCTTTATGAAGAAATCTAGCAGCTCACCAAAAATGAGATTTCCCCTGCGGTCTAGATTTTCTTGTGAATTTCAGAAGGGTTCTTGATGTTTTCTTTTTGTGTTTATAAATATTTTCAGAAAGAGAAGCTTGTCTTGAGGATCACCAGGAGGATTGTGAACCTCATCTGCACTAAGGCAAGCCACAGCAACATTTTCATGGTGTCGTTACAATATTTGTGATTTTTCAACTTGAATTAATGATTTAATCCATGCATTTACTCACTATTATATTATTTATATTCTGTTGGTTGCTTGTTTAAGTTGATATGCTTAGTTTACAGAAGTTTGAAGCTAACTAAGTTGGTTAAATAAGTAGAAGAAATAGTTGTTATGAAGAAGTAATATGGTTATGGATATAAGTAACTATTTTGAGTTATTTTCTTGGAGGAGAAAAATGATAAATTTGCTAAGTAAAGATTTTTTAAGGTGATGATTAATCATAACCAGAGAAGTGTTATGAGTTGTGATGTTTATCCTTAGTGTGCATATAGTTGACCCAGTTATTTCCGATGATATATGATGCATATATTCGTGTTGCATTTTCATGGCATATTATGACACCGGTTACCTTCACTTTAAGTTGAACCTGATAATAACTCAACTTGAATATATCGTTGACCGGGTCATGGTGCCACTGAATCGAGTTTTCCCAGTGCAACCACATTTGCCTTTATGGGAAGGCTTTATTCGGTCCGTTGTCATGCCTCTGGTCGGTGCCTCCAACGAGGGAAGGTTATGGGCGTGCGGTACCCTGGCCCGGTAAGCAGACATAACCTTGTGTGCCCGTTGTTGATGTTATGGTACCTTGTCCCCGTTTGTGACCATTTATGTTTTGCCACGATGGTGGCCGTTGGTGCCTTTGGTAGACATGGGGCCACCCAGGACTAGCCCAGTGGGGAGTGAGTTGGAGTGGCCGAGAGAGTGTCATGGCAATGGAGGGGTTTCGTCGGAATGCCGTTGGTCCACCCGAATGGGAGTGCGAGGCCATGGGTTCCGTGGTGTGGGTACAGTGCGCTACCTTTGCATAGTGTATTAAATCTATCGATAGCCGAGTCCACGGTTATGGACACGCTCAAAAGTAGGTCACACCATGGGTCAACGTTTAATAAATTTTGCACACTAAGTTATGAACTTTGCACTGTTGATGATGGTGGGTAGACCATCTTGATGTTGGATACCAAGTGTTGGTCATGGTTGTGATCGCCGGAAAGATCACCGTTTGAGAACAAGTGTTGGTCATGGTTGTGATCGCCGGAAAGATCACCGTTTGGTTACGAGGTAACCCGATCTAAGACCACGATGTTGGTCTGTTTGTGATCCGAGAGCGATCACCGTTGGTAAGCAAGTTCGAGGGGCTTTTAACACAAGAGCATGATCACAACATGTTGGATATATTGTTGCATTATTAAACAATTGGTTAAATATCATGATATTGTTTGTCATTATGTTTATGCTTGTTGTGAGCTTGCAAGTACATTCAATGTGCTGACCTGGCGTGTCATGCTAGATTTCAGGAAAGTCTCGTTAGAAAGGAGTGCTGTCCGAGTCTAGATCGTGTCCACATTGGTGTCCCTGTGCTATGGAGTTCCGCTACAATGTTGTTCCGCTGCCGCGTAGTTGTTATGATCGAGGCCCCTTTATGTTCACTAAATAATGTACATATTGTTCAGCCGCACCGTGTGTGCCGCTTGGCCTCGCCACATGTTGTAATATAAACTATGATCCGCTAGCATCAATAAAGCGGTTGTTTTCTGTACCAAGATGTTGTGTGTTGCCAGAAGACATGGTCTCTAGGCTGGCAATGCATGGTAAACCGGTTGCTCTGAGCCGGGGTGCCACATCACACCTACTAGTACATACCAAACCTAAACGTGTTCCCACTATGCAGGTTTTAGTACTAGTGCTAGTACTTAGGTTATAAAAAGGGGAACTACCTAACCGAAAATTACTCTACCTTTCTCCTCATAAGTCATTCTTCTTCGTCTGTCCTTGCCATGGCCGGTATGCAGAGCTCTAGGTCGAGAACTACTCGTAACAAGGGAGCGGCAACCAAGGCTGCGGAAAAAAAGAGAGGGCTCGCCGCCACACAGAGACCTCAAAAGATCTCTCACGGGCAGGCGATGGCTCCCAGGACCGCCCTAGCCGCGGAGGCGAACATGCCGAGCTGGTGGCGCTGGAGTCGTTATCCCTTGACGGCATGGCCGATCAGCTCAATTAGCACCTCAATAAGCAGAAGGAGTTCATCCACGGCTTGGTGGAGCTGCTGAAGGAGAGCCTCGACGACATGCTCGCTGAGCTCAATGAGCAGGGGGAGTTGACCGCCGGCTTGGTGATGCTGCTGAAGAAGAGCATTGCCTCAGAGAAGAAGGCGACCGGCGAAATCCTGCAACTTTAGGAGGACAAGGCGAAGCTCTGCCACGAGCTCGACCTGCTAAAGGAGGAGAATGCCGGTTGGAAGAAGCTGCATGAGAATAGTAGTTCCTCGATGAAGATGCTGCAGACCCTCGTCATGGAACAGAAGGAGGAGTTGGCGAAGCTCCACATCGAGCACCCGGTTGCTGTCAAGGTATGTAATGCGGCCATGGAACAGATGATGAAGGCTCGCGTCGAGAAATCCCGCGTCATCGACATAATGAAGAAGATGGCGGAGGAGACGCGCAAGGAGAAGGAGGTCGTGGAGGCGATGAAGAAGCAGTTACGACTCCGCGGCCAGCAACCCTTCATGTTGTAGAGAGAAGCGCCCCAGACTTGTGTGTGCTTCTTCCTTCTTTTTTTGGGGTGATAATCTTCCTTCTTCTTTTGCTCCTGTGTTTCTTCTTTTGCTTCGGGTGTTTCTCCGCACGTGTCACCTTCTCTGCGAGGCATGAATAGAACAATGCTAACAATGAGATGACTAGCAAATTAGATCATTTTTATCGCCATATGGCACTGGGCTGCCGTGTTTCGTGCTCCTCTGTCGTACTACTCCAGTGGAAAACTTGAGTATACCGCACGGTTCTTTGCTCCTCCTCAGGTCGTCGGCTCATTTATACAAGCAGTCAAATCACAAGGCCCCGCCTTCCAGCAGTAATGAGCCGTCAAATCACAAAGGCCCTCGCCTCTCTTCAAACCGACCAAGCTAGACTGCCCCGCCCTCTAGCCTTTAAAAAATGTATACTTTTGTACAGTAGTAGTATCGATGGATTGCGCCATGGAGCAAAACTAACAAGATGAAATTAAAGAAAAAATGTGGTACATATAGAGAGCGCTCATCGCCAAATTATGCATATAGTACTATTAAAAAAGCTAGTACGTGCTTAAATGGGGTGCTAAATTATATTAAAGAAATCAGCATACCTATTTAATTCTTGGGTTCTTATTATTTATGCCACTAGTTGTGTATCACTACTCAGTTTTGCCATTAGAAGTTACAACTACTCAAAAAAGCCATCGATCCGTGAGATGCCTGCTCAGAAATGCAATTAGATATCTCAAAAATGCCATCGTTAAGTTAGATGTTTGCTCAAAAATGCCATTAGACATTGTTATTTTCACGTCAAACCCGTTGACCATGTTATATGAAAAAAATAAGCCGATTCTCACAATGATAAGTGTGGCCCCACTTGTCAGGACTAACCAAGCGAATAATTTTACAGGAAAATAAGAACGCTGTTGGGATCAAGTAGGCCCCACACTTTATTTTACTGTAGTGAGATAGAGGGAGAGCTGGCATGTTGGTCCATCGGTATTTATGTCATTAGAAAATGGCCAAAGAGATTTGAGTCACAATAATGGTGTCCAGCACAACACACCCCTCAAATAAAACTAAGCACCCTGAAATTCTTTGACAACTAAACTGCTGGCTATATGATGTTGGCCATATATATTGTACATATATATTGTGAAGAAATGAGTGGTAGTACTATACCGACTAAAAGATGAACTGTAAGAAATACTAGTATGTACATACTGAAGAGTTAAATTAGGACGAGAAGGAACATAACATAGTTCTGCTGGTGGCTCAGCACAACACACCCCTCAAATAAAACTAAGCACACCTGAAATTAAACTAAGCAACTAATCCGGTAGACACTACATTAGAACCACCATGAGCAATGACACTGCCACCTTACTCCGACTCCTCGTCCACGTGCTCGACTTCGTCCTTGTCCCTCTTCCTCTTGGGTGATACTTCTTTGCTTGAACCGCACACTTGGCTCTTGCTCTTCATCCAACCCTTGTAGATGTTGAAACAAAGGTAGCCATCCATTGCAGCGTAGTGGATGTGGTCTATATCTAGTACATTCCACTCCCATGCATGATGAAACTTGAACGGAGGTTTCTTCAGTGTACCGTAAGAAGGATGAACCATGGCTCCTGCCAGGGTCAGCATTGAAGGCTGATCACGGGAGGGCACCAGCCCTTTCTTCTAGAGGTCAATGGGGTTGCCTACAACGAGGCCTATCCGACCCAGGATTTCCCTGTCCTTCCTAAAGTCGACAGTAACGAATTTAACTAGGCCTCCCTTGAGGAACTTCTTAAATTCCTCGCACTCAACGTCGGCATGGCATATGTGGTAGACCAAGCATAAGTCATGCACGCAAACCTGCATCACGGCGGGCTTCTTCTTCTCTGCCTCCTTTAGCTTCTTCTTGCTTCCTAGGACTATGGTGTACTCAACATCTAGCCCAACGACCCACTCATCATTTGAGTTTTCGAACATGCATCTGAAGCGAGCAAGGCATCCTTTCACCATTGCGGAAGAACGGGTGTAGATGGCGTTGAACTCATCGCAGGTGATGGTTCTAACCTTGTACTCATCGCCGATCATGGAGATTTGGGACGCCATGGATTTGGGAGGAGGGTTAGGATTAGTGGAACTGCCGTAATGTGAAAGGACGGGATGACTAGGAGCGAACTGCCGTAATGTTAAAGGACGTCCGGGGACGAGTACGAGCGAGAACTGCCAGCGATTTTTGTAAAAATGCTGAGTGGGGCGTGCAAACGGCAGGGTAGTGGCTTGCTTGGTGGATAAATGGATTCATGCACAGTACTATGGGGGCCCAATGAGATGTCATGTCTACTCGACGCCCAATTAAATGGCTTTCGATGTCATGTCAAGCGTCGGGAAAATTACAGGTGATACGAAGCTTTCCATTCTCCCATGATACGGGCTTCCGAGAGCCCTTGGATCTGAGATCGCACGTTTGCATGGCGTGATTCTAGACCTATGGGTGAATATCCTATCCTAGAGGGTTATTCTGCAAATTTTCAGCAACTTAGCATGCAACCGTTTGATCTCAGATCCAAGGGCTGCCAGCAGCCCGTATCATGGTCGCGCCTACCACGACCGTCGCCTCGCTCGCGCGGTCGCGCCCTTGGACATTTAACATGGTGCATTAGGCTATCTGATGTTGGCATGTCATACATACACTACAAAAAAATACACTTCCGTGATGATACGTGTTTGTCATAGTAGGTCACGTTTTTTGTCATGCATGTACATCCATGACAAATTTATGACAGAATCAAGATAGTCATACCTGTGCTGTCGTAGAAGTGTTCCATGACATTACCAAAATTATCATCATGGAAGTGTCCACTTCCATGACGATAAATCGCGCGTCACAGAAGTGCTTTCGTCAAGGGTGACCGACACGTGGCATCCACCGTAACGGAACGCCGTTAAGCTATCGGGTTGGGTTTTGGTCCGATAACCCGTTAACAGCCCCGACCAATGGGGATTTTCCACGTGTAAAATCATCATTGGCTAGAGGAAACACGTGTCGGCCCATCGTTGGGACAGATGTCATCCACTCACTGGACAGAAGGCGCCTATGATACGTCGACACGTGGCACGGCCCAACGTGGCCCATTCATGTGAAAAGGCCGGCCCGTTTGACTTGGTCAAAAGCTGGCGGGCAGGCCCATGGAAAGCCTGTTAACGGCCTGTTCGCATATAGCCCATTTACAGCCCGCTAACCCAAGGCCCGTTACGCCCTATCCGAATTAGGCCCAGTAGCGTCATCTGGGCCATCCAATATGATTCCAGCCTGTTTTCACTTCTGCCCCATGTATAGCCAATGACGTCTTTCGGCCCATATGAGGCCCTTTGTAACTCTTGGCCCATTAGCGGCCTGTGCTGAAACTGGCCCGTAATGAACAGTGTATTACTTTACACCCATTAACGGCCCGTGGTGAAACTGGCCCGTAGTGAACAGTGTATCAGTTTATACCCATTAACGGCCCGTTATTCCGTTGGGCCGTTTCCAGCCCAAGTTAACTTTCGGCCTTCTGAGGGCCCATTTATTCTTGGGCTCATTTGCAGCATTCGGTTACTTACGGCCCGTTACTGTCATTTTCTGTTTTGTGGGCCAAATTCAACCCGTCGTTACAGTCAGCCCATTTGTGGACTGTTAGTCTTTTGGGCCATTTCCATAGCATCACCAAATACGGCCTATTAACGATGGCCCATTATGGTCGGCCCATGAACGAATGATTCCAACTCTAGCCCGTTTACGGCCATAATGCGATCTGTTTGGCCCATGTTTGGTCAATCGATCATATGGCCCGTATAAGGCCCATTGATGATACGGCCTGCAGAAGGCCCATTGTTTCTACGGCCCGTAGAAGGCCCATTGTTTCTACGGCCCGTAGAAGGCCCACAGTTTCTACGGCCAGTAGGAGGCCCAGTGTCACTACAGTAAATATTAGCCCATGATTATTGTGGCCTAGTATTAAAAAATAGGTTATTGCAGCCACTAGCTAACCGCGGAAAAAGAACAGCAATGACTACAAGCAAACAAATAAACAAGACAACAAGGAAATAAATAAGCAAGCAACTAACACTAGGCTATCACGGCTATTACACATATTACATCCACTGGGCATCAAAGTTCGCCACCAGTGCAAATATAGGAAACAAAGCAGCATATCATATACACTGGTTGTCAAAGTTGGCGACCAGCGCAAATAAACGCCGCAGCAAAACAAATCCAGAACTGAAACCACTTCAGAAGATCTCAAGAAGCAATATCCTGGGTACCCATAATGCTGGCAAGATGCTTAGCAAGCTTATTAACTTTCTCTTGTTTGGCGCTTAAATCCACCAGCGCTTGCTGTTGCACCAGAAAATATGCATCTGAATTCTGTAGGGACTTCCTCAGTCCTTCAGCTTCCTGTCGCAGCACATCTGATCGATGTCTTTCAACTTGAAGTTGAGACTCAAGAAGACGAACTGATTCAGGCAGCGAGTTCGAAGAGCTTGTGCCAGCAGTAGTGGCCAGTAACTCGAACACTACATCAAGACATGACTTTTGGGTTCCCTCACTGTCATCAAGATAGTTTTTATCAGCTTTCTTGGAGACCAACAGGGATGTCTCACTATCTTGAACCTTATCTGCATTACTTCCTTTACCATTGGATAATGCGGTACTGTTCTCCAATATTTTGTCCGCATTCTAAAAGAGAAACAAGCAGACACATCACATGTTTACCATGTTGTATATGAAACTCATTTTGATAAATGAGTTCAGTAGTAAAGTGGACAGGATAACATCATGAAACAAACATATATCTATGTACCATGGTCACTTTATGGTCTATATCATTCTAGTTTTTGTTGCCAAATCAAGATAGAGACACAGTTCAAATAATATTTGTTCAAGACAAAGTAGAATAGACAGAATATAAGTGTGGGTAACTATAGAGCAATAACAACACTTGTAATGTGCATGACATGAGAACATAACTGTTCATTCAATTGAAACTGAAATCAACATAGAGCAGGTTACAATAGCAAACCAGTTAAAGAAACAAGTTTAAAACATACCTGTTGCGCCATTGGAGTTTCAATTCCATCCTTCAAATTTGAAAATAGTTGGTATGAGTAAATACAGTAATGCAAGAGCAAAGGAGTATGAACCATAGCTACAGAACCTGACCTGAGAACAAATCTTCTTCTCCTGTAAGCGTTGAGTTGGGATTCGGAGTGGTGGTCCCCGTGGTTTGGGCACTGCAGTTCCCTTACGAACTGCTCGTGTTTGGGTGCTCTGTGGTGGAGACAGTGCTGTGTCAACTGGAACTGGGTTGCTATCTGCCGGGGTTGGGGTTAGAAGGGGTGTAGCTGGTTCTCTGTCCAACTGGGTAGGGGTACAATCTGCGAGAGTCTGGGTTATGTGTGGTGGATCTGGTCCTTGGGCAAGTACAACCGTGGTTCTATCTGCATCAACTGGTAGCACTATCTTTTCTGAAGACCGTGTTGTTACTCCCTTAGATACTGCCATCACGCTCTCCAATTCAAATGGCTGATAAACAAGAAAAGTAATTGAAAGTATAGACATTGTATGATAGATAGGTGCAATGGATAGTGGGGAATAAAAGAGGGCATGAAATAATTCATATTTATGTTGGCTAACCAAACAGGATAGCATGACACAATTTCACATATATGATGGCTAACTAAACAGGATAGCATGACACAATTTCACATTATGATGGCTAACTAAAAAAGATGGAAAGACATAGTTCAAAATATGAGACTATGTAAACAGGATGACATGACATAACTATATAATGTGTTTATTAAATAGGTTGGCATGCCATAATTTACATACATTCACGGATAGAATGCCATAATTTAAAATATGATGACTGTAAACACTAAACAGGATGAGATGATATAACTATATGATGTCTTTATTAAATGGGTTGCCATGCCATAATTCAGATAGATGATGTGTATGTACTATGTAAACATGATGGCATGATATAATTCAAATATATGATTTATATAGTAAGCAAGTAAGCAGATGGCAATCCATATATGATGTAAAAGCTAAGCAATGCAAGACAACATGCATGACATGGGTAATATAACCCTGCCAAGTTTGAGCATAGACCTCAGGGGGGAAATAGGACTGGTCATCAGTCTCTGAATCCTCCTCTGAGGAGCTCTCTGTAACCAGCAAGATGTCTGCTTCAGCAGGTAGCATTGTCTGCTCTGAATACCTTGTTTTCACTCCAGATACTTCCATCACCGCTTCAAATGGCTGATGCACAGGAAGAGTAGTTGAATATACAAACGTTGTCGACAAATGGAACACGTAATACAAAAAAATGATAGCATGATATAATTCACATACATGATGATTGGCTAAACAGCATGGCATTGCATAATTCACATATATAATGCCTTTGCAACAAGATAGCATTGTATAATTCACATATATAATGTCTTGCAACAAGATGGCAATGCATAATTCACATATATGGTAATTAGAGACTGAACAAGTGGCATTCACAGAAAGCATGTCTAAACTAATCAAATGACATAGCAATGCGAGACACCATACGCACGATATGAGCAACATAACCCTGACAAGTTAGAGCATACACCTCGGGGGGGGGGGGGATAGGACTGGTCATCTGTCTCTAAATCCTCCTCTGAGGAGTTATCTGTAACCAGCGAGATATGCGCTTCGTCAGATAGCATAGTCTGCTCTGAAGACCTTGTTTTCACTCCAGAATTTGCCATCACCGTGTCAAATGGCTGATGCACACGAAGAGCAGTTGAATGTACTAACATTGTTGACAAATGTAATATGTAACGAAAAAAAAGGATGGCCTGATATAATTTACATATAAGATGACTGGCTAAGCAGGATGGCATTGCAAAATTCACATATATGATGCCTGGCTAAACAAGATGGCATTGCATAATTCACATAAACGATGAATAAACTAAACAGATGGCATTCGCACAAAGGATGTCTAAACTAAGCAGATGACATATTTGATGTATAAAGTAAGCAATGCAAGACACCATATGCATGATATAACCAACATCAGTATGCCAAGTTAGAGCGAAGACCTTAGGGGGTAAATAGGAGTTGTCTTCTCCTTCTGAATCCCCCTCAGAACAGATATCTTCCTCTCGATTACAATCCGAAATGCGTGGAGGGGGGCTGCCTTTGCGCCTACCATGGAGCGACGTCTGCATGAAATTTTATTGCCACGCAAGGCTCGTCTCTTTTGCTCTACATGTTCAGTTCCATTGTTTACAATAACTGTCATGCATAGGAATAAAACATAGTGTGATTATGTAAGGAGTGCATGCAGAAATCCAGAGTGATGGTAGCAACCTGTGGATAGACCCAAAACCAATAATAGCAGGCAGATAATGGCTTCAGTTAAAAAATACAGATAATGGCTTCTTTACTGTTTGTTTCCCACCCAACATGAAACTCATAGTAGACACCGGAGATTAACCAGATAGTAGATAGATATTATTGATAGCGGCCCCGATATGTACCCCACAACCATTTAAAAACTCAAGTTTGACCATTAGTTTGGAGCTGACTCAGAGTCTAATCGGTGAACAGGACGATAAAGTAGCATGTAATATTAAGCGATGCATAACGTAAGCAGACACGAAAGAGTGCGACCTCTCTTGTGGACCCGTGTAGTCCTTGAGGTCATCTTCTCGGTTGATGATGGTAGTGCAGTTTTCATGGCTGCCAGCGGCGGGGAAGAAGATCTGAGGCGGTGAAAGACAGTCTGGAGGCCGGATCCCTGGTGTGCTGGACCCTTCAGTCGTTGGAGCAGCTGAGCTGGGGTGGACGACAGCGCAGCAGGAGCGGAACAAACCACGCAAGGTTTTCTTTGACAACTATCTGTAAGAGAAGTAATTCTGTAAGGGTTCGTTTGAATTGGAGGATTCCAACAATGCAGGGATAGGAAATAGATAGGAATAGGATAGGAATGCACGTGCAAAACAGAGAATTTAAAAACACAGGATTTCTGCCAATCTGGGTGTTTGATTCACAACAATTGGAAGATCACAGGATGCAAAGAAGCATGGTGAGATTAAGTCAAACCACAAGAAAATGTACGGTTATAATGCTATTATTCTACTATCTCTTAGTCTTGTGCTTCATGAATAGGAATTTGAAAAGGAGGACAAGTGAAAATTAAAATTCCTACGTTTTTTCTTTCAAGGAGACACTAAAGGAACAAATCCGTGTGCTCAGTGGACAATATATATAACATGTAGAGTAAAAAAGAGATGCAACAAGTGTACAACCTCTTTGGCGAAGCCATGTCGATCTCAGCGTGATTGGGTTGGCCGGTGAGGATGCTCCGGATGACTTTGCTGTCGGAGGAGGGGAAGAAGATCTTAGGCGTCTGGAGATGGAGCCCGAGGTACTGCTCCGCTGTGATGGAGGGTTTCATTGTTGGAGCAGCTCCGGTGAGTTGTACGACGCCGAGGCTGAAGCAGGACAAGAGAGACAACGAACAACGTTAACCTGAGTGGAATTCTAATAGCATCTCCAATACCTGACGTAAAATACATAGCCACAAAGTGCTAGATGTAAAATACATCAGCCGCTCATCTCTGAACTTAACTGTCGAAACTGAACTTAACTGTCGAAACTGAATTTTGCTGTCGAAACTGAATTTTGCTGCCGAACTGAACGCACTAGCAAGGTGAGGCTACATGTCGGTCGACTGACTTTTTCATCTCTGGTCAGTCGATTTTGCAGCCGTTGGATACGAAATCAAGGGCCTGCGGTTCATCTTCAACCTCCACCCCCCTGAGCCGCCAGCCACCACCGGCCAAACAGCAGCCCCCCGCCGCCCGCGGCCGGCGGGCGGCACTCCCCACCACCGGTCCGCCGCCGCCCCGGCCATCCCTCTAGCCCCCCCATGCCGAGCTTTTTCTCCGGCGATCCCCACGCCACAGCCCCGCCAACACCCCGCCACCGCCGGCGAACACCGCCCCCATCCAGAACCTTAAGATAGATAGTGGGGTACCTCTCCGGCGAGCCCCCCTCCCCGCTGTGGCTGGTTCTTCCTTCACCCCGGCGAGCCCCCCCACCCCCTGAAAATCGACTGACCCAAAAGTCGATTCAGTCGACTGAAGTGTAGCTAAATCGGAGCAGCATCGCAAGCAAGAGCAAGAGCGAGAGCAGCAGCGCGAGCAAGAACAATAGCAAGAGCAGACCAGGCAGGGGACCGAGAGCAAGAGCAGAGCAGCAGCGCGAGTGAGAGCTAAAGCAGCAGCAGCTCCTACTGATGTAGACGTAGCCGCCGAGGGAGCGATGCCGTGGAGGAAGTGGCCGGCGACGCCGCCATGGATGGAGCCGTGCCGTGTCGGCTCGGGACGGAGCGCCGGCAGCACCGTGAGATCGAATCAAGAAGAAAATGCGGCGATTAGTGTACAACCTCTTTGGTGGCGCCGATTAGGCCACAGCTTCATCCGAGGAAACAGTGATGATGATGCTCTTCCGGTGGTGCAGGTGAAGACGGCGGTGTGGGAATGGAGGTGGCGCGAAAGACGAGGGGAACGTCGGGGCAGCTCCTTGGAGGTGGAGGACGGGGTGGCTGAACCGGCGGGACGATGAGATCGACCACGGATCCTCATCCGATACGGTGGATGAGGGACGTCGAGGTGTTGCTGTGGACGACATCATCGGGGAAGAGGCTCCGGCTGGGTGGCGGACGGAGCAGGGTGTGGGGTTTCATCGCGGATTTTCGCGGCCTCGGTGTACGAATGGGTAGGCAGATGGGATGGCAGTGGGGAACCATGGCTTAGAGACGCGCTTGTCCGAAATGTGGGGTATGTTACGAAAGTATCCCCACCGATTTGAGGTGGTTCTTTCGGTTCAGGGGTACCACGGGCATTTTGCGTGTCGGGATTTCACAGGAGGTGGGAGTTTTCGCGCGCGTTGTAATTTTGGAATAGCAAGGCGCGGGTTGAGATGGAGGGAGTTGTCGGAGCACAACGAGACAAAGATATATCTTAAATATTTCGGGCTAACAAGGCGCGCGTTGAAATTTCCAGACAAGCCTAACGTGTACTGTAAGAAATCAATGCGCACTACAAATGTCATTCAAAACTTTGAATTCATGTTATGTCCAATTAAAATATTTCGCTACGTGTATAATGCATGCAACCTACTACTCAAATGAACGTTTTAGTGCATTCCAAACGTATATACTACCGCTTCAATATGAACTAAATTTGAATTCGTTTCTCTATTTGAATAAGATCTACAGTAATGATTGTTGTGAAGTCAAAGCATTTTAATTCGTTTCTCTGTTTTAATAAGATCTACAATCATCATTATTGTCAAGTTAAACCATCGTTTGTGTATTATCTTCACAGCACATCAGATGATTAGTCTCGAGTTACATATGAACTATGTGTACTATATGAACTCGAACTAGATTTTTTGAATCCACTTTATTTTGATTTCAAATCACATTACATTTCTAGCTCTAGCTAGATCTTCATAATCTAAACCATGTCTCATGTGTATAATGTGTTTATCACATTATGTATGGTGCCCCGCCCCTACGCCTACAAGTATTTAGATGTGAGTTGAAAACACCACACATTACCACAAATTCAAATAAAATGTGAGAATGTTCGATATATAGTATTGTTTAGATTGTTCGATATTTAGTTGTAAGCTGCAAACGCCACACATTATCGCAAATTCAAATAAAATGTGAGATTGTTTGATGTATAGTATGGTTTAGATTGTTCGGCATTTAGCTGTGAGTTGCAAACGCCATGCATTATCACATTATGGTATAACATGTGCACAGCACGTGTATCACCGCTATATTCATGCATGCAATGTTTAAAACACTATGATCTCCTATTCAAATATATGAATCCGCTTTCATATCAAATTATGATCTTTGTTAGTCTCTTACACCCACACAATCCTCTAACCTTTGTAGCTACCACTAACTTTCTCTCGTGCATGCACACGCCCTCCTTGCCCTCCCCCTCCCTCGGCATTCTATCCACCGGGCACATTCATTTTTTTCTTTAGGTCGTTCTCCCAGAGTCTCCACAACTCCTTTCCGACACCACCGATCGATAAACCTCTCAAGCGATGCCTGCCTACAACATACACACACACCTTCAATCTCCTCCTTTATGTGTCCTTGCCTCATGTCTCTCATACGGTCAGACACACGTGTAAACTCTCGCCCCTCTGTTCATCGATCTCACAACCGCACACTCCTCCCCCTATCTAGCTAGTAGTTGGGCCTCTCGCACCACCTCCTACCTCCATTCTCTCTGTCTATCCGTCTTGCTGGGCCTTATTTGCCTCTAACAAATGGACGTACACCGACCGATCTCTCGCTATACATATAGCTAGCTATGTCCTTATAACTCGTTTTTACCCACACGTCAATCGATCTACCTCATTAGTTGTGTCTCTCCCTTCCTCCCACAAACAACAGTTGATCTACCGATCTAGTTAGATTTGCTTACCAAACACATGGTTCCCCTTCATCATCAATGGATGCGTCCCGACAGATCTATCACGCACAGGCACACACAAAAACACATCCCCACTCTTATTGATAACATTGCAGTTCCACCCTCAGTTTGTCTAGTAGGCCTCTCCCACCATCTTCGAGAAGCAACTCCATCACCCATCCACCACTCTACCCCTCTCCCTCCCTCTCCCTCCCTCTCTCTCTCCTCTCTCTCTCTCTGTGTCCCATCATATTTTCCGTCCTTCAGTTATGTATGGATGTCGACCGATCTCCCTCAAGACATAGCTGGGTCTCTCCTTCTCAACACATATACGAGTCGTTCTACCTCTATAGTTAGGCCTCTGCCTACCCTCCCCCCACCCCCTCCCCCCACACACACCGATACATCGAGCGCTCTAGTCATGTCTCCCTGCCACACACAAACTTGACATGTGCCCTCTAACGTTCCGTAGGCCAGTCGCCCTATATCTTTGACTTGCACACACACACAATTTCGATGGCTCTCTTCATCGATCTCGCACCCGCCCACTTGTTCCTCTCTTCGACTCTATCGATAGCTATGACCGCTCCCTCTCTTCTCGTGGATTGCCCGACCCTCTATGTATGATATGGATAGGCCTCCATTTCACACACATTGCATGCAAAATTTTGTTTGAGATGTCATCGACACATATTCCCACAAATAATTCACAAAATCAACCCCCACCCCACCCCCACCCCAAAAAAACACTCACGAACGCGGTTTGTATCTCTCACACACACCCACGTAGGTGGGGGACGTGCACGAAGAGAAGAGGTGCATGCACAGGCGCACGTACTCCCGTCTCTTTCCCAACCACACCCGCGCGGTTACACGGTGGAGCTCATTTCTGTATGAAAAAGGCAGCCCACGTGGTAATTTGGCACGTGTACTGGTTTTCCACTTGGTGGAGGGAGGATCGTCTACCACGGGTGAACAAACAAATTGCGACTTGATGTGTTATGTTAAAAAAAGAGGCAAACCATGTGGGGCCTACCTTAGAGGCAAGGCTCTATACACTGGAGTACTTTTGATGTGTCCCGTCAACTCGCAGAATGAGGAGAAGCTTGCTTAGTACGCCGTCTCCCCCGCCCATGGGTGCAGTGGCTCGCAGGATGAGGTGAAGCTTGCTCCGCCTTACGCCCGCTCCCTCCCCCATGCGCGCGGTGGCTCGCAGGACGAGGAGAAAAATTTACTACTCCCTCCATTTACTCCTCGTCCCTACTACCTTGGTTATAGAGATTATATCATATTGTTTGGAATATATATGTCCTTTAGTAGATTTCAATATGAACTACTAGTACATACTCCGAACACTGATGTATATAGACGTATTTTAGAGTGTAGATTCACTCATTTTGCTCCGTATGTAGCACTCTCCCTCGCCCCTCGACCCTCGCCCACGTGGTGGACGTGCAGCAATTCATTCGGTCTCATATAGCCAGAACGATATATACTGCACTACCATTATTGCTCGACTTCCCGAAGAGGCGAAGAGCCAATCGCAAGGTTAATATTTTGGAGATGCCAAGCGTAAGGTTATAGGAAACAAGTAGTAGGTGCCGCGTCATTTATAAATAAAGTTTTTTTTCTTGAGTGGCACGTACGCAATATGATAGGTTCATATGGAGAGAAAAGGACACTGCTCCACTATATACATAGTCAGGACGGGCTAGCCTACACGGTTGCTTGCTGGGGTTGCTCTCTTCACACTCTCTCGCACAAAACGACTGTGGCCACATCTCTAACATCCCGGCGGATCACGTCTGCTTGGGGAAGGGGTGGATGCTTAGTGTAGATGCGGTGGCCGTCGCCGACGGCGAAAACCCACTGTCGGCACGTCCCGATCAGGGGTCCCCGCCGTTCTCTCTCAGAAAGCCGGTGAGGTTGCCTTCGTCCCTTGCTCACTGCCGCGATGTGGGCAGTTGCCGCCTCCCGCCGCCCTCCTCAAGGTTGAGCTACCTCCCTCAGGTACAACTCCCTTTACAGCCGGCTTGCACCACTGCTCCAGCTGCCCACATCACTCCCTGTGGATATTTCTCTACTTCTTTGCCCCGCACATACCTCTACTGGCTTCTACGTACTGTATTTGTGATGAGTTTATGTCTCATCAACTAGTCCCAGTAATCTTATTCTAATCACGCTTCTTCAATTTCTTTGCCACAGGGATGCTCATCTCGATTTTTGTGAAACTGCACAAAATGATCCGATGGTCGAAAGGTTGCAAACTTCATTTATTAGGAAGCTCGAACATTGCCAGCAAATTGAAGCCTGGTCAGGGTTCACGGTTCAAGGGCTAGGGACTGCATGGATCGTTTTTTTCTTTAGCTGCCTCTGTTCCAAAATAAGTGTCAACTTTAGTAGTAGTACAACTTTGTACTAAAGTTTGCACAAAGTTGAGACACTTATTTTGGAACGGAGGGAGTACATATTTGCTATGATCTGTCAATCATTGAGATGCAATAGCATGCATGTTAGTCTCCTTTGTATTTGATGAAATGTTGCAACCGACAACCTTGGACGCAAGATACATGTAACAGAAGCTGGAAGCTTCATAGCATTGTACAAATTTATCTCGTTGATAAATTATAGTACGTACTATACTAGTACTTCCTCCGTTCCTAAATATAAGTCTTTGTAGAGATTTCACCATGAACCACATGCGGATGTATATCGATGCATTTTAAGTGTAGATTCATTCATTTTGTTCCGTATGTAGTGGAATCTCTACAAAGACTTATCTACTAGTAATAGCTAGCCCCCACTACTAGGAATTCTCTATCCTCTCCTTGAGCCACATCATCAAAATTGATGTAGCCGTTAGATGAAGTAAATCAGTCCATAATAGCCGTCTGATCTAGACGTTGAGAGGCTCCGCACTAAGCCACATGCAAGCATGCAGAAATACCGTGGCACATGCATGTGAGTGGGTTTTAAATCACATCAACATGTCTGCATGCAAGCATGCACCGGTAGCATGCATGTAACTGAGCTTTTAAGTCCCTTTAACATGTCAAAAAGAAAAATATAATCCCATTATGCAGTAGGATTTGGCTGATCTTTTTTCCATACGTGGGATGATCTAAATGATGATGGGAGTTTATTTAGTTTGGCTACCACATTTGTCATGCGGTTATAGAGTTTTTATTAGTTCTATGAAATCGATAATTTTGCGCAGAGAGATATACCACTGTTCCGCGGCAACACGCGGGGACTCAGATAGTAATATTTGGGAACGGAGGGAGTACTATGTAAAGAGTTAGGTGTCGCACGGTGATAGTGTGAGGTGGGCCATGTAATCACTGAGCCTGCGTGTTTTCACTGCTCTTGCACGCCTCCGCTGTAAGAATGGAGAAAAATGTAATCTAGTAGTAGTACCTCCTTTCTCCGAAAGCGTGGGACATCCAGCAGTCCTACCACCTCAGTAATAAAGACCAATGAGCCGTCAAATCACATAGACCCAATAGTAAGTTGGACGGATGAAGCAACCATCACTCTTTTGCCAGTGAGAGGTCGCGTCCGCTCTGCCCGGGCATGAATGCGGCACCGATTCTTTGGAGCGGCGCTGACCGTTTCGGGCAGGAATCGCGCGCGGGCGATGGAGGGGCTTTGGGTGGGCCAGGCTGGTTAGGAGCGGGCGTGGCAGCAGTCCGCATGTCCCTACCGGACACGCCCGGAAATGAAAGGATGCACCAACTCTTGCGGCTAAAATCGTACGCTACACAACATCTCTTTGTAGGAGTAGGTCGACCTGTCGCTCTCTCTAACACACACATGTTGTTAAACACACACACACACACACACGCACGCACCTTGGTCCCGTTGCACCTTCTAGCGTGACTTATTACACCTAGACGAAGGGAGTAGTAAGTATACGAGATACGGTGGCACACTGACTTAAGTCGAATACAAGTGCCCAAAATTTGTGTGCATGTTATAATAAGGATTCACTTAAAATAGTACGTGAGCGAACAGAGGGATCAATTGGACAGTGTTCCCGAGCAGTAGCGAGATGTGCGAGGTAAGATACACCGCTGGCGCTTTTAATTTTTCTTATTAATTTGTTTGTTTCACCCACTGACTGGTGGGACCCAATGTACTACGTGGAGAGAGGTAAGGTGACTAAGGCTGCATTATTTCTGCACCACTGTGGATAGTCTTACCACCAAAGCCACATGACACGATTATGATTGAAATCCCAATGACTCACACACACACACACACAAAAAACACGGCATGCTTGTCACACGAATGCAGGAATTTATAAAAGGTTATTTCCCTCTCGTTGAACATAACGAGAGGGTTGTGTAGCTGGTTAGCCTGTTCGCTCATCAAACTTGAGGTCTCGGGTTTGATAACTACACTTGAGCATAATTTGTGCCAGGAGGATTCTTTGACTGGTCAAAATGTTTTGTAGGGTTTGCACGCTTCACACTCTCTCTCCAGTATATATATACACGCTAGAGCCTCAGCGCTTGTAGTTGCTCTCTTCATACTCTCTCGCCCTCTCCCGCTGGAGCCTCAGCGCTTGTAGTTGCTCTCTTCACACTCTCTCGCCCTCTCCAGATCTAAACAAGACTTCGTTGGCCTTTCTCTCCCCTCACTGCTGCTCAAAGAGCCGGCAGGATCCGTCCGCCGGGAAGGGAAGGAGGCTTAACGCTGTCGCCGTCGGCGAGGGACTACCGGCGCAGCTGTTCACTTTCCACCCAGCGGCGGCGCGGGAGGGCCTCCGACCCCTTCTTCTTCGCCGTCGTCCCGTCTCCCACTAAACCACGCCCCAAGAACCTTAAGGTATAATTTAGTTACTCCACATGCATTGCTCTAGCTGCATGTATACCATGAATCCAGGACGTGGTTCAAAGAGGAAAGGAGTGGGGGAAAGTAGTGGGAAAAGTTGTATATAGCATGAATCTAGGACGTGGTTCAAAGAGGAAATGAAGGGGGAAAGTTGTATAGCATGTATCTAGGACGTGGTTCAAAGAGGAAAGGAATGGGGGAAAGTAGTGGGGAAAGTTGTATCGCATAAATCTAGGACGTGGTTCAAAGAGGAAAGGAAGGGGCGAAAGTACTAGTTCAAAAAGGAAAGGAAGGGACAAGGCTGTAGAGTTTGAGCAGGACTAGATTTGCTGCGCTCACATAGGGAAAGGTGTCTAAAGATAACAAAACTGGGACCAACACAAATATGCTCCTTGGTTGTTTGTTCTTTGTTGCAACAGACTGTGCATGACCACAGTACATCGGTAGATGCACATGGTGCTGGTTCGTCCACTGTGCCGTGCAACTCATTAGCTGTTGTTAATCTAAGGCCCTGTTTGGTTAAAAACTCCCTAGTCCCTACCTGCTTGGTTCCAGGGACTAAACATGGACTAGAGGTTATTAAATGACATGCTAAAAGACCATGTTACCCCTAGTAATGAACTAATAGAGACAAGGTGCGATGCGTGGCAGGGGCAACTGTTGGAAAAAGTCCCAAAAAGACTCCCTCGGGATCTTCTTTCTTTAGTCCCAAATGCCCACTTTTAGTCCCTAAAAGTCCCTCCTGTTTGGTTTAGATGGGACTGACACGGAGTTTTTTTAGTCCCTACACCAAAATGTCCCTGTAAACAAACACCCTCTAATAATGCCGCTGGAAAATTGATGCAATGCCACAGTTAAAAGCAAATTACATGTTTAACGAATTTTATTGTTAATATAATCTCTATGTTAATATTAATCAATGCCACCATTTGAGAAATGCTACTGTCTTGCTTTCTTTCCCATTTAGATAAGGTAGATGCTTCTTTTTGTTGGCTTCTGCGTTATCCACCGTTATTGACCACTAATTGTTTCCTTTGCACCTCTGTGTAAACAGGGTTATCTACTTCACCTTGTTGCCATTGTGACCTTTTGTTGCACTGCAAAAAACACTTTTGTTTTCAGAGTGTTTTGTGCAGTTCAACCAAAATGTCACACCGACAACGTTGCTTGATTGCTTGATCTTAGTGGAACTGCACAAGAGGAGATCTTACTTCCTATCCGTTAAGGCGAATTTGGTTCAGATCTTCTTCTTGTGAGTTGTTTGAATTCCGCATAATGAGAGGTCAGTACTAGCCTTCTTTCACATGATTCTGCAGTGTGCTTTCATACGTTGTGCTACTTGTACGATAATGTTGCTTGATTTTAGTGAACTGCACAAATGGAGACAAGACTTCCAATCTGTATGTGCACCGTAATATCCCATTGAGGTAAGATAAGGATATTTCACAACTGCTGGCCTGTATTTTGCCACTTTCATCAGAAAATTAAGTTTAGTACTATACTTGTGCTCCCTAATTGACATGCCAAATCTTACATTGAAGGCGAAGCTTGTCTGTTATTGAACCAAGTGATGAAGGGGAAGAACAAGTGGAAGAAAAACAAAAGTCAACTCCCGGTGCTGTAGAAGCACTGGAACTGTGATGACACAAGTAATGATATAGTTTTGCATCTTAATTTACTGCTATGGCTGGAACGAGCAATTTTTTTGCCACTGATTTGATGCCACTCTTAATGTAATATGTAATTATCTCTACTTGTGCAAACAGGGATCCTCTTTGAAGATACCATATATTTTAGTGGAACTGCACAAGAAGATGTTGGAAACATTAAACTAATCGAGGAGTATATAGTAAGCATGGCCACCACCGTAGATAGCAACAGATGGTTCCGGAGAAGTGCTTCATCTGTATGCTCTACACAATAAGCCTCCTGACAAAGGTTGGTACTCGCCCACTGATTTCATCCATATGATTGAGCTTTGTCATCTCTATTGGTGTTTTGCTACTGTTGAGACACTGTCATGAAAAAGTGGTATTGTCCTTGAGAAGTGCTTCATCTGTGTTGTTTTAAATATTTCCTTTCCTTTTTTTCGAGCAAACAGGGATGCTAGCATTTAGTAGTCCTCTTGTCTTTGCACAACAGGATCATCTTCCTCTGAAGAAGAATATGGAGTACGTGAAGTGACTAGTTCCGTTTATGCCAGGATGAAGAAGCCATGTCTATCTTCTCATAAGAAGGAGCAGTTGAAGGATGGTTACATTACTCCCCACAAGACCAAACTAACTTCAGCTCAGAAGGACTGACAAATCTCCATTTTTTTGCTGTGATGCGCGACTACAATGTTGTTCTAGGATTCTTTCTGGTGAGTTCCATTTTTCTAAAAGTGTGCTCTACATGGACCATGTATGTGCCTGTTGAAACTATCAATTCATAGTACAGTTTGCTTTATACTAATCACTTTTTTGTATTTGTGCAAACAGGGGTGCTCAGCTTGATTTCAATGGGAACTGCACAAAATGTTCATGAATACATCGAATCATTCATTTCCACCACAAGAAAGGAGGTGCCGATAAGTTCAAGGCGTTGCAACATATAAGGGCGAAATCATACAAGCTACGCGCGGATTTGGTTGATTTTGGTCGAACTGCACAAAAAGAACAGCTGGTTTATTTAGCACGAGGTGCCATGTCAATGTCCGAACTGATGGCAAACCCTGCCCATTCCACAATCGTAGGCATTTGATATTTTGGAATGGGACAACCTTGTCAAATTTTGCTCATCGATTTTAGCAAGACATGCGTTTGATATTTTTGAATGGGACGCCCTTTGCTGTCAGCAGCGTCGATCAATTTTTTTCTTTATTCTTTAGTTGTGAAGTAAATATTGCCTCTGATATGTGAGTCGCTGAGATGCATAATCATCGATTGTTTTGAATGTTCTCTATGAATTGCCAGGCCTGTGTGTTTGATTGCAATGTACAGAAATGCTAAAAAGCTGCTCAAACTCTTTGTACTCCTTCTGTTCCTTTTTACTTCGCACATTGTGAAAGTGCATACTTTTTTGTATAAGATTGGTCAAAGTAGAGATACTTTGACTGCAGACAAAACTTGTATGCACGACTAGAAAGGACTGGAGGGAGTACATGTGAAACTGCTGCAAACGAGGTGATCACCCTGGGAATAATGCTAGTACGTATTGTTTTGCATGTTCATCCAATGCCAGTGATACAGGAATTTGAACTAATCGAAATAAATTCATTCATACATGGTCGGATTTCATATAAACATGCCGGATTTCATTACATTTCATATATTCTTCAACTAAAAAGGGGTGCGCTGGAGGTATAATTAATTAACCGAAGCTACCCACATGTGTCCCGCTGAGCCGAACAGAAGCTTCAGTGACTTAACTGCAGGTGCAGTTGCGTAACTGACATGTGGCCTGTTGGGCCCACGTGTCAGTCAGCCAACTGCACCAGCAGTTAAGTAGAAGCAGCGTTCATCTCCAGCGCAGCTCTTTGACTCCACGTCGCCGCCAAGAAGCTAACCGGCCGTCAATGGTCAACCCGCCTAGCTTGGCTTCAACCGGAGGGTAGCAGCGGTGGCCTTACTTGGACCCGAGCGGCGGCGACCTACCGTGTTCTACTCTTCCTCGTTTTCTGTCTGGCGCGGCCTCGTTGGCAGCGGGGCGGGGCCTCGGTGGAGCCGGCGATGTCCTCTGTCTCGTTGCCGGCGGGTGGCGCCTCAGCGTAGCGGTGGAAATCCTCCCCCATGTTTCCGGCAGGGTGGGGCCTCGGCTGAGCCGGCGATGTCCTCTGCCTCGTTGTTGGCGCTGCGGGGCCTCGGCGGAGCAGGGCCTCGTCGACGCCAGCGGAGCGAGGACTCGTCGGAGCCGGCATTGTCCTCTGCCTCGTCCTCGGTCTCGCCAAATAGCGCCTCGCCCGCTTCATCGCCCTCTTTGCTAGCCTCTTTGTAGGCGGCCGCAGCCTCCGCCACCCGCATGCGGTACCGCTGACGCTCGAGGCGGCCCTTGCGGGCGGAGCAGTACGAATCAAGCAGCGCCTCCTGGTCCGCCCGCTCCACGGCGATCTGCTCCTCCGCCTGCAGGTGCTCCTGGAGGAGATGGTGGTTGTAGGCGGCGTCGGCCTGCGCCTCCCAGAACTGCTCCTCACGCATCTGCCTCACCCTGTCCATATATTGGGCACGGGCCTCGCCGATGGTCAAGGTGCAATGCACCGGCAAGGATGGCGCGGAGGAGGGGGTTGGCGCCGGATCGTCGATTGCCATGTTCTCCATTGGGACATCATCGTCTTCCGGCTGCCTGCCGGCCAGCCGGTCAGCAGCAATGGCTGCCATCTCCTTGTGGTCCGTCGTCCGCCCGTCCTGAAGAGCGCTGGAGTGCGAGGAAGCCATGGTGGGCAGTAGTGGTGTGGACAGGACAAAGGGAACGGATGCGGATGACTGCGGCTATGGCCGGCGCAGCAGTTTATATAGCAATGGTGGGCGGGCGGAGGGACGGACGTGTGGCGCCAGAGTAGCCGCCTCGGCAACCGCGTATCATTAATGTGGGCGGCAGATGGACGGATGGACGGCACTTGTGTCGTTTGAAGGCGGAGCAATCGCCTGCACCGGGAAGCGGGGCGGGCGGCGCTGACTGTTTCGGGCGGAAAGCGCGCGCGGGCGAGGAGATGACTTTACTTGGAGAGGATGACAATGGGGACCCACCAGGTACATAGCCTCACGTACGCAAGTGACTCCTTATTATATATATATATATAACTATAATTTATTTTGCTTCCTCCTGGTTTCCTAACATCACGGTCCCACACCATTGTCAACCTATGTAGTAGTTAATAAACGAGAGAATTGCACAAGAAGCGGCCGACAGCTGGGACCAAGCAGCTCGAGCAGTATTTGTGTTTTTGAGGTGTGAGCACTGCAGAGTTTTTCGATGTTTAGCCCAGATATTAATTTTTCTCCTCTGAACAACAATGAAAACATCACTGCAGGTATTAACTGGGCGGGCTGTGGCCCGTCTAGCCCAGGCCAGATATCCAGCCCAGATATTAATTTTTTTCAAGCTGAAAATGGCTTGCCCAGCTATACTTTTTTTAGGAATACCCAGGCAAGGTCAAGTTGTTATTCTCTGCCCCGCTGGGCTGCAAATCTTTTGTAGGAGGGATGCATTAGGGTTAACAAGAAAATGGGCTTTAAGAAATAATAAATGGGATGTAATTATAAAAACTGGGCAGTAACTATAAAAAAATGCACCAAACACGTGATTACTTTATAAAATATTATTTTTGGATATTGAAAATTTTAATTTCATTAATTGTTGCGAGCGCAATGTTTCGTTGGATTTTTACGTAATATAAATTTATATTGAAATTGTATTTAATCTGACTAGAAATTTCGGGATAAAAATATTTCGGATCCCATCAAAATGTGGGAAATTTTATTGAATTCTGTTTTGAACGGTTGGTTGAAATGGGCTGTACTTTTAACAAACTGTAAATGGGCTATAGTAAATTCCATTAGAATTCAAAAATGGGCTACACATTCTTACAAATCACAAATGGGCTATAAGTTCTCTGCCACACACTTCTGGCCTTACTAAGTTGACGCGTCCCCTACAAAAATAGAGTTGACGCGTATGCAAGGCTTTGTCAACTTATAGTCAACACACGGTTCTAGCAGCAGTGGCTGTTGGATGTCCATCCAACGGATGCCGCACTTCTTCTTCAATCTCGGATATTCTAGCTTCACCCGCCCAAAAAATGATTCCTCCCCCTGACATCTGGGGCGCACCCTTTCGGAAGCTGACCTGTGGGCCTACTAAGTTGACGTACCAAGGGCTTTGTCAACTTAGTCAATATAAACGATTCTAGCTGCACTGGCCGTAGGATGTCCATCCAACGGCCGTCGTGCTTCTTCAACCTCTGGTCTTCTTGCTCCAGCCGCCCAAAGCAGCGCCGGTCGTGCCGCCTGCTCCTGCCTCCCGTGGACGACTGTGCTGCCGCGGAGGCCTCACCGCCCCCTACTACTCCCACCGCTGGCCAGGCCATCCCTCCACTCACCCACACCCCCTGTTATTCTGCGGCGACGGCAGCGCAGCCGAACCAGTGAACCCTCGTACTCCTCTCCGCGTGTGCATCCACTGCCGCGTCTTCCCCGGCTCTGTGTCGTCCCCTTCCTAGGCCTCGCTGTCGTCCACCGCCCTGGTGCTCTCGGCGCGGCGTGGTCAACGTTGTCAAGGAACGACTTCCATCGGACGTGGACTGTACGTGGAGAGGCTGACAGCTGGGTCCACGACAGCCGCAAGGAAGTGCCTCCTTATTACACGCAAAATAATTATTCCTCCACCTGACAGCGGGGACCCACCGGACGGGCCACCGTATTTCGCGAAAAAAATGATTCGCCCCTTGACTGCTGGGACCCACGAGCTACATCTTCGCACGCAAGGAAGTGCGTCCGAAAAAAAACGATTCGCCCCCCTGACTGCTGGGACCCACCAGCTACATCTTCGCACGCAAGGAAGTGCGTCCAAAAAAAACCGATTTGCCCCCGACTGCTGGGACCCACCAGCGAGACCTTCGCACGCAAGGAAGTGCGTCCGGGCAAAAAAAATGATTCGCCCCCCTGACTGCTGGGACCCAGCAGCTACACCTTCGCACGCAAGGAAGTGCGTCCGGGCAAAAAAAACAAAACGATTCACCCCCCAGGACTGCTGGGACCCACCAGCTACATCTTCGCAGGCAAGGAAGTGCCTGACTGTCGGGACCCACCTGGTCGAAGCGTACGTAGCGTTGTCATTCTGGTCACGAACGTGTACGTACATACTGGTCGATGTAGAGGCGCGCACGTGTCGTAGTAGAGGCGCGCACGTGTCGTAGTAGAGGCGCGCACGTAGCATGTACACGTACGTACAGCGGCCAGGGTGCAAGAAAGAAAATACGACCACGTATGTGTACATACGGGCAGGGTCTCGAATGCCTACTCGCGCATACGTACGGCCAGGGCTCGTGTACATGGCTGGGTCGGAACGGAGAAACAGCGTCGCCGTCGTGTTCATTGGGAGGCAACAGAATGCGTCATGTTCATTAGGAGGCAACGGAATGCGTCGTGTTCATGGGGAGGCAACGGAATGTGTCGTGTTCATCGGGAGGCAACGGAATGCGTCGTGTTCATCGGGAGGCAACAGAACGCGTGGGAGCCAACCGGCTGGGTCAGAACGGAATGCGTGGTTGTGTACATCGGGAGGGCTTGGACGGAACAGGCGATGGAAACGAGGCCTGGCGTACCGCAGAACGGAGGAAATGGACCTCCTACGTTCGGAACGGGGTCCTGTTGATTGGGAGGGGTGTGGCGTACCGCAAAACAGAGGAAACGTACCTCCTACGGTCGAAACGGGGGTCCTGTTGATCGGGAGGGGTGTGGCGTACCGCAAAACGGATGAAACAAACCTCCTACGGTCGAAACGGGGGTCCTGTTGATCGGGAGGGGTGTGGCGTACCGCAAAACGGACGAAACGGACCTCCTACGGTCGAAACGGGGGTCCTGTTGATCGGGAGGGGTGTGGCGTACCGCAAAACGGACGAAACGGACCTCCTACAGTCGAAATGGGGGTCCTGTTCATTGGGAGGGGTGTGGCGTACCGCAAAACGGGACTCCACGGGATACTGTTCATTTCCACCGTCGACCTCCTCCAGCCTCCACGGGCTACTGTCGTCCTCGTCCAGCCTCCACGGGCTCATGTTCATCCAGCCTCCACCGCGCGCTACTCCACCGGCTACTGTTCAACCACCCCTCCACGAGCGCCCCTCCACCGTCTACTGTTCATCCAGCCCTCCACACCACGGGGTCCTGTTCAACCACCCCTCCACGGGCACCCCTCCACCGTCTACTGTTCATCCAGCCCTCCACCACACCACGGGGTCCTGTTCATCCAGAGGCAATGCCACCGCTCACTGTTCATCCAACCCCCCCCCCCCCCGCAACGCTCACTGTTCATCCAATCGATCGGCTTCAGTTAGCAGCAGTAGCGAAGGAATCGCTCGATCGGGTTCAGTTAACAGCCATCGATCGATCGCTCGGGTTCAGTAACACATAGCCTGCAGTGCAATCGCTCGGGTTCAGTTAGAGCCCAACGCCTCGCTCGGGTTCAGTTAGAGCCAACGCCTCGCACACATGCGCGTACGTGTACGAGAGAAACGCGCATCGCTCGGCCCCCGACCTCCCACCGTAACCGGGAACTCCCCGAAATTTTCCTCCCCCTCGCTTCTACCACGGTTTTTTCCGTCATGGACGGCCCAAAGAATGTCATGCAGCTGCGTCTCCGGCCCGCCCAGGACGAAAAGCCCATTTTCTGTCATGATTTTTTGTCATAGAAGTAGGAGCCCACCACATCTATGATGATACCGGGTTTTGTCACAATTATCGTCATAGAAGTGTCATATGTATGACAGATTTTTTTTTCATTCGGCCCAAAATGTCACGGATGTGTCTTTTCTTGTAGTGATAGTCATCACTTATACAACAAGGTTACCTATAAGGTTGGCTATAAGAGTATTGTTTTTTACTTCTCCCTATCTCTTTCTGAGTAGTATTTATTACATTTGCCAAGGAGTGACCTCTTCCAATGAAATGGTAGTCTCAAGTCATTAAAAGCATGCACACCCCACATCTCTTATTGGTTGATATGTCAAGAAACAAGAAACGATGTATGCACCACGCTTAAGTGTTTTGGGATTATTTGGTTTTCGTAAGATGACTTGCACACCTAGACGGAGGGAGTAATTAACTTACAACACTAGACTTTATGCCTATGTGGCAGGCTTAACACCTGTACGAGCAAGTACAATAGTGGGCTATAAGCCCGCTTACATGGCATTTTTGCATATGTGGAGGAAAGAGGCAAGGAAAAAGTGGAGGAGTGGGCTCTCATGCAAGAGCCAGCCTCTACATGGTGGAGCATTGGGAGAGGCACTGTATACCATGGAGGCGGTCAGGAATCGGGAGACTCACGCCGGTCGTAGCGCCGCAGTTAAAATGATAAAATGGCAAGTCAAATCACGGGGACCCACCTGTCCAGCAGTAACTCGCTGTCAAATCACACAGCCCTTCATTTGCAGCAGCCTACTCCCTCATCTTCTCGCGTCTCTGTCGAACCGACTAGGCCGAACTGCCCCGCCTACCACGCGGGAAAAGCCCCGCCCTCGACTTTTAAATAGTACAGTATACTAATATTGTATCGATGGATTGTGCCATGGAGCAAAGCCTCAAGAAAACGGTGGTACACATGTCTGGAGTATACAACACGCCCGTTGCGTTCACGTGGCACCCCAGACGGTCGGTCTGGCACGCCGCTCTCCAAATGGAACACGGGTCATATTGCGTTTGCACACACATGTTGTCTCCTTTGGGCAGTGAGGTTATGGTTTCTTGTCATGTGGCATTTTTTTCGTGTTATATGTTATAATCCGGTGCTTCAGATCAAAATGACGACAACTGCGCCTCCAGGGCACGTGCATGAAGACTTCTCGACAGTCATTGACGAGGTCAAGCCGGCTCCAGTAGACAAAAGAAAACTAGTACTCCACTATATAGGTAGGAGCCTCCGCGCTTGCTTGCTAGTGTTGCTCTCTTCACATTGTCTCGTCCTCTCCAGATCTAAACACGACAGCGGTGGACACACTCTCTCTCTGCTCACCACTGGTCACAGATCCACCCGGATCCTCTCCGCCGGGGAAGGTGAGAAGGTGCAACGTTCACGCGGTTTTCCTCGGCGACGGCTCTTACCCACTGCCGGCGCATCCCGATCAGCGTGCCTTGCCGTTCTCTCCCAAGCACCGCTGGCTAGGGAGGGCCTCCGACCCCTTCTTCCTCGCTGCCATAGTGTGGGCAGATCCGGCCTCCCGCCACCCACCTATCGACATCCCGGCGACCCTCAGGTATAACTTCCTTCGAAACCGGCCTTGCTCTACTTCCCGAGCTCCTGACGTCGCTGCATTTGTATCTTTTACTATTTCCCAGGCCCCCTCATATATAGGATCGATCGGCTGTTCGAAAGCCACCTAAATTTTGACTGTTAAGAGGTAAAAGTAGTTCATGCACTCGAATCTAGTACTAGTTGGTTCAAACAAGGAAGAAAGGGGGTGGGGGTGGGGGAAGATCTGTTAACTGAATCTAGGATTTGGTCGAAAGAGGAAATAATGGGGGCGAAAAGTAGCAGAGACTGGCTATCCAACTGGTCTCTTGGTCTAATAGGGAAATAAAGGGAAACGCAGTACAAACTCAATATAAACCCGATCTATTGGTTGAAAAAGGAAAGATATCCTGTTCTGATGTTTGTTGCCTCGAGCCACTCTTATGTAATGCCACTGGTAAAATGTAGCAGTCGCACTGTTAAAAGTAAGGACAAGTTAAACCAATGTTGTTTTCAATGTAATTCCTCCAGTAATATGAATCAATGGCACTTTTTTTCATGTCCTGCTAAATTTCCCATTAAGATAAGTTACTTCTTTTCGTTAGAAATGCAACTGTCCTGGTCCGCCTACTCTCCCGTGCCCAAATACCGACTCTATAGCACCTGTTAATGTAATGTTGCTGGAAAAATGAAGCAATGGCACCATTAAAGTAATGTCGTATTTAACGGTTGTCATAGTTAATCCTAATGCCCACACTAATATCTAGCAATGCTGCTGCTTTAGAAATTGCTACTGTCCTTGTAGGATTGCCATTCAGATAAGGAACATGCTTCTTTTCATTTGATGTATGTTTCATCACTTGTTTGTCACCCTCCTTTCCACCTTTTTTGTGCAAACAGAGACATACATTCCACGCTTGATCTTAGTTGAACTGCACAAATGATATCCAAATTATAGTTGAACATTCCAGGAGCTTCGCAACCAACCTTGATGTTGCTCAATTTTATTGCAACTAATGAAGATGAAGCTCTGTGGGTTTCGTTTTCTGATGGAAAGGGAACCTGGGCTGAAGCCCTTTTCTTAAAAAAAGAAGAAGAAGCTGCTAGCTCATGGGACATTGCTTCATTTTAGGTGAACTTCACCAAAAGGTCCCATGAATTGAATCATCCATGTTGGACTGGTCTCATCCCTTCTATGATGGCGTTGACTGCAGATATGGTTCCCATCACAAGGTATGTGGATTTTTGGTCTGACCGTTTGCCAAAGATCCTGCATGTTGAGTCTGCTCTTGTGCAACTTTTTTGGCACTACCATGATAAAGCAGTAATGTTATTATTTTGCACGTTAATCTAGTGCCACTATTAATTTGAGGCAATGTTTTTGCACCGCTGGTGCCAATAGAGTTTTTTTATATATCGAAAGAGGGGGTTTCCTCGGATTTCATTAAAGAAACCCTACCATAGAGAACCATTATCAGACAACATCTCAGTGTAAACGGGCAGTTATGCAACTACTACTAGACCGGACTGAGTACTAGCAGGAGACAAGTTCGCCACATAAGCTAGGCAGGTAGGGGGACGCAGCACCAGCTCGACCAAGTTTGGATTACAACCCAAATGCTACCACAGAAACATCAGGGGGGAAGATAGAGCCAGCTTCAGCATCCCAGTCTAAGCACCCCCAGGCTCCATCCTTGCGACGCATGGTACACCTCGTTTGCCACCTGCTCGACCCTAGTGCCACTGGTAAAATGAAGTAATAATAAAGTTAAAATAGAGCGAGTGTCCTCTCTATCATTTCATTTCCAATGTAGATAAAGAAAGTGCTTCTCTTTGTTAGTATATGTTTCATCAACTAGTCCCATTGATAATGTTTAAGCGTTTTTGCAAACTGGGGTGCTTAATTTTAGTTGATCTGCACAAAAATAGAGATTAGAATGTCTCAAGGCCCCTCCTTGTACTACCACTGTACACTGATGTTCATCACTGGCAGAAGGTGTATCGGGGATACTTGGGTCGATTACTCGATTTCCAGTATGAGGCATACCGTATGAGGCATCGCAGGGCCCGTCTCGCCCTCGCAGCACGGCATACTATGATACTATAGCAATATTTTCTTCTATTTATTACTGTATGTTTCATCAACTAGTGCCACTATAATGTAATCACACTTTTTCATTATCTATGCAAACAGGGTTATTCAGCTGCATTTTGGTGGAACTGCACAAATGTACGGATATATGCAGAGTGCGAGGTGCCAAGTAAAAATTAACGACACCAACCCTGCTGCATCTAAGCATTAGCATCCACCACCACCAGTGGCATGTGTGGCGCTCACTGTGGACGGATCTTTCTTGGCAGCAAATCCTCTAACCAAATACTAGTAGCTTAGACTTTAAAAAAATACTAGTAGCTTATATTGGCAGTTTTCGAGGGAGTACTCTTTTCTGAAAGAAGCACCAATCTATTTTTCTTTATTTGTACACAATGTCAAAACTTTGACCCAAAGGTCCAGAGCTATTTTAGGGTGATTGGCGTAGTACTCGGAGACTGATTGTAAGCATGATTTTTATTAGCTGCCACACTGATTGTAAGCATGAGCATATGGAAGATTAGGTTAGTGCGAAGCTTACCTTAAACCCTACCGACGCTGTTGAAACAAGGCGAGCATCGAGGGAACCGTGGAGAACGGCGGGGAAGCAACGTCGCGCCATCCGACCGCCTCTTGTGATGGTAGAACGAATACTCATGTGGCTCCGGCTGGCTCTGCACCCTCATGAACGGCACACCGTACTCGATCGATTCGTTATCCTCTGGGTGCTCAACCTTCGACCTGTACGCCCACCACCTCCACCTGACTTTCGCCTCGAGCGAATCTATCTGCTCCATCGCCCAGAGGAGATACTCGATGAACTCGAAGGACTGCGGCGTGACTGTCGCCGAGGAGTACATCACCGCCCTCATCGCCGCCGTCTCGCTTTTATGCATACATTGCCACATGGCCCTCACCGTCCTCGAAATCTCCCACTCATTGTCAAACCAAGTAAGGATCTCCTTCAACCTGGCTAACTCTGCCTGGTGGCCACCGGCGATATACCTGATTCGCTGCTGCATCCTCTCCATAGATGTCCTTTTGAGTGGTCCGGTGCTAGCTTTGGAAGATGGGAGGAGAGACGGTGGTCTTGCAATAGAGAAGAGGGAGAGGCGAGACGGTGGTTTTGGAATGGAGATGATGGAGAGGAGAGGGGTGGTTTTGCAATGGAGAAGAGGGAGAGGCGAGACGGTGGTTTTGGAATGGAGATGATGGAGAGAAAAGGTTTCCCTGCCTTTCGGTCGTTGACAGGTGGGCCCCGTGTTTGGTGGGACCCATGTGTCAGTGTCTCAATGGCAGGATGGGCTACGTCAGGGGATCCTCGTCCGAGGAGAGAGGAGGTGGTTTTGCAATGGAGAAGAGGGAGAGGCGAGGCGGTGGTTTTGGAATGGAGATGATGGAGAGGAGAGGAGGTAGTTTTGCAATGGAGAAGAGGGAGAGGAGTGTGCAGTAGCGATTTAGGATTGGACGAGAGGGCCGGCGTGCTGTGACTCGATCAAAATCAAAATCAATTTACCCTTCAATTAAGAAAGCGACCCCACATTAACTAGTCTCCCTTTTATTCTGGGTCATAATTGACCATGATTTTGACAAATAAAATATATGTTATACGTTGCAAAAATAATATAATTTGAAAGTACATTCAGATATGAACCAAACGATACAATTTTTGGTGACATGCATTCACATTTTGCTTGTCAAATACAGTACGTGGTCAAACTTTGACCCAAAATACGCAAAACAAAAAAATACTTCCAAGACCAGCACCGCTCCTCTCCTCTCCTCTTAAACCACTGCCGCTCCTCTCCAGTTCCAATCTAAATCTAGTGTCACTCCTCTCCTCTTCCATTTCAAAACCACCGCCCCTCCTCTCCTGTTCCAATCCAAAACCAGCATCGCTCCTCTCCCGTTCTAATCCAATACCAGCACTGCTCCTCTCCTCTTCCATTCAAAAACCACCGCCGGCGAGTGAAGGTGCTTTGGAGAAGTAGATCAATGGAGGAGTACAACCGATATATGAGGATCACAGACGGCGACCCTGTGAAGCTAGCTAGGATGTTGGAGACACAGTCTTGGTTTGACAACAAGGACCAACTAGCGGCGACAGCGACATCGATGGCCAAATATCTGCAATAGAGCGAAAAGGCGGCGATACTCCCAAAGGGAGTCGCGCGGGAGTACATAGAGCTGCTCCTCTAGGCCATGGAGCAAACAGATTCACCGAATCCGATCGTGAGGGAGCGGTGGTGGGAGTATCGATCCCAGATGGAGCATCCACCAGAGATTGAAGGATCGAGCATCTACAGGGTGCCGTTTGTGAAGGTGTCATGCCAGAGCGAGCCGGTGAAGTATTCGTCGACCGAACCCAACTTCAAGAGGAGAAAAGCAGTTGGCCTGACTACGCTTCCAAACCATCCTCTGCCTCACCGTTCACATCGTCTCACGGGGCGGCTGTCTGCCGCTGAGGAATAGGAGGGGACTGCCCCCCAGCCCAATAGTCGGGCAGGTTGTGAATTATCAGGAGGAGCTTAGGGTTGTCAGTATTTGCGGGTTGTGAATTGTGTTTTGTGTTGTGTATTTTGAGAGTACTTTCGGATATGAATGTCTTTTGAATTTCAGATTTGTAGTATTGAGCATATGAAGTATTTTATGAATTCTAGGGATCTATTTTTAGCAATTAAAAAATGTAGTTTCATAGGAGTATAAAAGTGCAGACAATGTGATTCTCAGAGAAGAAACTGCAAGTTCAGTTTCAGATAAGAAACTGCAACTTTCAGAGGCAGAGCATTTATATTAACACGACCTTTTCAAACATGGTTAACATCATGTTGGAAGTTTTATTTATGGTCGAAAATGGAACTACCAGCCAGTTAACATCATGCTGATCAACATTCATGCATAGCACATCTTCATATGATGCACAGTCAAAAAGGTATGCTATTTTCAAAATGCCCACACAATGTTGAGTGTGCGAAAAACAGAGAAAATGAGGCATGAAGTTTTGGCAAGTGTTGGACGTGGTGTGCGTAGATGACAATGGGGACCAACATGTCAATAATGGCAGAGGCAAAAAATTGGAGATATTTTCTCTACATCAGGTGGAATCGAACCCAGGTGGAAGAGCTGTCGTCTGTCGGGTAGTGTCACTTGGCCACTGGGCTAGTTCAGTACTATTGTTACAGGTGGTCCGATCTCCTCCTGCGCCTTTGTGTGCTCGCCGCGGGGCGCTGTCTGCCGTTGTGAACATGCTGAACAAATGAGAGGAATCTGGAGAGGACTGTACGTGGAGAGGCGGATAGTCGGGACCCACCAGGTCTATGGCCGTACGCAAGCAAGTGCCTCATCGAAAAAATACTTCCTCCTAATTCTATATTGACGTTGGGGCCCACGGGTTTGTCAACATAATTACATTTTAGGTGCTTCAACGTAGTTACTATAGGAGACAAATTCACAACGAAGTCGGGGAGCTGGCAGATATCATTTATTATCACTGGGGCAGCAAGTATCAGCTGGGTTTTGGGCTGCCCCGTCTAGGCTTTCTTTTTTAACATGCGCAACCAACGACATGCCGGTTTGTATTTTTTTGAGGGCCGTCAGGTATCGACCGGCCTATGGACCTCCCATCCGAGGTTTTATTTTTTCTGAAACATTGGCAGCCCAATTTATGTATTTTTTGAAGAAAATGCAGAGGTTTGTTCTATTTTTCTATATAAGAATAGGAACTCCTAGTCCAACTTATGTTTCCCTTCTAACTATATTATATATATTTAAATTATTTTATATGTTATTATATATTATTGTTATTATCATCATATATTTAGCAGATACTTACATATGCAAGAAAACAATATCCCACATCTTATTAACTTATAAAAATAATTTCTTAACAATAAAATCCTGGATTTTTTTGGCAACGAAAATCCTAGTGATTGTGTACAAAAGCTTGGTAAGATTTAAGGACCAATGTATAATAAATCACTTATTATTTAAATATATTTAGAACAAAATGCTCAGCCCCTGTTTATTTTTTGATAACATTGCTGCGCCCAACCCAACAATATAATTAGAATCAGCCCAGCAAAATCATGTATATCGAGAAAGTGCAAATGGCCTGTAATTTTTTAGGAAAAAAATAAATGGGCCGCATGGACGCTACATTATTTTTTCACCCAACCCAGCAAATGGACTGTAATTCTAAAAAAAGAGATCAAATTGACTGTAAATTCTAAAAAAATGGGTTGAATATGTGCCACATTTTTGAAGGCTGAAATGTGGGCCAATAGGTCGAAGCCAACGCAAGTTGTTGTCAACTTAGTCAACAAATGATTCTGACATCGTTAGCCGTTGGATTTACATCCAACGACCGGGATCCATCTTGAATCTCTCATCTTCTTCCTCTAGCGCCGCCGGGACCACCTGCTCCCGCCTCCTGCTGCTAGCAGCTCTGCTTAGCACGCTTCGCTGTGAAGCGCTACCCCACCATTCGCCAGGCCATCCCTCCACCCTCCACACCTCATGTTCTTCTCCACCGACTGCCGAACCACACCGCACCAGAACCAGTTAACCCTCGTACACCTCTTCGTCTGCGACTCTACTCCCGCGTCTTCCCATCTCCGCCTCGTTGTTGTCCGGGGCCTCACCGTCGTCCACCACCTTGGACGCGCTCGACGCAGAGTGGTCAACATGGTCAACGAACGACATCCATCGGAAGTAGACTGTGCGTGAAGAGGCTGACAGCTGGGTCCACGGCCGCACGCAACGAAATGCCTCCTTACTACGCACAAAATAATGATTCCTTCACCTGACAGCTGGGACCCACCGGAAGGGCCTCTGTATTTCGTGAAAAAAATGTTCCCCCTGCTGGCAGGTCGGACCCACCAATTATATCTTCGCACGCAAGGAAGTGCCTCCTTATTACGCACAAAAAAATGAATACCCCCTGCTAGCTGGGACCCACCATAGTGGGAGGCTGACTTGTGGGCCTACTAAGTTGACGGGGACGGAGGGCTTTGTCAACTTAGTCAATATGAACGATTCTATATAGCTCCAGTGACCGTACGATGTCCATCCAACGGCCCTAGTGCTTCTTCAACCTCTGGTCTTCTTGCTCCAGCCGCCCAAAGCAGCGCCGGTCGTGCCGCGAGCTCCTGCCTCCCGTGACCGGCTGCGATGCCGCGGAGGCCTCACCGCCCCCTACTACTCCCACCACTGGCCTGGCCATCCCTCTACTCACCCACGCCCCATGTTATTCTGCGGCGACGATAGCCTTGCACCGCAGCCGAACCAGTGAATCCTCGTACTCCTCTTCGTGTGGGCAACCACTGCCGCGTCTTCCCCGTCTCCGCGTCTTCCCCTTCCTAGGCCTCGCCGTCGTCCACCGCCCTGGTGCTCTCGGCGCGACGTGGTCAACGTGGTCAAGGAATGACTTCCATCGGAAGAGTACTATACGTGGAGAGGCTGACAGCTGGGTCCATGGCTGCAGCAAGGAAATGCCTCCTTATTATGCGGAAAATAATGATTCCTCCACCTGACAGCAGGGACCCACCGGACGGGCCACCGTATTTCGCGAAGAAAAAAAACGTTTCCCCCCTGACTGCTAGGACCCACCAGCTACATCTTTGTACGGAAGGAAGTGCCTGACAGTCGGGACCCACCTGGTCGAAGCGTACGGAGCGTTGTCATTCTGGTCGCGAACATGTACGTAGTCGATGTAGAGGCGCACACGTGTCGTAGTAGAGCCGCGCACATAGCATGTACACGTACGTACAGCAGCCAGGGTGCAAGAAAGAAAATACAGCCACGTACGTACATATGGGCGGGGTCTCGAATGCCTACTCGCGCATATGTACGGCCAGGGCTCGTGTACATGGCTGGGTCGGAACGGAGAAGCTGCGCTGTCGTCGTGTTCATGGGGAGGCAACCGGCTGGGTCGAAACGGAATGCGTCATCGTGTTCATCGGGAGCCAACCGGCTTGGACGGAATAGCCGATGGAAACGAGGCCTGGCGTAGCGCAGAACGGAGGAAACGGCCTTGTGTTCGACCGCCCATGGTCGAAACGGGATCATGTTCATCGGGAGGGGTCTGGCGTACCGCAGAACGGAGGAAACGGACCTCCTACGGTCGAAATGGGGTCCTGTTGATCAGGAGGGGTGTGGCGTACCGCAAAACGGAGGAAGCGGACTTGTGTTGGAGCGCTACGGTCGAAACGGGGGTCCGGTTCATCGGGAGGGGTGTGGCGTACCACAAAACGGGACTCCACGGGATACTGTTCATCTCCACTGTCGATTGCGTCCACGGGCTACTGTTCATCCACCGTCGACTGCCTCCACGGGCTCCTGTTCATCCACCGTCGACCTCCTCCAGCCTCCACCTACGACTGTTCATCCACGGGCTCTTGTTCATCCAGCCTCCACCGCTCCTCCACCGGCTAGAGTTCAGCTAGCCCTCTCCACGGGGTCCTGTTCAACCACCCCTCCACGGGCTACTGTTCATCCAGCCCTCCACCGGCTACTGTTCAACCAGCCCTCCACCGGCTGCTGTTCAACCAGCCCTCCACGGGGTCCTATTCATCCAGCCCTCCACGGGGTCCTGTTCATCCACCGGCTCGATCGATCGGGGTACTGTCCATCCAGCGGCAACGGCCTCTACTACCACGGGGTCCTGTTCATCCAACCCCCCACCGGGAACTGTTCATCCAAACCCCCTCAACAACGCTCACTCTTCATCAATGGAAGGAGGCAGCAGTGTTCGATCGGCTTTAGTTAGCAGCAGTAGCGAAGGAATCCTCGGGTTCTGTTGGGGATATAACTACTGGTGTCACCCGCCCAGGAGGGGCCGGGTTACGTCACGACGATCATCACATGAAGCCCAATATCAAGCTTGAGGACGGTGGTTCAGTAATGGGCTTAAGGCCATAAGGCGGCTTAAGGCCCGTAGTGATAAACCGCCGTTAAGGCATGACTTGTAGTGTAAGGCAGGAATAGTTAAGAGTCCGAGCCGGACACTATTTATAAGCCGGCTGGGACTCTGAGAGCCGATGGGCGTTAACCTCTCTATATAAAGGGACGACCCAGCGGCGGTTCAGGACAAGTAAGATCAGATCGATAGCCAGGCATAGCGGTTTAGCTCCCTGGTCATCGAAACCCTAAGTAATTCCACCTCAACTGGAGTAGGCTTTTACCTTCACTGTAAGGGGCCGAACCAGTATAATCCTCGTGTCCTTTGTCCTGTTTAACCCCTTTAAGCTTCCTAGTTACGATGGCTCCACGACTAAGTCCTTGCACGAGGACATCTGCCGTAACTATTCCACGACAGTTGGCGCCCACCATGGGGCCAGCGCACGGTTGATTTGAGTTCTTGAAGGGCAGCTTCGAAGGGCTCAAGGGATACGCTGTGGGCCGGATGACCAAGAGTCGTCGCGGCAAGCTCTACATCGACGACGCAGGCTGGGGCCCCGATGCCGGCTCAATCGAGTACGGGTACCGGGTCCCCTTCGGCGGAATCCACGTTTTCATTGGCAAGATTGGCGAGCCGGGCCCTGAGCCGGACCTCTGCACCGACCTTGTCGAGACGGCTCAGCGTGTGAGACCCGCCCGGACTCTGCCTGCCTTGAAGCGTGCTTTCGTGGGATGCGTCCATGGAGGACTCTCTGAAGGATCTGGATCTGGCGATGAGACGGCCGCCCGCTCTGACGGCGAGTTGTCCACAGATGAGACCATCTCGTTATATCAACTTCAAGATGGCAGGCTCAGGGGTTGTTCCGATGGCGACAGTATTCCGGACCCCTTTGAGCCGCCAAGCCGGGTTGGAATCTTCATGGCCGGCACACAACCTGTTCAAAACCCCGCCGCTGGGGCAGGAGGCCCTGTGCGCTCGTCGGCTCAGGTGCTAATGGATCTCACAGATAAGATGACGGCCCTGTTAACTGCCACGGTCGTCCCGGCGGATCAAGCTCAACATGATGCAGAAGTGGCACAACTAAAATTGGACATAGCGCAGGCCAAGGAAGACCTAGCAGCGGAAGGAGTTAGGATGGCTGCAGAGCGGGCGGCTCTGGACGCCCAGACTCAGTTTATTCAGGTGCAGTCTTTCCGGCTCACGATGGATCAGAACGCATCCAATGAGGTCATGAGAAGGAGGTATCAGAACGCTCAATCTCGGCTCCCTCCGGTTTATGATCCTCGCAACCTCTTCAACACACCCGGTGCAGGGCCTAGCAACCCGCAAGAGATAAATCAGATCACGGCACCTGGGGTGGGAACGCTGGTTCAGCCACCAGTGATGGGGCCTCCCCGTGTGAATACTGCACCGCCTCCATATGTGCCAACACCACCAGGTCATTATTCTAACCCGTTGGAAAACATGATCGCTGCAGCAGCGCGACTAGCGGCTCTTCCGGTTGAGGGTGACTCACCAACGGCGGTCGAAACCCGCAGGGTCAGAGAACTTCTTCAGACGGCTTTGGCGCAGCAGGAGGCATATTTATATAGCCGGGACAGGATCCATTTGACCCCTCGACAGGCAATTCGTCAAAACCGGAGTCCGAGTTATAGCAGACACATGGCGTCGGCGACCGGCTCAAGCAACGTCCGGCGCCATGACTTTCCTGGGGGGCATGGCCCGGCACATAATGGAGCCTTTAATGCGGTAGATCAAGACAGAGCACGTCAGGAAGCTGAGCAGGCGGCTCAGATGACGGCTTACCAGCCTTTTCCGGTTTACCCGATGGCTTCTATTGAGGCAGCCAAGGCTACAAGAGCCGGAGGTGTCCCTTGCCTGGTGCCGGCTCTCCGTAACGAACGTCTGCCCAAGGATTTCAAAGGACCTAGGAAGGTACCTAATTACACGGCTGATTTACAGCCCGGAGCATGGGTTGAGAGCTACGAGATGGCTATGGAGTTGCTGGAGGTCAGCAAAGCGGCAATGGCCAAATACTTCACCATGATGTTGGATGGGACTGCCCGCACTTGGTTGAAGGGACTGCCGCCCAATTCCATCGGGTCATGGGCAGAGCTAAAAGCCCGGTTCATCCAAAACTTCAAAGATACATGTAGGCAATCTATGTCAATTGTGGATTTGACTAACTGCAAACAGCAAGAAGGCGAGTCTACAACCCATTGGGTACGCCGGGTCAAAGAGATAATACATTCGTCTGATAAGATGGATGCCGGTTCTGCGGTCTTGATGTTGGAGCAAAATTGTCGTTTTGCGCCCCTGAAGATGAAGCTTGGGCGGCTCAAGCGTGATTGCAACGATATGGGTACGCTGATGGCGGCTCTGGTCAAGTACGCCGACTCTGATAGTACCAAGGATCCCGCGTCTGATGAGGAAAAGACAGGGAAGGGAAAGAAGAATGGCAACGGCAAGGGCCCTCAGCATAACTCGGCGAACCAGGGAAGTAATAAACGTAAGGCTGATGGCGGTATGGAATTTGTGGCCAACACCAATGCGCAAGGTAACAACCACCGATGTAAGGGGAGACCACCTCCCCGATCTGCCGGATCAGGCCCGACGCTTGAGCAATTGTTGAATGAGCCCTGTCCAAGGCACGGTTCTAGGGAGAAGCCAGCCACTCATCTATGGAAGGACTGTGCAATCATGAAAGCTTTCAAAAATTCCAACACTTTCAATGGCAACAATGGGCAGGGCGGCGGCTTTCATGGTAATCAAGGGGGGTTCAACCAGCAATCTGGCCAGGGTAATCAGCAGCAGCAGCAGGGGGGATATCAGACCAATCCAAAGCAGCTCAACAGTGGACAGTATCATGTGTTTACTACCAGTTTGTGCAAGCGAGACCAGAAGCTTCATAAAAGGGCTGTGAACGATGTTGAGCCGGCGGTTCCACATTACTTGCGATGGTCTGAGCAACCTATTGTATGAAGTAGGGAGGATCACCCTCCCCGGGTTGATAATCCGGGTCACCTGGCTTTGGTGGTGGCTCCTCAGGTTGGTGGGTATAAATTCACTAAGGTGCTCATGGACGGGGGCAGCAGCATCAACATCCTCTATTATGAGACCTTCCGTCGTATGGGATTAACCGATAAAAACCTCGGTCAGTCCAATACTGTTTTCCACGGCGTGGTGCCTGGTAAGTCGGCGTATGCAGTTGGTAAGATCGAGCTGGAAGTAGCCTTTGGAGATGAGTACAACTCCAGGGCGGAAAAACTGACTTTTGAGGTGGTCAAGATCAGAAGCCCGTACCATGCTCTATTTGGGCGGCCGGCTTACGCCAAGTTCATGGCACGGCCGTGTTATGTATATTTGCAGCTCAAGATGCCGGGTCACAACGGGACCATTACGGTTCATGGCAGCCGAAAAGTAGCTTTGGAGTGCGAGGAAGGTGACGCTGCTTACGCTGAATCTGTTTGTGCGACAGAGGAGTTGAAGTTTTATAAGGATAATGTTGACCCGGCAGATATGACGTCTCCGAAAAAGCCAACCACGGAGCATGAGCCGGTAATGAAATTTAAGTCGGCCGATGAGACTAAGCTTGTTGACTTTGTTCCAGGTGACTCATCTAAGCAGTTCAGCATCAGCGCCAATCTGGATCCTAAATAGGAAGGCGCGCTCATCGAGTTCATCCGTGAGAACCGGGACATCTTTGCATGGAAACCTTCTGACATGCCGGGTGTACCGAGAGAGCTCGCTGAGCACACTCTTAATATTGATCCAAAATTTAAGCCAGTCAGGCAATTCCTCCGTCGGTTTAATGAGGAAAGGCGGAAGGCCATTGGTGAGGAAGTAGCTCGGCTCTTGGCGGCCGGGTTCATTGTGGAAGTCTTTCATCCAGAATGGTTAGCTAACCCGGTGCTCGTACTCAAAAAGAATGGCACCTGGCGTATGTGTGTGGATTATACGGATTTAAACAAGGCTTGTCCGGCTAATCCTTTTGCTCTCCCTCGTATTGATCAAGTTATTGATGCTACGGCGGGTTGTGAGCGTTTGAGTTTTTTGGATGCGTACTCTGGTTACCATCAGATCAAAATGGCTGTTAAGGACCAAGAGAAGACGACGTTCATTACTCCCTTTGGAGCTTTCTGTTATGTCTCTATGCCTTTTGGGCTCAAGAGAGCACAGGCGACTTACCAGCGTTGCGTGCAGAATTGTCTTCATAATCAGATTGGGCGCAACGTTCATGCCTATGTGGATGATATTGTGGTCAAATCCAGAGAGAAGGAGACCTTGATAGATGATCTGAGAGAGACCTTTGATAATCTCCGGATCTACAAGATGATGCTTAACCCGGCCAAGTGTGTTTTTGGTGTTCCTGCAGGCAAGCTCTTGGGATTTCTGGTTTCTCATAGAGGCATTGAAGCTAACCCGGAGAAGATCAAGGCAATCACCTCTCTGGCTAAGTCGGCGGGCATAAATGACGTCCAGCGTCTGGCGGGTCGCATCGCTGCTTTGAGTCGATTTATAACCCAGTTGGGCGAAAAGGCCATACCACTGTATCAGATGATGAAGAAAATAGATGACTTTGTCTGGAGTGATGCTGCTAATGCTGCTTTTGAGGATTTGAAAAGATAGTTAGTTGAGCCGCCAGTCCTTGCTGCTCCCGTCGATAAGGAGCCCTTATTGTTGTATGTAGCCGCTAACACACGAGCCGTCAGTGTGGCCGTCATGGTGGAGCGCAAGGAGGCGGGTAAGGAACATCCGGTTCAGCGGCCGGTTTACTACGTCAGCGAAGTACTCATTGAGTCCAAGCAACGGTATCCACATTGGTAGAAGCTTGTTTATGGGGTGTTCATGGCAAGCCGGAAGCTTAAGCATTATTTCCAGGGCCACCCCATCATTGTGGTTAGTTCTGCTCCTTTAGGAGATATCATCCAAAACAGAGAAGCCACCGGAAGAGTTGCTAAGTGGGCCATTGAACTTGGGCCTCATGATTTAAAGTATGTGCCACGCACTGCTATCAAATCTCAAGCATTGGTAGACTTCATCAACGACTGGACAGAACTGTAGATGCCTGAGGAGAGGCCAGATAACACATACTAGACTATTCACTTCGACGGGTCCAGGCAGTTGGAGGGCTCGGGGGCTGGAGTCGTTTTAGCTTCCCCTCGAGGTGACAAATTTCGTTATGTGCTACGGTTGATGTTTCCCTGTACTAACAATGCAGCTGAGTATGAGGCCTTGCTCCATGGTCTTCGGATGGCTAAGGAGATGAGCTTAAGCCGGGTGAGATGCTTTGGTGACTCAGATTTGGTGGCTCAACAGGTATTAGGCAAGTGGGATTCCAAGGACCCCCTCATGGCGGCTTATCACCATGAAGTTGATGCCATCGCCGGGCATTTTCATGGTTATCAAGTGGAGCACATTGACCGCAGAAAGAACGAGGCGGCAGATGCCTTAAGCCGGCTGGGCTCTCAGCGTAAGCTGGTGCCACCTAATACTTTCTTGGATATTCTGCATAACCCTTCTGTCAAGTTGCCTACAGAGGAAGACTTGGTTGTTCCTGACCCAGAAGCACAGTTGGTGACGGCTCTTGACGTTATCCCAGATTGGACAGTGCCATACTTGGCTTACATGACCCGGGGAGACTTGCCTGAGGATGAAACTTTGGCCAGACAGATAACCCGGCGGTCTAAGTCAATGATAATTATCAATGGCGAGCTGCATCATCGCAGTGTTACTGGAGCTTTTCAGCGTTGTATTTCCCCTGAGGAGGGTTAGGAAATTTTACGAGAGGTTCACGAGGGGGATTGTGGCCATCATGCCGGCTCAAAATCCCTTGTGGCGAAGGCTTTTCGTCATGGTTTTTCTTGGCTGACGGCTCACGCTGACGCAGAGGACTTAGTCAGTAAATGTGACGGTTGTCAGAAGTTCTCAAGACGTGCTCACGTGCCGGCTCAATAGTTGAGGATGATTCCAATCACTTGGCCGTTTGCAGTCTGGGGGCTTGATATTGTTGGGCCTTTCAAAAGGTCCAAGGATAAGAAGACCCACCTCTTGGTGGCGGTGGACAAGTTCACAAAGTGGGTTGAGGCAGAACCAGTTAGTAAGTGTGACGCAACCACGGCGGTTCAGTTCATGAAAAAGGTGATATTTTGCTTCGGTTTTCCACACAGCATTATAACTGACAATGGTACCAATCTGTCTAAAGGCGCTATGGAAGAATTTTGCCAACGAGAGCATATTCGGCTTGATGTTTCATCAGTAGCTCACCCACAATCCAATGGTCAAGCTGAGAGAGCCAATCAGGAAATCTTGAAGGGCATCAAGCCCCGGCTTTTGGTCCCTTTGCAACGGACGCCGGGTTGTTGGGTGGAGGAGTTACCCTCTGTGTTATGGAGTATCAATACTACTCCTAACAGGTCTACGGGTTACACGCCTTTCTTCATGGTCTACGGAGCTGAGGCGGTTCTCCCTAGCGACATCCGTCATGACTCGCCTCGAGTGGCGGCTTATGTCGAGGCGGACAATGAGCAAGCGCGTCAAGATGCTCTTGACTTGTTGGACGAACAACGTGACGTAGCAGCAGCTCGCTCGGTGATTTACCAACAAGACCTGCGCCGCTATCACAGCCGCCGGGTTAAGTCCAGGACCTTTCAGGAAGGTGATTTGGTGCTCCGGCTCATCCAGGACCAAACAGATGCACACAAGCTATCCCCGCCTTGGGAAGGGCCCTTTGTGGTCAGCAAGAACTTTCATAATGGGTCATACTACCTCATCGATGTTCGAGAGCACAAAGATTCACGCAAGTCGGAGGAGGAGACCCGCCGGCCGTGGAATATTGCTCATCTTCGGCCGTATTACACTTGAGCCAACGGCTCTCGTAATGTACATATTTCTATAGCCATGTATATATTATGATGAATAATAAAGCAGGACCTCTGTCCTTTTTCCCCTCCAAAGGTAAATGTGTCATTGTTATTTTCATTATGATATCACATGATCACTTGGAGGCTAATCCCGCTTATGATCGTATTCGAATCTAGCCATTAAATATATGATCACTTGGGGGCTTCCTGTTCAAACATAGGTCGTATTCGAACCTAAGAGAACATAGCTGTCGATACCCACTTGATTGGCATATTGCTGAGCTCACTAGGGAGTTTCTTGATCATATTTCAATCATAGCTCAACCCCCTTTGGGAACCGACATGGATCGTATTCGAATCAGTGTCGTTAAACAACTTTCAAGGTCATTTGGGGGCTTCCTGTTCAAACATAGGTCGTATTCGAACCAAAGAGAACATAGCTGTCGGTACACTCTTGATCGGCAACGCCAAAGCCACTGGGGGCTATATGATCGGATTCGAATCTTAGCTTAACCCCTTTGGGACGGTTCTCTGGTCGTATTCGAATCAGAAGCCTCCAAATTTTTGAAGTCTCTTGGTTGCAAACGAGTTCTTTTGATTATATCTAAAGTGTTCAAGGGTGGTTTCTACTCCACCGGCTTAACTTTGGTCAATAAAGTTGATCACACGTGATAAGCATCATGTTACATAGTGGGGTTTTTACTCATTATTCGGATCACATAAACCGGAGGTGTACTTGAAGGATCACAGGTATGCTGTTATGGTTGTCTCAAAGATATAATGGAGAACCGGTTTGTTATGATTCCGGGTTATATGTAAAGTGTATGACTCTCCATGCGGTAAGCCGCCAAGGGACTTGTGATTTGTTTTTCTATGCAGGACAATTAAAGACAGCTCTTTAAACATAAGGAAAACAGAGGATCAAGCATAACCCGGAAGAATATAAAAGGGCAGCTTAAACAATGTTGAGCGCTACACACGTGCGCGATGGCACGACAAAATTAAGTGTTTGTCCTACTCTATTACATGACTCCCTGAGTCCAAAAGGTGAGGCATCGTCTTTAAAGACATAACCATGAGCTGCCTGCGAGATCAAGGGCGTTGTTGGCCTGAGGTTGCCGGGTCATCCCTCTCCGCTCCTCTGGCTGTTTCCATGACCTGGAAGGTTGATGATTTCTAGTCAATACGACTCAAGGCTTCAAACTGAGCCTCATCATCAATTAACCCGGCCGGGTCAACTTCAGGGGCGAAGGTATGCTTACGAGTTGGAGGAATCAGGCTGACTGCTTCATAACGTGGTGTTGGGATTCTCTGATTCTCCGCGTCATAGCCCGGTTGATATTTGGTAAGATCTGTGTCATTGCCAATCAAAGTGGCCACAGGGCGTACGCTCTTCACACAAGCGGCGAAGTCTTTCTGGTCAAAGGGGGTGCCATCATCCTTCAAGCTAGGATACCCGAGGGCGATGTCGGCTGGGTCTAGCTCCGGTGGAAACACCTTGGCCCGGCTCAGAGCGGCTATAGCTCCGGCTCTTGCAGAAGCCCATCTCAACTCTTGGAAGCGTTGAGGAAGTACGGCAAGCCGCCTGAGTACATCCGCCAGGTGAGTGGGAACTTCATTTGACAGAGCCACAACGGCTAAGGCACGTTGTGACCCGGTGTAAAGTTGCTCTACCAAGGTATAAACCGCCTTCAATTTTGTCAGCACATTTTGATTAAGATTGGAGCTCCTAGGGCTTGCATTGCAAAGATAGGTAAGCTGATGACAATTGAGATGCTCTTTGGAAAAGATGTAAACTAGCTAAACACTTATAGAGTAGCTTACCAAAGATTACGGAGACCATCTGAGAAACATGGTGTTTTAAGCCGGATAGCTCGGCGGTTGTTCCAGCAAGAGTGGCCTCCGCTTGTTCGGCCCGGCTGAGCAAAGCCGCCTTTTCATCCGCCCAGGCTTTTCTCTTTGCTTCAAATTTGTTCTTCAGTTTCTCTTGAGCAGATACACTGAATTCAAACTTGGAGTTGGCCTTTTGGGTTTCATTTTCTTGAGTCTTCAGGCGGTTCTTTAAATCAGAGATCTTCGATTCAAATTGCTTGACGACGGCCTGTATAAATTCCGTGTCACAGTTAGGGTGATTATAATGCAACATTAAGTCCCAAGCACTTTGCAAGCAAAGACACTTGGCACTTGGGGGCTAATGTATGCTGAAGAGCTCTATTTACAGTGGCGGTTCATGCAAATAAGTCCCAAGTACTTTGCAAGCAAAGGTACTTGGCACTTGGGGGCTAATGCATATTGTTGTTCAACTACTTGATTAAAACAAGGTAAGGACCGATTCAGATATGCTGATTAAACCAGACCTTGAGTGTTACCAGGTAAGCCGGTTTTCTTGCAGTGAGTACTAAGCCGGTATTAAGTCTACAACATATTTTATCATAAGTAATAGACTTGGGGGCTGGCATGGTAAGTATAACTATGGAGTAAGAAAGAGAGTTATACTTCAGATTTTTGCTGTATTTGTTTCACCATGTCAATCTCTAGATCCCGGCTGTTGTGCACTTGATTTACATAGCCAGAGACAATATCTTCAATGCTCAGATGAGCATAATCAGTGATGTTCAACTTGGCCCGGCGGTGCTCCAGAAGTTCTTCCTTGGCAGAGCACTTGGCCAGCACGGTAGGTTGTCCCGGTTCGACAAACTCAATCCGGGTGATCTCAACGTCCGGATCATCTGGATGAGCCGGGCTGGGGATCTCCGGGTTCTCAGAACCTTCCATAGCCTGTTCAACAGTTGGAGCAGTGGTGGCATCAGGAGATGGTACAACCGGCGACTCATCAGCAGAGGCATTAGGAGCAGCCGTTCTGAGTTCCGGCTCAGCCAGGACCGGCTCTTCGGCCGGCTTATTTTTCTTCGCCCTCTTGCTGGGCTTCACTTGTACACTGCAAGTCAAAGGGTTAGTGCAAAAACATGAGTAAGATAAGCACAAAATCAACTGATCATCATTACCCGGGAGCGGTTTTGAAAGCCGGCAAGCTGGACTGCATTGAGTCGCCGGAGGAAGGCGAAGTTCCCTGGTAGTTTGAGTCAGAAGAATTAAGGGGTTGACGAGTGGCGCCCGCCAAAGGATACAAAGAATATAAGTCGGAGATAACCTCAGTCCGGCGCTTCCTTGATGCTTCGGGTAAGCCGGAGGAGAGGTCTGCATCTTTGCTGGTCCGGGTCTGCCTCCGACTCTCATAAATCTGTCGCTTCAAAAGAAATTGAGGATCCTGATAAGCTAAAGGATGTGAAAATCTTACTTTCCGGGTTACCCTTCGGACTTTCTGTCTCGGCAAAGGCTCGGAGTCGGAGGAAATTATAGTTACCTCTTCATTCACTTCATGACTCGTTTCGGTGTCCTCCTGCTGATAATCCGTGTCAATAAGATGGTTAAAAAAGGAGCCTAAAGAGTCAAGAGCTACCTCTGACTCGGAGGTGTCTTCCAGACGAAGCAGGTCCGAGGCGCTAGGTTTATTCCCCTTCTTACGGGGAGCGGTTTTCCTGACGGCTTTCTTAACTTTTCGGGCTTTCTTGGTAGCTCCGTGGTCATACTTGACCTTCCAGAATTTATCATTAGCCTGTAAAAATACAACAAAGGTTAGTAAGTTAAGACAAAATCGTTAAAATGGAAGGTGAAGTATTCAGGTCAATGGTTTACCGCTGGAGCCGGGTTAGCCTTGCAGAAAGGGCTTAAGCCCACTCTCCCGCAATCTGCCAGGCTCTCGTTCAGAAGAGACTTAGTTGTATCATCAATGACGTCCTCAGGTAAGTCGTCTGGACTGTGCCGAAGAGGATCATCCTTCTAGCCCGTGTAATCACACATCAAGCCGGGCGGCGGCTTAAAGGAATCACCCGCCAGGCAATCCAGACCCGGACCAGATCAATTCCATTTAGGCCGTTCCCCAGAAGAGCTTTGATTTTGTTGATGGTGGGAGTAAGTGGTTGACGTTCAGCTTGAGATAATTTGTCTGGCAAGGGGTGATTTGACTCCAGACGCAGGGCGCAAAAGCCGGGCAGAGGGTTCTCGTCACCCAGAGAAGTGTCTTGGCAGTAGAACCATGTCTAGTTCCAATCTTTCGTGTGGCTTGGCGGCTCAGCACAAGGGAAGAGACAATCTCTCCGTTGTTGGATTGAGATTCCACTGAGCTCCAAGCTGGGCTCGTTGGCACATTCATTCTGGCGGTTCAAATAAAATAACTCCCTAAAGAGCAGCAAGCTGGGTTCTTCTCCGAGGTACACCTCACAGAACACTTGGAAGTTGTAGATGTTTGAGACGGAATTGGGTCCGATGTCTTGAGGTCGCAGATCAAAAAAGTGTAGGACATCTCTGAAGAATTTTGAACCGGGAGGAGCAAAGCCCCAGTTCATGTGATCAGTAAATATGACAACTTCCCCATCCTTGGGTTGAGGCCTCTCTTCTGACGGGTCAAGAGCACGATAGGACATGACCTCTTTCTTTGGCAGGTAACCCGTTTTCACGAAATCAGCTAAGATGCTGTCAGTGACGTTGGATCTAACCCAGTTGCATGTGACGGGTGCTTTGGGAGCCTTAGGCGGCATTGTAAAGATGGAAGCCTATGACCAAATAAAATTTCTGGTTCAAATTTAAGCCGGAGGAAAATTTCAGTTCAGAATTCAAGATGGCGGCTTATGAAAGGGCCTAATGATATATGGCTAATTGTGTCAGGTTATTTAAGCCGCCGTGGATATCATGAGCAATTAAGTTATTTAACTCTATTATGAATGATCTAGAAATTTCACAAAGCATGGCCTCTTTTAAGCCGGCGATATGAGCCGCCATGGCTAACAGACGCAGTTTTTGCCTAAGTGTTGCACAAACAAGTTTCACAGATTGCAGGGATTATTTTGGATCAAATGATCGTCCAGAAAAGAAAAATTTCTAGACCTAAAAACTGATACGGAGAAGTTCATAAGCTCTAAATGAGGTCTTTTTGCAAGCAAAAGAGATCTGCTAGTATTGAAAATGGGTGTGAAACGACTATCGCCGAAGTTATGCACTACTCTTGGATCAAAGGAGGCCATTGTGGAAGAACTGCGAAGGAATCGCGAGGAACCACGAAGAACACAGAAGAACTCGCGAACCCTAATGCGGATCTATTATACGGGACGGCGAGGACTTACTGGTTCTGATGAGCAGCGGAGGTGCGCCGCGGTTCTCTGGTCAAGACAGGTCGATGCAGCGGCCTTGGTTGGTGCAGATGGGATGCGCGGCGGCGGCGGCGGAGCTCGGGCTCTGAGGTGTCGAGAGGAGGAAGACGATGGAAAGGGAAGAATGACAAAGACGTAAAGGCCGGGCCTACTTATAAGGGACGGCTGATGAATGGGCGCGAGAAACGAGGAGGCTGTAGACATGGTTATCCAGCTGCCGAGACGCCTCGATTTTCGGGACAGTTATTAAGATAAGGATCCGTTGAGATACGGTTGAGCAAAACGTGCATTAATGGCGGATGACGTCACGGCGGGTTACCAAGGATCCAGAAGATGACGTCACGGCGGGTTATAGCCTTTGCGCAGATAGAAGCCAGAAGATTTTTTATTAAGGCATTGAAGATTGACATGAACCGGTTCAAATCAATCTGGGGCCTAATGTTGGGGATATAACTACTGGTGTCACCCGCCCAGGAGGGACCGGGTTACGTCACGACGATCATCACATGAAGCCCAATATCAAGCTTGAGGACGGTGGTTCAGTAATGGGCTTAAGGCCATAAGGCGGCTTAAGGCCCGTAGTGATAAACCGCCGTTAAGGCATGACTTGTAGTGTAAGGCAGGAATAGTTAAGAGTCCGAGCCGGAACACTGTTTATAAGCCGGTCGGGACTCTGAGAGCCGCTGGGCGTTAACCTCTCTATATAAAGGGACGACCCAGCGGCGGTTCAGGACAAGTAAGATCAGATCGATAGCCAGGCATAGCAGTTTAGCTCCCTGGTCATCGAAACCCTAAGTAATTCCACCTCAACTAGAGTAGGCTTTTACCTTCACTGTAAGGGCACGAACCAGTATAATCCTCATGTCCTTTGTCCCGTTTAACCCCTTTAAGCTTCCTAGTTGCGATGGCTCCACGACTAAGTCCTTGCACGAGGACATCTGTCGTGACTATTCCACGACAGGTTCAGTTAACAGCAAGGGATCGATCGATCGCTCGGGTTCAGTAACGCGTAGCCTGCAGTGCAATCGCTCGGGTTTAGTTAGAGCCCAATGCCTCGCCCGGGTTCAGTTAGAGCCCAACGCCTCGCACACACGCACGTACGTACGAGAGAAATGCGCATCGCTCAGCCCCTGACCACCCACCGTAACCGGGAACTCCCCTATATTTTCCTAGCCCTTGCTTCTACCACGGTTTTTTTCCATCATGGACGGCCCAAAGAATGTCATGCAGCTGCTTCTCCGGCCCGCCCAGGATGAAAAGTCCATTTTCTGTCATGATTTTTTGTCATAGAAATAGGACCCCAACACATCTATGATGATACCGGGTGTTGTCACAATTATCGCCATAGAAGTGTCATAAGTATGATAGAAAAAAAATTCGTTCGGCCCAAAATGTCACAATGTGTCTTTTTTTTGTACTACAAGTGCCAAGTAAAATACTTGTATTGTGCTTGGGACTTCTCAAATGTATTCATTGCAATCTCACTCATTGTTTATATCTTGTCAGGCTGAGCTTAATTGTTGGGGAACGTATTATTTCAAAAAAAATCCTACGATCACGCAAGATCTATCTAGGAAAAGCATAACAACGAGCGGGGAGAGTGTGTCCACGTACCCTCGTAGACCGAAAGTGGAAGCGTTTAGCAACGCGGTTGATGTAGTCGAACGTCTTCGCGATCCAACCGATCAAGTACCGAACGCACGACACCTCCGCAATCTGCACATGTTCATCTCGTGACGTCCCTCGAACTCTAGATCCAGCTGAGGCCGAGGAAGAGTTTCTTCAGCACGACGGCGTGTTGACGGTGATGATGAAGTTACCGACGCAGGGCTTCGCCTAAGCACTACGACAATATGACCGAGGTGGAAAACTTTGGAGGGGGGCACCGCACACGGCTAAAGATCAACTTGTGTCTATGGGGTGCCCCCCTCCCCCGTATATAAAGGAGGGGAGGAGGAGGAGGGCCGGCCACAAGGGGGTCGCCCAAGTGGGGATTCCTACTCCTAGTAGGAGTAGGTTTCCCCCTTTCCTAGTCCAAGTAGGAGAAGAAGGAAGGAGAGGAAGAAGAGAAGGAAAGGTGGGGCCGGCCCCCCTAGCCCTAGTACAATTCGGTTTGGGCTAGGGGGCACACACCACACCTTGGCCTGCCTCCTCTCTTCCAGCACTAGGCCCAGGAGGCCCAATAACTTCCCCGGGGGGTCCAGTAACCCTCGGTACTCCGTAACTTATCCGAAACGACCCGAACCATTACGGTGTCTGAATGTAGCCTTCCAATATATGAATCTTTATGTCTCGACCATTTCGAGACTCCTCATCATGTCCATGATCTCATCCGAGACTCTGAACAACCTTCGGTGCATCAAATCACATAAACTCATGATACCAATCGTCATCGAACGTTAAGCGTGCGGACCCTACGGGTTCGAGAACTATGTAGACATGACCGAGACACCTCTTTGGTCAAAAACCAATAGCGGAACCTGGATGCTCATATTGGTTCCTACATATTCTACGAAGATCTTTACCGGTCAAACCGCACAACAACATACGTTGTTCCCTTTGTCATCGGTATGGTACTTGCCCGAGAGTCGATCATCGGTATCATCATACCTAGTTCAATGTCGTTACCGGCAAGTCTCTTTATTCATTCTGTAATGTATCATCCCGCAACTAACTCATTAGTCACATTGCTTGCAAGGCTTATAGTGATGTGCATTCCTGAGAGGGCCCAGAGATACCTCTCCGACAATCGGAGTGACAAATCCTAATCTCGATCTATGCCAGCTCAACAAACACCATCGGATACACCTGTAGAGCATCTTTATAATCATCCAGTTACGTTGTGACGTTTGATAGCACACTAAGTGTTCCTCCGGTATTCAGGAGTTGCATATCATAGTCATAGGAACATGTATAAGTCATGAAGAAAGCAATAGCAATAAACTAAATGATCATAGTGCTAAGCTAACGGATGGTTCTTGTCCATCACATCATTCTCTAATGATGTGATCCCGTTCATCAATTGACAACACATGTCTATGGCTAGGAAACTTAACCATCTTCGATTAACGAGCTAGTCTAGTAGAGGCATACTAGGGACACTCTGTTCGTCTATGTATTCACACATGTACTAAGTTTCCGGTTAATACAATTCTAGCATGAATAATAAACATTTATCATGATATAAGGAAATATAAATAACAACTTTATTATTGCCTCTAGGGCATATTTCCTTCAGTCTCCCACTTGCACTAGAGTCAATAATCTAGATTACATACTAATGATTCTAACACCCATGGAGTCTTGGTGCTGATCATGTTTTGCTCGTGAGAGAGGCTTAGTCAACGGGTCTACAATATTCAGATCCGTATGTATCTTGCAAATCTCTATGTCTCCCTCCTTGACTTGATCGCGGATTTAATGAAGCGTCTCTTGATGTGTTTAGTTCTCTTGTGAAATCTGGATTTCTTTGCCAAGGCAATTGCACCAATATTGTCACACAAGATTTTCATTGGACCGATGCACTAGGTATGACACCTTGATCGGATATGAACTCCTTCATCCAAACTCCTTCATTTGCTGCTTCTGAAGAAGCTATGTACTGCGCTTCACACGTAGACCCCGCCACGACGCTCTGCTTAGAACTACACCAACTAACTGAAGGAAATATGCCCTAGAGGCAATAATAAAGTTATTATTTATTTCCTTATATCATGATAAATGTTTATTATTCATGCTAGAATTGTATTAACCGGAAACATGATACATGTGTGAATACATAGACAAACAGAGTGTCACTAGTATGCCTCTACTTGACTAGCTTGTTGATCAAAGATGGTTATGTTTCCTAGCCATAGACATGAGTTGTCATTTGATTAATGGGATCACATCATTAGGAGAATGATGTGATTGACTTGACCCATTCTGTTAGCTTAGCACACGATCGTTTAGTATTCTGCTATTGCTTTCTTCATGACTTATACATGTTCCTATGACTATGAGATTATGCAACTCCCGTTTACCGGAGGAACACTTTGTGTGCTACCAAATGTCACAACGTAACTGGGTGATTATAAAGGTGCTCTACAGGTGTCTCCAAAGGTACTTGTTGGGTTGGCGTATTTCGAGATTAGGATTTGTCACTCCGATTGTCGGAGAGGTATCTCTGGGCCCACTCGGTGATGCACATCACTTAATGTGACACCCCAAAATTTTGACCTTGATTTATTGATTTAAAATTTTGCCAGGAAATAAAACTTTTCCATTTGTCAAGATTTACCCTTTTGTTATTTGGATTTTTACCTCTAGTGGAAAAACTTTCAAAAAGTATTGTTGGACTTGAATACTCTCTATGATAAAACAATTCTTTATCAGTGGATTTAAATTGCAAGATTAGTTTTCTCAGAGCTTTATTCTTTTAAAACGATTTCTTTTGAATTTGGAGCCTGTTTTGCACTACAACCATTTGATAAATGCTTTTAAAATTCCCACCAAAATTTGGGGATGTCATGTGATGTCTCCACATCACTTTTATGCAAAAATACCTTTTGTCCATTGGAGATTTTGAGCTCTACACCAACTTTTCCAATCTGGTCCAGTAGGCACTTTTGCACTACAACCCATTTAAATATTTCTTTAAAAATTCTTCCAAGTGTTTGGAGATGTCAGTGGATGCCTACAATTCATCTTCATGCAAAAACCCAGTGATGTTCTTTGAAAAATTTGAGTGAAATAACCTCTTTTGCATTCTGGTCCAATTTGGTGATTTGTACTGCAACCCTATTTTATTTTGCTCTGGTGCCCATGACCCTTTTTCCTACTTGTAGCCCTCCCTTCAAAACCCTTAAGTCCAGGAGAGTGGACTCATTGGAGGTTTTTAAGTGCATGCAATAAACCCTTTTTCTTTCTGTCCAAAACTGGAGTTTTGCAAAACTTGCACTAACAAGTTTCTGGTTTTGCCCATATGGTCTTGCCTTCATCACCTACATCTAAAGAGACCCTGATCTGGAGATTTTGGCCACTCCAAGAGTTGCCTTAGTGCACTTGGCATTCTGTCGAACACTTAGTGTGCACAGTCAGTTTTGGGCATGTTTCCTAGTTTGCACTGTGAACTTGCTCCAATGACCCAGCAACCTTGTCCACTGAACTCCTAGCTGTCTCTATCCTAGTCCTGTTAATTGCCAGCCCCACCCTCGTGCTCTAGACCGCCCTGGCATTTCATCGAGCGGGTTCTGTGCGTGCTCTGGGCGCGCCCAGAGCGCACGTTTTGCACGCGCGCGCACTGAGCCGCCGCGCCGCACTGCCGCACTCGATGCGACCCGTCCCTGGCCCCTGCGCCACCGCTGAACCGCGCACTAGCTCGCTGCCTCTCCACGCCATCTCTGGCGCCCTGCAGCACTGCTGGCAGAGCCCTTGGCGGCACGCCGGCGTCGGCAGCGGCCTCTGCCATGTTCGGCACCGCCCAAACCACACCAGCGCGCCAGCTGCCCCGGTGAATAGCTCGATCTTATCCCGAAGCTCGTCGGCACGTGCTCGTCGCCGCCACGTCGCCCTGCAGCTACAGCATGGCTGTCGCCGGCGATCTTATCCTCAACCGCCGCGGTCCAACCTCGAGCGCCTATTTAAAGGGTCCCCGAACTCGTTCAAGACCTCAGGCGACATCAGACCCTCCTCGTAGAGCTTCCCTAGCAACGGATTGGCCCGGAGAGGCCACCTTCCCCAACTCCGGCCAGTTCGGCCGCCGCCAAACTCCGGTGCAATACGTCGCAGCCAGCCACTCTTTCGCCCAACCAACGCCACCAGTAACTTCCCCTTGTCCTTGCGGAGCTGCCCAACTACCCAACCTCGATCGGAGACCACCGGAGCCCAAAAACCACTTCACCACCGTAGCCCCCTCCGCCGCGGAGCTCGCCGCCGGCGATTTCTGCCACCCCCGATGACCCAGCAACCACCAAGAGGACCGCCCCAGTCTGGCCGGTCCATCCCCGCCCTCAGATGCCTTAGAGGAGCCGCCGTTCGTCGCCGGCGATCGCCGGAGTCCCGCTCCCGTCGGGCAGAGGAGAGGAGGGAGAGGGAGGAATGGTCAAACCTGACCAGTGGGCCCTCTGGACCCACTGTCAGTGACCCGCGTGCCGTCTTCTCTGTTTTAAGTGAAGGCGCATAAGTCCCGAGTACGTCTCCTCTGCTGCGAAAGCGTATTTCTCCCGAAACGTTTTCTTTTCTGGTTTTATTTAAAAACAGAGATTTGACCAAACTTTGACTGGCTATAACTTTTAAAATAAAACTCCAAATGAATTGATTCTTTTTCCTACCTCTCCCAAATTTCATCTAGTTTATTTTAAGATTTATTTCAAAAATATTTGAGACAACTTTTTGTGCTGTGTTTGAAATATTTGTTATTTGAATATTTTCCAAAATAGGAATTTGGAGAGGGGAGAAAGCTTTCAAAAAGTGCATCCTTTGCATACTCTTGAAGGCAAGCATTTCTGAACTTTTGCATAATATTTTGTTGTGGTGTTCTGATACGATTACAACACCATTTGACTTGGAGTATGCGTTATCTTTATGTAACGATAAAGTCTCGTGCATGAGTGCTTTTGGAGATATTTTGTGGTCAGCAATGGATACGCTAGTGATTTGGATCATCCTCATGAGCTTCTCATGCATACTGGAAGGAAGCCGGGAAAGTCGTGGTCTTGGGTAGACACGAGCTTGTCCCTAGTCCCTCGTCGAGACGAGTATGTCCGGTATGGCATGGTGAGGCTTGATGAGTGGTGATTTATTTCCACTAATGGTAATATTGTTGGAGGATACTTGGACCACCTGAGTCGGTCGTAGGTCGAGTCTTGGTCAGTAGCTTCCCTATTTGTTGGTACCACCACTTGTCCCTGTCGCAGACGGGGTATGGTTCAGTAAGTTGTCAACCCCTTACCAAAGCACACACCGTACAGAGAGGCCATAGTGGAAGATACCGGAGGCCTCCGGTAGGCATGCCACTTGGTCCGGGGGCATGGGTGTTTCCGGTTGGGACCGAGAGGGGGGCACCCCTTAGAGCGCGCATATAGAAATTTGATCCCATGCTACGTCGAGGTTGTAGCCTCCCCACTTAGAGTTTTGCTTGGCAGGTGTCGTGGGTGATTCCAGACATCGGTGAGTTAAGCTGGTGTGTGCAGGTCAGGCATGTTTTCAATTAAAAGGCCGTAGGCGGAATTAGTCCCGATGGACTAAGTAAATCCGTTACTCGTGGGAAAATAGTACTCCCTCTGCAGAGGATATATCCTGTTGGATAGCCATGTTCTTGAGTAAGGACCACAGTCTGAGTTGGATCTAGTAACGGCATTCGGATGGAGAACGATTTAACTAGAACTCAGTGACGGTTTTCGGATGGAGACACGGCTAACTGGATCATAGTAACGGTATTCGGATGGAGAACGAATTAGCTATAACTCAGTGACGGCCTTCGGATGGAGAAACGTCTAGACTAGATTTGTGTTTATGACCTGTGACATCTGAGGATCATGTTTTAATTTTGTTATTATTATGGACTAACCATTTACATTATGTATTTTATTGAGTATCCCGGGGATGGTTCTACCTCCTGGATACTCACTGTGATTATTCTTTTATAAAGCCCTTTCTGTGGCGTCGCTCAGACGCCCGACTGCGGCATGCTTGTTGCTTATTTATCTTTTAAAAGCCCTTTATGTGGTGTCGCTCAGACGCCCGACTGCGGCATGGTTACTCTTGCATTTTCCTCTCGAGGAGTCATTCAGACACTCGTTTGGCACCCAGTATCTAATTTTGGATATTTACTCTTGCATTTTCCTCTCGAGGAGTCATTCAGACACTCGCTTGGCCCTCAGTATTTTACTTTGGGATTTCGGGAGGACTACCACCCGACTTCTCTTTTGTCACCCATGCATCATTATCTCTATGTCTGAATGCACTTGTTAACCTGTGCTCCTGTATCGTGTTCACATTTGTTATATTTTATGTTCGAACTATCTTGCGAGTACTTTCATAGTCCTCACCCACGTACTGCATGTTCATATTATCTCTGCATGCGAGCAACGCAGTCTTTCGTGGCAGACGTTGTGATCATAATTATTTCAGACCATGTTTGTCCCTTATTATATTATGCCCGTGTTCTTAATGTTTGCGAGTACATTCAAACGTACTCACTGGCTTGTCCCTGGCTATTGTCTTGGCCAGATTTTCGCGCATGGAGATAAGCATCGCGGTGACAGCCTCGGAACCTACGTGTTGACGATAGCAGCCTCGCGAAGATAGGAGTTATCCTGGTCAGCTGTTCTTGTGGGAAATGGAGTCCCATAGACGCAGATGTACCCAACCGCTTCCGCCCTCAACCATTAGAAACCAAGTGTTGTACTCCTAGGCCACAATGGTCTTGTACTACATATTTTTGTACTTTGCTTGGAATTCTTGTATCAAGTTGGTGCCTCATCAGCTAACAGTAATCCTGGGGCTGGTGAGCACAAAGGCCGTTTTTCTGGGAAATTATTATCCCAAAAATCCGGTCGTGACACTTAAGCTTGCAAGCATTGCAACTAATGAGTTAGTTGTGAGATGATGTATTACGGAACGAGTAAAGAGACTTGCCAGTAATGAGATTGAACTAGGTATTGAGATACCGATGATCGAATCTCGGGCAAGTAACATACCGATGACAAAGGGAACAACATATGTTGTTATGCAGTTTGACCGATAAAGATCTTCGTAGAATATGTGGGAGCCAATATGAGCAACCAGGTTCCGCTATTGGTTATTCACCGGAGACGTGTCTCGATCATGTCTACATAGTTCTCAAACCTGTAGGGTCCGCACGCTTAAAGTTTCGATGACAGTTATATTATGAGTTTATATGTTTGATGTACCGAAGGTAGTTCGGAGTCCCGGTTGTGATCACGGACATGACGAGGAGTCTCGAAATGGTCGAGACATGAAGATTGATATATTGGATGACTATATTCGGACACCGGAATGGTTCCGGGGGTTATCGGATATATACCGGAGTACCGGGAGGTTACCGGAACCCCCGGGGGTTTAATGGGCCTACATGGGCCTTAGTGGAGAAGAGGAGAGGCGGCTAGGGCAGGCCGCGCGCCCCCTCCCCCTCTAGTCCGAATTGGACAAGGAGGGGGGCGGCGCCCCCCTTTCCTTCCTCTCTCTCCTCTTTCCCCCTTCTCCTAATCCAACAAGGAAGGGAGGGAGTCCTACTCCCGGTGGGAGTAGGACTCCTCCTGGCGCGCCCCTCTCCTGGCCGGCCGCCTCTCCCCCCTTGCTCCTTTATATATGGGGGCAGGGGGTACCCCAAAGACACAACAATTGATCATTGATCTTTTAGCCGTGTGCGGCGCCCCCCTCCACCATAGTCCACCTCGATAATATCGTAGCGGTGCTTAGGCGAAGCCCTGCGTCGGTAGAACGTCATCGTCGTCACCACGCCATCATGCTGACGAAACTCTCCCTCAACACTCGGCTGGATCGGAGTTCGAGGGACGTCATCGGGCTGAACGTGTGCTGAACTCGGAGGTGTCGTGCGTTCGGTACTTGATCGGTCGGATCGTGAAGACGTACGACTACATCAACCGCGTTGTGCTAATGCTTCCGCTTTCGGTCTACGAGGGTACGTGGATACACTCTCCCCTCTCGTTGCTATGCATCACCATGATCTTGCGTGTGCGTAGGAATTTTTTTGAAATTACTACGTTCCCCAACAGTGGCATCCGAGCCAGGTTTTATGCGTAGATGTCATATGCACGAGTAGAACACAAGTGAGTTGTGGGCGATATAAGTCATACTGCTTACCAGCATGTCATACTTTGGTTCGGCGGTATTGTTGGATGAAGCGGCCCGGACCGACATTACGCGTACGCTTACGCGAGACTGGTTCTACCGACGTGCTTTGCACACAGGTGGCTGGCGGGTGTCAGTTTCTCCAACTTTAGTTGAACCGAGTGTCGCTACGCCCGGTCCTTGCGAAGGTTAAACAACACCAACTTGAAAAACTATTGTTGTGGGCTTGATGCGTAGGTAAGAACGGTTCTTGCTCAGCCCGTAGCAGCCACGTAAAACATGCAACAACAAAGTAGAGGACGTCTAACTTTTTTTTGCAGGGCATGTTGTGATGTGATATGGTCAAGGCATGATGCAAAATTTTATTGTATGAGATGATCATGTTTTGTAACCGAGTTATCGGCAACTGGCAGGAGCCATATGGTTGTCGCTTTATTGTATGCAATGCAATCGCCCTGTAATGCTTTACTTTATCACTAAGCGGTAGCGATAGTCGTAGAAGCATAAGATTGGCGAGACGACAACGATGCTACGATGGAGATCAAGGTGTCGCGCCGGTGACGATGGTGATCATGACGGTGCTTCGGAGATGGAGATCACAAGCACATGATGATGATGGCCATATCATATCACTTATATTGATTGCATGTGATGTTTATCTTTTATGCATCTTATGTTGCTTTGATTGACGGTAGCATTATAAGATGATCTCTCACTAAATTATCAAAGTATAAGTGTTCTCCCTGAGTATGCACCGTTGCGAAAGTTCTTCATGCTGAGACACCACGTGATGATCGGGTGTGATAGGCTCTACGTTCAAATACAACGGGTGCAAAACAGTTGCACACGCGGAATACTCAGGTTAAACTTGACGAGCCTAGCATATAACAGATATGGCCTCGGAACACGGAGACCGAAAGGTCGAGCGTGAATCATATAGTAGATATGATCAACATAGTGATGTTCACCATTGAAACTACTCCATCTCACGTGATGATCGGACATGGTTTAGTTGATTTGGATCATGTGATCACTTAGAGGATTAGAGGGATGTCTATCTTAGTGGGAGTTCTTAAGTAATATGATTAATTGAACTTAAATTTATCGTGAACTTAGTACCTGATAGTATTTTGCTTGTCTGTGTTGATTGTAGATAGATGGCCCATGCTGTTCCTTGAGAAAGAAAAGTTGAAAGATGATGGTAGCAATTACACGGACTAGGTGCGTAACTTGAGGATTATCCTTATTGCTGCACAGAAGAATTACGTCCTGGAAGCACCGCTAGGTGCCAGACCTGCTGCAGGAACAACACCAGATGTTATGAACGTCTGGCAGAGCAAAGCTGATGACTACTCAATAGTTCAGTGTGCCATGCTTTACGGCTTAGAACCGGGAGTTCAATGACGTTTTGAACGTCATGGAGCATATGAGATGTTCCAGGAGTTGAAGTTAATATTTCAAGAAAATGCCCGGATTGAGAGATATGAAGTCTCCAATAAGTTCTACAGCTGCAAGATGAAGGAGAATAGTTCTTTCAGTGAGCATATACTCAAAATGTCTGGGTATAACAATCACTTGATTCAACTGGAAGTTAATCTTCCGGATGATAGCGTCATTGACAGAATTCTTCAATCACTGCCACCAAGCTACAAGAGCTTCGTGATGAACTATAACATGCAAGGCATGGATAAGACAATTCCCGAGCTCTTCGCAATGCTAAAGGCTGCGGAGGTAGAAATCAAGAAAGAGCATCAAGTGTTGATGGTCAACAAGACCACTAGTTTCAAGAAAAAGGGAAAAGGGAAGAAGAAGGGGAACTTCAAGAAGAACAGCAAACAAGTTGCTGCTCCGGAGAAGAAACCCAAGTCTGGACCTAAGCCTGAGACTGAGTGCTTCTACTGCAAACAGACTGGTCACTGGAAGCGAAACTGCCCTAAGTATTTGGCGGATAAGAAGGATGGCAAGGTGAACAAAGGTATATGTGATATACATGTTATTGATGTGTACCTTACTAATGCTCGCAGTAGCACCTGGGTATTTGATACTGATTCTGTTGCTAATATTTGCAACTCGAAATAGGGACTACGGATTAAGCGAAGATTGGCTAAGGACGAGGTGACGATGCGCGTGGGAAATGGTTCCAAAGTCGATGTGATCGCGGTCGACACGCTACCTCTACATCTACCTTCGGGATTAGTTTTAGACCTGAATAATTGTTATTTGGTGCCAGCGTTGAGCAAGAACATTATATCTAGATCTTGTTTGATGCGAGACAGTTATTCATTTAAATCAGAGAATAATGGTTGTTCTATTTATATGAGTAATATCTTTTATGGTCATGCACCCTTGAAGAGTGGTCTATTTTTGTTGAATCTCGATAGTAGTTATACACATATTCATAATATTGAAGCCAAAAGATGCAGAGTTGATAATGATAGTGCAACTTATTTGTGGCACTGCCGTTTAGGTCATATCGGTGTAAAGCGCATGAAGAAACTCCATACTGATGGACTTTTGGAACCACTTGATTATGAATCACTTGGTACTTGCGAACCGTGCCTCATGGGAAAGATGACTAAAACGCCGTTCTCTGGAACTATGGAGCGGGAAACAGATTTGTTGATAATCATACATACAGATGTATGTGGTCCGATGAATGTTGAGGCTCGCGGCGGATATCGTTATTTTCTCACCTTCACAGATGATTTGAGCAGATATGGGTATATCTACTTAATGAAACATAAGTCTGAAACATTTGAAAAGTTCAAAGAATTTCAGAGTGAAGTTGAAAATCATCGTAACAAGAAAATAAAGTTTCTATGATCGGATCGTGAAGAATATTTGAGTTACGAGTTTGGTATTCATTTGAAACAATGCGGAATAGTTTCGCAACTCACGCCACCCGGAACACCACAGCGTAATGGTGTGTCCGAACGTCGTAATCGTACTTTACTAGATATGGTGCGATCTATGATGTCTCTTACTGATTTACCGCTATCGTTTTGGGGTTATGCTTTAGAGACGGCTGCATTCACGTTAAATAGGACACCATCGAAATCCGTTGAGACGACGCCTTTTGAACTGTAGTTTCGCAAGAAACCAAAGTTGTCGTTTCTTAAAGTTTGGGGATGCGATGCTTATGTGAAAAAGCTTCAACTTGATAAGCTCGAACCCAAGTCGGAAAAATGTGTCTTCATAGGATACCCAAAAGAGACTGTTGGGTACACCTTCTATCACAGATCCGAAGGCAAGACTTTTGTTGCTAAATTTGGAATCTTTCTAGAAAAGGAGTTTCTCTCGAAAGAAGTGAGTGGGAGGAAAGTATAACTTGATGAGGTAACTATACCTGCTCCCATATTGGAAAGTAGTTCATCACAGAAACATGTTTCTGCGACACCTACACCAATTAGTGAGGAAGTTAATGATGATGATCATGAAACTTCAGATCAAGTTGTTACTGAACCTCGTAGGTCAACCAGAGTAAGATCCGCACCAGAGTGGTACGGTAATCATGTTCTTGAGGTTATGTTACTGGACCATGACGAACCTACGAACTATGAAGAAGCGACGGTGAGCCCAGATTCCGCAAAATGGCTTGAGGCCATGAAATCTGAGATGGATCGTTGGAGCTTGCACACTTTGTTAGCACCTTTTGGATCGACAAAACCTTCTGGTTGCATCATATACAACTCTTCTTTAAGATATCCATTAAGGAATGCAGTTTTGACATCCATTTGCCAAATTTCATAATCATAAAATGTGGAAATTGCTAACATGATTCAGACGGACTTAAGCATCGCTATGGGTGAGAAGGTCTCATCGTAGTCAACTCCTTGAACTTGTCGAAAACCTTTCGCGACAAGTCGAGCTTTGTAGACAGTAACATTACCGTCAGCGTCAGTCTTCTTCTTGAAGATCCATTTATTCTCTATGGCTTGCCGATCATCGGGCAAGTCAACCAAAGTCCACACTTTGTTCTCATACATGGATCCCATCTCAGATTTCATGGCCTCAATCCATTTCGCGGAATCTGGGCTCATCATCGCTTCCTCATAAGAGGAAGGTTCGTCATGGTCAAGTAACATGACTTCCAGAACAGGATTACCGTACCACTCTGGTGTGGATCTTACTCTGGTTGAACTACGAGGTTCGGTAGTAACTTGATCAGAAGTTTCATGATCATCATCATTAGCTTCCTCACTAATTGGTGTAGGAATCACTGGAACTGATTTCTGTGATGAACTACTTTCCAATAATGGAGTAGGTACAATTACCTCATCAAGTTCTACTTTCCTCCCACTCACTTCTTTCGAGAGAAACTCCTTCTCTAGAAAGGATCCATTCTTAGCAACAAATATCTTGCTTTCGGATCTGTGATAGAAGGTGTACCCAACAGTCTCCTTTGGGTATCCTATGAAGACACATTTCTCTGATTTGGGTTCGAGCTTATCAGGTTGAAGCTTTTTGACATAAGCATCGCAGCCCCAAACTTTAAGAAACGACAACTTGGGTTTCTTGCCAAACCAAAGTTCATATGGTGTCGTCTCAACGGATTTAGATGGTGCCCTATTTAACGTGAATCCAGCCGTCTCTAAAGCAAAACCCCAAAACGATAGCGGTAAATCAGTAAGAGACATCATAGATCGCACCATATCTAATAAAGTGCAGTTACAACATTCGGACACACCATTACGCTGTGGTGTTCCGGGTGGCGTGAGTTGCGAAACTATTCCTTATTGTTTCAAATGAAGACCAAACTCGTAACTCAAATATTCACATCCACAATCAGATCATAGAAACTTTATTTTCTTGTTATGATGATTTTCCACTTCACTCTGACATTCTTTGAACTTTTCAAATGTTTCATACTTATGTTTCATCAAGTAGATATACCCAGATCTTCTCAAATCATCTGTGAAGGTCAGAAAATCACGATACCCGCCGTGAGCATCAACACTCATCGGACCGCATACATCAGTATGTATTATTTCCAATAAGTCTGTTGCTCGCTCCATTGTTCCAGAGAACGGAGTCTTAGTGATCTTGCCCATGAGGCATGGTTCGCAAGCATCAAGTGATTCATAATCAAGTGATTCCAAAAGCCCATCAGCATGGAGTTTCTTCATGCGCTTTACACCAATATGACCTAAACGGCAATGCCGCAAATAAGTTGCACTATCATTATTAAACGTATATCTTTTGGCTTCAATAATATGAATATGTGTATCACTACTATCGAGATTTAGTACAAATAGACCACTCATTAAGGGTGCATGACCATAAAAGATATTACTCATATAAATAGAACGACCATTATTCTATAATCTAAATGAATAACCGTCTCGCATCAAACAAGATCCAGATATAATGTTCATGCATAACGCTGGCACCAAATAACAATTATTCAGGTCTAAAACTAATCCCGAAGGTAGATGTAGAGGTAGCGTGCCAATGGCGATCACATCGACTTTGGAACCATTTCCCACGTGCATTGTTACCTCGTCCTTAGCTAATATTCGCTTAATCCGTAGCTCCTGTTTCGAGTTGCAAATTTGAGCAACAAAACCAGTATCAAATACCCAGGCGCTACTACGAGCATTAGTAAGGTACACATCAATAACATGTATATCAAATATACCTTTCACTTTGCCATCCTTCTTATCCGCCAAATACTTGGGGCAGTTCCGCTTTCAGTGACCAGTTCCTTTGCAGTAGAAGCACTCAGTCTCAGGCTTAGGTCCAGATTGGGCTTTTCACTTGAGCAGCAACTTTCTTGCCGTTCTTCTTGAAGTTCCCTTCTTCCCTTTGCTCTTTTTCTTGAAACTAGTGGTCTTGTTAACCATAAACACTTGATGCTCCTTCTTGATTTCTACCTCCGCAGCCTTTAGCATCGCGAAGAGCTCGGGAATTGTCTTATCCATCCCTTGCTTATTATCGTTCATCATGAAGCTTTTGTAGCTTGGTGGCAGTGATTGAAGAACTTTGTCAATGACACTATCATCAGGAAGATTAACTCCCAGTTGAGTCAAGTGGTTGTGGTACCCAGACATTCTGAGTATATGTTCACTGACAGAACTATTCTCCTCCATTTTGTAGCTATAAAACTTATTGGAGACTTCATATCTCTCAATCGGGGCATTTTCTTGAAATATTAACTTCAACTCCTGGAACATCTCATATGCTCCATGATGTTCAAAACGTCGTTGAAGCCCCGGTTCTAAGCCGTAAAGCATGGCACACTGAACTATTGAGTAGTCATCAGCTTTGCTCTGCCACACGTTCTTAACGTCATCAGTAGCATCTACAGCAGGCCTAGCACCTAGCGGTGCTTCTAGGACGTAATTCTTCTGTGCAGCAATGAGGATAATCCTCAAGTTACGGACCCAGTCCGTGTAGTTGCTACCATCATCTTTCAACTTAGCTTTCTCTAGGAACGCATTAAAATTCAATGGAACAGTAGCACGGGCCATTTATCTACAACAACATAGAAATGCAAAATACTATCAGGTACTAAGTTCATGATAAATTAAAGTTCAATTAGTCATATTACTTAAGAACTCCCACTTAGATAGACATCCCTCTAATCATCTAAGTGACCACGTGATCTATATCAACTAAACCATGTCCGATCATCACGTGAGATGGAGTAGTTTTCAATGGTGAACATCACTATGTTGATCATATCTACTATATGATTCTCGCTCGACCTTTCGGTCTCAGTGTTCCGAGGCCATATCTGCATATGCTAGGCTCGTCAAGTTTAACCCGAGTATTCTGCGTGTGCAAAACTGGCTTGCACCCATTGTATGTGAACGTAGAGCTTATCACACCCGATCATCACGTGATGTCTCAGCACGACGAACTGTCGCCAATGGTGTATACTCAGGGAGAACACTTGTACCTTGAAATTAAGTGAGAGATCATCTTATAATGCTACCGCCATACTAAGCAAAATAAGATGCATAAAGGATAAACATCACATGCAATCAATATAAGTGATATGATATGGCCATCATCATCTTATGCCTTTGATGTCCCATCTCCAAAGCACTGTCATGATCACCATCGTCACCGGCTTGACACCTTGATTGTAACACCCCGCATGTAACTTTCCATATTTGTAACTCCGACTCTTGCCATTTTCAGCTATGTGTTATGTTATTCCCTCCGTGGTCGGGTTTTGTTTTTCGTTTTGTATTTTGTTCATGTCATGCATTTCTTATTATGTCATCATGTGCATTGCATTTGCATACGTGTTCGTCTCATGCATCCGAGCATTTTCCCCGTTGTCCGTTTTGCAATCCGGCGCTCCTATCTCCTCCAGTGCAGCCCTCTTGTTTTCTTTCGTGAGAGGGTGTCAAACATTCTCGGAATGGACCGAGGCTTGTCAAGTGGCCTTAGTATACCACCCGGAGACCACCGGTCAAGTTTCGTTCCATTTGGAGGTCGTTTGGTACTCCAACGGTTAACCGGGCATCCGCAAAGTCCATTTGTGTGTGCAGCAAAACTCCCCTCAAAACCAGCCCAAAACCCACCAAACTCTCTTCCATGCTCTAGGTCGTTCAATCACAATCGTGTGGGCGAAAACCGCACCTCATTTGGAGTCTCCTAGCTCCCCCTACCTATTTATATGCATCTCCCCCGAAAAGGAAACGCAGACGAACCCTAGCAACTTCCCTCGCGCCGCGCCAGACGCGTCCGCCGCCGGCCGGACACAGCCGCGCCGCCGCCCCGTCCACTCACAGGCCGCCACGTCACCCCCGTACCCGCGCGCCGCCGAAGCCCGCGAGGGCCCAGCGCCGGCCCCCGCGGCCCAACGCCGCCCGCGCCGCCCGCGCTCGCTCCGCCGCCTCCCGCGCCGACGCTGCCCTCCTCCGCCGCCGCGGCCGCCCGCCGCCTTGCCATCTCCGCCGGCGCCGCCGCCATCCGCCGCCGCGGCCTTCTCCGCCGCCGCGCCCGGGGCTGCCGCCCACTCCGGCGACCCGCGCCGCCCTCTCCGCCTCCGCCGCGTTCTCCTCCCTCGAGTCTTCCTCGCCGGCCTCTCCCCCGCGATCGCCATCTCCTCTCGCTCCGGCGGCCGGAGAGCCCGAGCCCGATCGGATCTGAACGAGACACTGTGAGCGTTGACTTTTTCCGAGCCTCCAAAATTTGCTAAGTCTTTCGTTTTTCACAATAAGTGTCCATGTTCCTCATTGCATAACTCACTGTACATAGCTCCGTTTCGCGCGTGTAATATGTCAAATTGTTCGTCTCGTGATGCTCTTCATTTTGTTCAACTGCACCATGTTCATTAGAGGTCATCTTGATGCCCAAAGCTGTGTTTCAAGAGGGCTAGTTGCTGTTATCTGCTGGTTCTTAACAGAACTTGGAGATTTGTCATTTTTGTATCATTTAATATGTGCATCTTTTGGGCATGAGCTCTACATGTGTTTTGTAGTATGCCATTCTATCTTTCCAAGGGTGTATCCTATGTATTTTTGTGATCTCTGTAGTGACTAGCACAAGCATGCAAAGTCCTTGTCTGCTGTTATTTTGTTGCCATGTAAACTTGATGCTACAGAGAGGTCCATGCATATTTTGGAGATGTTTAGTAAGGATGTTTTGTAGATATTGTTGTAATGGATCCATTCCTGCCCTTGTTTGCAATTATGGATTACCATAGCATGACTCAATCTTGCTCTACTTTTGCAATAAAATATTTCTGGCAGATTCTTAACATGATATTCATTTTTGCCAACCTTATTGTAGTTGATCCATACATGCTATGCTTTCGTTCTTGCCATGGATAGCTTCATAAACATGCCGAATTGCTGTAAGTATGCTTTTTTTGTCATGCATTTCCTTGTGGTGAGTGCATCAAGCTCACCAACATGCCTACATATTATCGTTTCTGCCATGCTCTGTTTTCTGCCAAGTCTGAAACCTGATAACAAAACTTGCTATGTTCACATGCTTGCCATCATATCTTCTGGTCCTTTTCGGCTTATGGTCAGTAAGGGACTTTTGTCATATGCATTTAGTAGATCACTGCCATGCCTTGTTTTGCTACGTTAAGTTCCTGTAGCATGTTGATTTCGTGCTCTGAACATTGCTACGTGATGCTGTTTTCTGCCATGTCCAGTTTTTCACTAAGTCTGTGATCCTGTTATCTTTTGCACTTTTGCCATGCTTGTTTGAGCTTGATATGTTGTGAACTAGCCGTAGCTCAGTGTTCATCTTTTGTCAAGCATCTCCTGTAGATTACTTCTATATGCTTTGTTGCTATGTTGGAGTGCTGTAGCATTGTTACTTGTTGCATTTTAAGTGCTATCATGCTGTTTATCGCAGATTAGTGTCATTCTTGTTTTGCTTGCCATTTGCAAACCGTGCATCCGTTTCCGGTGATCTTTATATCGATTTCGACCGAAATCATCTCATCTTTCCAGTGGCATGCTTGGTTTGCCAAGTTACTGCCATGTTCATCATTTTCCTTCCGGAGAACGCATATGCATCGCATATCATATCTTGCATATCATACTTGTTTGGCATCATGTTGCTTGTGCATTCCTCGTGATTGATTGTGGTTCCGTTTCTTGTGTTCTTGTCTTGGGTAGAGCCGGGAGACGATTTTGTGAACGAGGAACCTGTTGACTACGCTTACGAGGATCAAGCTTTCGACAACTCTGAGAACCTTACAGGCAAGATGACCACCCCTTGAAATCACTTCTATCTTTGCTTTGCTAGTTGTTTGCTCTATTGCCATGCTGCGCTACCTATCACTTGCTATATCATGTCTCCCGTTTTGCCATGTCAGCCTCTAACCATCCTTTCCTAGCAAACCGTTGTTTGGCTAAGTTACCTCTTTTGCTCAGCCCCTCTTATAGCGTTGCTAGTTGCAGGTGAAGTTGAAGTTTGTTCCATGTCGAAACATGGATATGTTGGGATATCACAATATCTCTTATTTAATTAATGCATCTATATATTTGGTAAAGGGTGGAAGGCTCGGCCTTATGCCTGGTGTTTTGTTCCACTCTTGCCGCCCTAGTTACTGATATACCGGGATTATGTTCCTTGAGTTTGCGTTCCTTACGCGGTCGGGTGATTTATGGGACCCCCTTGACAGTTCGCCTTGAATAAAACTCCTCCAGCAAGGCCCAACTTTGGTTTTACCATTTGCCGCCTAAGCCTTTTCCCCCGGGTTTTCGCGAGCCCGAGGGTCATCTTTATTTAAACCCCCGGGCCAGTGTTCCTCTGAGTGCTGGTCCAAACTAGAGCCACTTGCAGCGCCACCTTGGGGAAACTCGAGGATTGGTTTTAGCTGTACGTAGTGTTCATCCGGTGTGCCCTGAGAACGAGATATGTGCAGCTCCTATCGGGATTTGTCGGCACATTCGGGCGGCTTTGCTGGTCTTGTTTTACCATTGTCGACATGTCTTGTAAACCGGGATTCCGAGACTGATCGGGTCTTTCCGGGAGAAGGTTTATCCTTCGTTGACCGTGAGAGCTTAGGATGGGCTAAGTTGGGACACCCCTGCAGGGTTTTATCTTTCGAAAGCCGTGCCCGCGGTTATGAGGCCGATGGGAATTTGTTAATGTCCGTTTGTAGAGAACTTGTCACTTGACCCAATTAAAATACATCAACTGCGTGTGTAGCCGTGATGGTCTCTTCTCGGCGGAGTCCGGGAAGTGAACACGGTCTGAGTTATGAATGACGTAAGTAGGAGTTCAGGATCACTTCTTGGTCATTGCTAGATGACGACCGCTCCGTTGCTCCTCTTCTCGCTCTCTCTTGCGTATGTTAGCCACCATATATGCTTATTGCCGCTGCAGCTCCACCTCATTACACCATCCTTTCCTATAAGCTTAAATAGTCTTGATCTCGCGGGTGTGAGATTGCTGAGTCCTCGTGACTCACAGATTCTACCAAAACAGTTGCAGGTGCCGACGATGCCAGTGCAGATGATGGGATTGATCTCAAGTGGGAGTTCGACGAGGAACGTGGTCGTTACTATGTGTCTTTTCCTGATGATCAGTAGTGGAGCCCAGTTGCGACGATCGGGGATCTAGCATTTGGGGTTATCTTAATTTCATCTGGTTTTTGACCGTAGTCGGTCTATATGTTTGTATTCTGGATGATGTATGAATTATATTTATGTATTGTGTGAAGTGGCAATTGTAAGCCAACTCTTTATCCCATTCTTGTTCATTACATGGGATTGTGTGAAGATGACCCTTCTTGCGACAAAACCACTATGCGGTTATGCCTCTAAGTCGTGCCTCGACACATGGGAGATATAGCCGCATCGTGGGCGTTACAAGTTGGTAATCAGAGCCATCCCCGACTTAGGAGCCCCTGCTTGATCGAATCACTGGCGTTGTTGAGTCTAGAAGAAAAATGTTTTGAGTCTTAGGATTATATATATCGGAGAGTACGATTCTTTTTACTCCTCAGTCCCTTCGTCGCTCTGGTGAGGTCTCCTGACGTAGAAGTTTTGACTATTCTCTCCTCAAATTTCACTAAATTTTTTTTTAGGATCACGCAGGTATCTTGGAATCGTTCCGATGGTTTTGTGACGAGAACATTGTTCTTGGTGCGTCCTGACATTTAGGGGTTGTGGCAGTGTCCCGGGGAGTTGAGCTCCGAGGTGTTGTCATCACAATTTTATCGTTGCAGTTCTGGAATACCTGAGTTTCGCCGACATCGAAATCTCTTTTATGCAGTTGTTGGTGAGATCACCTCGACGCCACCCAGTACTGGGGCGGGAGTTCGGGAGTATGGCCATAACTTGTATAACGGATGTTTTTCGAAGGTGGAGGTAAACGATTTCCGAAGGTTTCTTGGTTATGTGTTGACGGATGGATACAGCTGGATCTAGGGATTGCTAGTTTGGGTGATATATTTTGTGTCCCCTGTATCCCCAACACCAGATTGCATAACCAGAAAGGTTCGGGAGTTTATAAGTGGGAATTCAAGTAGCCTTAGGATATCTTTCCGACAGACGCATGATATGAGATTGGGGTTCGATGTCTAGTGGTCCGCCTGTACACAGTTGGTTTTACAGTGGTCTCGTAGTGTCTTAAAGAGTCCTTGGATATGCCGACTCGGGGACGCTTCGTATGTCATGTGCACAGCCTTGTACATGATGGTGCTGTACGATTGAGCCCGTGTGGGCCCCACCATGAAAACTTCGGACGAAATCTCTATCATATGTTTGTTCTGGCTTATTCTGCAAGCTAATACTTTGTTTTGTTTTGTATTATGGTATTCGAGTTGCTTCGAAGTCATATGTTGATTACATATCTTTTTCAAGTGGCTTCTCAACTTATGGAAGTGTGATGATTTACTACGGAATTCATTCTTTCATCTTCGTTCGAATGTTTATTGTGAAGACTATATGTTGCAATTTCTATTCGTTGATTCTACTTATCTATTTATCTATCAAGATGCTAATGGATGTCACCCTCTTCAGGATGGCTCCGCCAACGCGTCAGAATCCGGATCGCAATGAAGGGAGTCAAGCGAACCCTCCGCCACCACCTCCGCCTTCGGAGGCATGGCAAGCTATCATGGCAGCCACCAACGCCAATGCTCAGATGATTCTGCAACTCTTGCAAGAACGTACTCAAGGGCAAGGCAATCAAGGCAATCAAGGTCAAGGCAACAATCAGTTTCACTTCGCTACACTCAACCAGTTTCTCGCAAATCAGCCCAAGTCTTTCAGCTACTGTGCCGAGGCCACGGATGCCGATGATTGGCTCGTGGACATCAACAAGCATTTTGAATGTAGCAATGTCAGGCCTGAGGACAATGTCAAGTTCGCTTCTTTTCAGCTCAAGGACCAAGCTGCTGATTGGTATCAACAATACAAAGATTCCAGAGGAGGTCGTGTGATCACTTGGACTGACTTCTGTCGGGATTTCAAAGCGCACCACATTCCACAAAGTGTTGTTGAGAGCAAGCGTGAGGAGTTCCGCAATCTCAAGCAAGGCAACATGTCTGTGTATCAATACAACATCCAGTTTCAGAAACTTGCTCGCTTCGCTAAACAAGACGTTCCTAATGAAAAGAGCATGATCTATCACTTCAGAGGTGGCCTTAAAGAGGATTTGTAGTTAGCTCTCGTTATTGTTGAGCCTACTCAGTTTGATCAATTCTATAACATGGCACTGAAGCAAGAGGTTGCTCAGCTCAAGTGTGAGGCTTCCAAGAAGAGAGTCAGAGACGCAGTTCAGTCTTCTTCTTCCTCACTCGTGACAGCTAAGCAACAGAAGTTCTGGTTGCCTCCTCCTCCTCCGTTTCGTCAGCCTTACCAGCAGAAGAACAAAGGTGGCCATGGTTCTTCCAACTCTTCCAACTCTGGCTATCAGAACAAGTCTCAGAATCAAGCTCCAAAGTCCAATGCTCCTTATCACCGTCCACTCTCAGAGGTGACTTGCAACAAGTGTCAGCAGAAAGGTCACTATGCTAACAAGTGCTTCAACCAAAGGCGTCTGCCTCCTCCTCCTCCTGTCAGATCTTCCAGCAATGCAGTGGTCAAGCATAATCCAAAGTCTGCAAAGGTGAACATGATGAATGCAGCTCAAGCAGAGGAATCTACTGATGTGATAATGGGTAATCTTCCTGTTAATGATATTCCTGCAAAAGTTCTTTTTGATACTGGTGCATCTCTTTCTTTCATTTCAAGACCTTTTGTTGCCAAGCATGAATTTGTGACGGAAAAGATCCCTATCCTGTTGAAGGTTGTGTCTCCGGGCAAGCATATGACATCTAATAATTGTGTCCCGGATGTTTCCATCAAGATGGGCGACTATAAATTTCAGTCTTCTCCAGTTGTTCTTGGTGACTCGGATATTGATCTAATTCTCGGGATGGACTGGCTTTCTAAGCACAAGGCTCAACTTGATTGTGCTGCCAGGGAAATTCAATTGACACGCTCTTCTGAGGATGTTATCATTTATGCCGCTCGTGATGAAACCATTCGGTTATTTTCTCTCAACGAGAAGGGCGAATTGAATGCCATCTCTCAGATTCCAGTCGTTTGTGAGTATCAAGATGTCTTTCCAGAAGAGCTTCCGGGTATGCCTCCTCATCGGCCAGTTGAGTTCGTTATCGAACTAGAGCCTGGCACTGAACCCGTTTGCAAGCATCCATACAAGCTTGGACCCAACGAGCTGAAGGAATTGAAGAAACAGCTCGATGAACAAGAGCGTCTGGGTTTGATCAGACCGAGTTCTTCTCCATGGGGTTGTGGTGTTCTTTTTGTCAAGAAGAAGGATGGCACGGACCGACCTTGTGTAGACTACCGTCCATTGAACAAGAAGACAATCAAGAACAAGTATCCACTTCCCAACATCAATGAGCTATTTGAGCAACTCAAAGGTGCTAAAGTATTCTCCAAGCTTGACCTTCGCATGGGTTATCATCAGATTCGCATTCGTGAAGAAGATATTCCCAAGACAGCATTCAGAACAAGCTTTGGTTCTTACGAGTATACTGTCATGTCTTTCGGCCTTGTCAATGCTCCTCCAGTTTTCTCTCGGATGATGAATTTCATCTTCAACCCCTATACCAATGAATTCGTCCTGGTGTATCTCGATGATATCTTGGTCTTCTCCAAGAATAAGAAGGATCATGCCAAACATTTGCGATTGGTTCTCGACAAGCTCAGAGAGTATCAATTCTATGCGAAGTTCTCCAAATGTGAGTTTTGGCTTGATGAAGTTCTTTTCCTTGGTCACATCATCTCTGCCAAGGGCATCGCTGTTAACCCCGAGAAGGTGTCCGCAATTGTGAATTGGGAACCTCCTCAGAATGTCAAGCAGCTCCGCAGTTTTCTTGGTCTTGCAAGCTATTGCCGAAGATTCGTTGAGAATTTCTCTAAGATTGCAAAGCCTCTTTCCAACCTCCTCCAGAAGCATGTGAAGTATGTCTGGTCTCCTGAGTGTGACGTTGCTTTCAACACTCTCAAAGAGAAACTAGTCACAGCTCCTGTCTTAACTCCTCCTGATGAATCCAAGCCCTTTGAAGTTTTCTGTGATGCTTCTCTCCAAGGTCTCGGTGTTGTGTTAATGCAAGAGAAGAAAGTTGTGGCCTATACCTCTCGTCAGTTGAAGCCCAACGAGAAGAACTACCCCACTCACGATCTTGAGTTGGCAGCAGTTTTCCATGCATTGATAACGTGGAGACATCTCTTGTTGGGAAGACAAGTGGACATTTTCACCGATCACAAGAGTCTCAAGTATATCTTCACTCAGCCCAACCTCAACCTCAGGCAGACTCGATAGGTCGAAATGATTCAAGAGTACAATCCGAGTATTGAATATACTCCAGGCAAAGCAAATGTCATTGCAGATGCTTTAAGCAGGAAGGCTTATTGCAACAGCTTAATTCTCAAGCCTTTTCAACCGGATCTTTGTGAAGCTTTCCGCAAGCTGAATCTCCAAGTTGTTCCTCAAGGCTTTCTTGCCAACCTCATAGTCTCTCCTACTTCGGAAGATCAAATTCGTGAGGCACAACTTCTTGATGCCATGGTGAAGAAGGTGAAACGTGGTATCGACAAGGGTCTTTCCAAATACAAGTGCTATCGCATTGATGACAGAGACACTTTATTCTTCGAGGACCGGATTGTGGTTCCTAAAGGTGATCTAAGGAAAGTCATAATGAACGAGGCGCACAATTCTCTCCTTTCCATCCATCCTGGAAGTACGAAGATGTATCATGACCTCAAGCAGTCGTATTGGTGGACTCGAATGAAGCGAGAAATTGCTCAATTCGTAAATGAATCTGATGTCTGTCGAAGAGTGAAAGCGGAACACCAACGACCAGCTGGTCTCCTCCAACCTCTTGCTATCCCAGAGTGGAAGTTTGATCATATCGAAATGGACTTCGTGACTGGTTTTCCAAAGTCCAAGCGCGGAAATGATGCTATCTTCGTTGTCATCGACAAGCTTCTCTAAAGTGGCTCATTTCCTTCCAATCAAAGAATCCATCACAGCAGCTCAGTTGGCAGAGCTATACACCTCCAGAATTGTCTCCTTACATGGCATTCCACAATTGATTTCTTATGATCGTGGAAGCATCTTCACCTCTAAGTTCTGGGACTCCTTCCAGAAGGCCATGGGCACAAACATTCGCTTCAGCACAGCTTTCCATCCTCAAACTGAAGGAAATATGCCCTAGAGGCAATAATAAAGTTATTATTTATTTCCTTATATCATGATAAATGTTTATTATTCATGCTAGAATTGTATTAACCAGAAACATAATACATGTGTGAATACATAGACAAACAGAGTGTCACTAGTATGCCTCTACTTGACTAGCTCGTTAATCAAAGATGGTTATGTTTCCTAGCCATAGACATAAGTTGTCATTTGATTAACAAGATCACCTCATTAGGAGAATGACGTGATTGACTTGACCCATTCCGTTAGCTTAGCACCCGATCGTTTAGTATGTTGCTATTGCTTTCTTCATGACTTATACATGTTCCTCTGACTATGAGATTATGCAACTCCCGTTTACCGGAGGAACACTTTGTGTGCTACCAAACGTCACAACGTAAATGGGTGATTATAAAGGTGCTCTACAGGTGTCTCCAAAGGTACTTGTTGGGTTGGCGTATTTCGAGATTAGGATTTGTCACTCCGATTATCGGAGAGGTATCTCTGGGCCCACTCGGTAATGCACATCACTATAAGCCTTGCAAGCATTGTGACTAATGAGTTAGTTGCGGGATGATGTGTTACGGAACGAGTAAAGAGACTTGCCGGTAACGAGATTGAACTAGGTATTGAGATACCGACGATCAAATCTCGGGCAAGTAACATACCGATGACAAAGGGAACAACGTATGTTGTTATGCGGTCTGACCGATAAAGATCTTCGTAGAATATGTGGGAGCCAATATGGGCATCCAGGTCCCGCTATTGGTTATTGACCGGAGACGTGTCTCGGTCATGTCTACATAGTTCTCGAACCCGTAGGGTCCGCACGCTTAAAGTTACGATGATAGTTTTATTATGAGTTTATGTATGTTGATGTACCGAAGGAGTTCGGAGTCCCGGATGAGATCGGGGACATGACGAGGAGTCTCGAAATGGTCGAGACGTAAAGATCGATATATTGGACGACTATATTCGGACTTCGGAAAGGTTCCGAGTGATTCGGGTATTTTTCGGAGTACCGGAGAGTTACGGGAATACGTATTGGGCCTTATTGGGCCATACGGGAAAGAAGGAAAAGGGCCTCAAGGGTGGCCGCACCCCTTCCCTTGGTCTGGTCCGAATTGGACTAGGGAAGGGGGGCGCCCCCTTCCTTCCTTCTCTTTTTCCCTTCCTCTTTTCCTATTCCATATGGGAGGTGGAATCCTACTAGGACTAGGGAGTCCTAGTAGGACTCCACACTTGGTGCGCCCCCTCCTAGGGCCGGCCTCCTCCTCCCTTGCTCCTTTATATACGGGGGCAGGGGGGCACCCCAGAGACACAACAATTGATCCTTGAGATCTCTTAGCCGTGTGCGGTGCCCCCCTCCACCATATTACACCTCGATAATACCGTTGTGGAGCTTAGGCGAAGCCCTGCGTCGGTGGAACATCATCATCGTCACCACGCCGTCGTGCTGACGAAACTCTCCCTCAACACTCGGCTGGATCGGAGTTCGAGGGACGTCATCGAGCTGAACGTGTGTAGAACTCGGAGGTGCCGTACGTTCGGTACTTGATCGGTCGGATCGTGAAGACGTACGACTACATCAACCGCGTTGTGATAACGCTTCCGCTGTCGGTCTACGAGGGTACGTAGACAACACTCTCCCCTCTCGTTGCTATGCATCACCATGATCTTGCGTGTGCGTAGGAATTTTTTTGAAATTACTACGTTCCCCAACAGTGGCATCCGAGCCAGGTTTTATGCGTTGATGCTATGCACGAGTAGAACACAAGTGAGTTGTGGGCGATATAAGTCATACTGCTTACCAGCATGTCATACTTTGGTTCAGCGGTATTGTGAGATGAAGCGGCCCGGACCGACATTACGCGTACGCTTACGCGAGACTGGTTTCACTGTTCGGAGCACTCGTTGCTTAAAGGTGACTGGCGGGTGTCTGTCTCTCTCACTTTAGTTGAACCGAGTGTGGCTACGCCCGGTCCTTGCGAAGGTTAAAACAGCACCAACTTGACAAACTATCGTTGTGGTTTTGATGCGTAGGTAAGAACGGTTCTTGCTAAGCCCGTAGCAGCCACGTAAAATATGCAACAACAAAGTAGAGGACGTCTAACTTGTTTTTGCAGGGCATGTTGTGATGTGATATGGTCAAGACATGATGTGATATAATGTGTTGTATGAGATGATCATGTTTTGTAACCGAGTTATCGGCAACTGGCAGGAGCCATATGGTTGTCGCTTTATTGTATGAGATGCAATCGCCATGTAATAGTTTTACTTTATCACTAAGCGGTACCGATAGTCGTAAAAGCAATAAGTTGGCGAGACGACAACGATGCTACGATGGAGATCAAGGTGTCGCGCCGGTGACGATGGTGATCATGACGGTGCTTCGGAGATGGAGATCACAAGCACGGTGCTTCGGAGATGGAGATCACAAGCACAAGATGATGATGGCCATATCATATCACTTATATTGATTGCATGTGATGTTAATCCTTTATGCATCTTATCTTGCTTTGTTTGATGGTAGCATTATAAGATGATCCTTCACTAAATTATCAAAGTATAAGTGTTCTCCCTGAGTATGCACCGTTGCAAAAGTTCTTCGTGCTGAGACACCACGTGATGATCGGGTGTGATAAGCTGTACGTTCAAATACAACGGGTGCAAAACAGTTGCACACGCGGAATATTCAGGTTAAACTTGACAAGCCTAGCATATAACAGATATGGCCTCGGAACACGGAGAACGAAAGGTCGAGCGTGAATCATATAGTAGATATGATCAACATAGTGATGTTCACCATTGAAACTACTCCATCTCACGTGATGATCGGACATGGTTTAGTTGATATGGATCACGTGATCACTTAGAGGATTAGAGGGATGTCTATCTAAGTGGGAGTTCTTAAGTAATATGATTAATTGAACTTGAATTTATCATGAACTTAGTCCTGATAGTATTTTGCAAATTATGTTGTAGATCAATAGCTCGCGTTGTTGCTTCCCTATGATTATTTTGATATGTTCCTAGAGAAAATTATGTTGAAAGATGTTAGTAGCAAAGATGCGGATTGGATCCGTGATCTGAGGATTATCCTCATTGCTACACAGAAAAATTATGTCCTTGATGCACCGCTAGGTGACAGACCTATTGCAGGAGCAGATGCAGACGTTATGAACGTTTGGCTAGCTCAATATGATGACTACTTGATAGTTTAGTGCACCATGCTTAACGGCTTAGAATCGGGACTTCAAAGACGTTTTGAACGTCATGGACCATATAAGATGTTCCAGGAGTTGAAGTTAATATTTCAAGCAAATACCCGAGTTGAGAGATATGAAGTCTCCAACAAGTTCTATAGCTAAAAGATGGAGGAGAATCGCTCAACTAGTGAACATGTGCTCAGATTGTCTGGGTACTACAATCGCTTGAATCAAGTGGGAGTTAATCTTCCAGATAAAATAGTGATTGACAGAATTCTCTAGTCACCATCACCAAGTTAGTAGAACTTCGTGATGAACTATAGTATGCAAGGGATGACGAAAGTAATTCCCGAGCTCTTCGTGATGCTAAAATCGACGAAGGTAGAAATCAAGAAAAACATCAAGTGTTGATGGTTGACGAGACCACTTCAATTGTTGATGGTTGACAAGACCACTAGTTTCAAGAAAAGGGCAAAGGGAAGAAGGGGAACTTCAAAAGAACGGCAAGCAAGTTGCTACTCAAGTGAAGAAGCCCAAGTCTGTACCTAAGCCTGAGACTAAGTGCTTCTACTGCAAAGGGACTGGTCACTGGAAGCGGAACTACCCCAAGTATTTGGTGGATAAGAAAGATGGCAAAGTGAACAAAGGTATATTGGATATACATGTTATTGATGTGTACTTACTAGTGTTTATAGCAACCCCTCAGTATTTGATACTGGTTCAGTTGCTAAAGAGTAGTAACTCGAAAACGGGAGTAGCAGAATAAACAGAGACTAGTAAAAGGCGAGGTGACGATGTGTGTTGGAAGTAGTTCCAAGATTGATATGATCATCATCGCACACTCCCTGTATTTTCGTTTTGTATTTTGTTCATGTCATGCATTTCTTATTATGTCATCATGTGCATTGCATTTGCATACGTGTTCGTCTCATGCATCCGAGCATTTTCCCCGTTGTCCGTTTTGCAATCCGGCGCTCCTATCTCCTCCGGTGCACCCCTCTTGTTTTCTTTCGTGAGCGGGTGTCAAACATTCTCGGAATGGACCGAGGCTTGTCAAGTGGCCTTAGTATACCACCCGGAGACCACCGGTTAAATTTCGTTCCATTTGGAGGTCGTTTGGTACTCCAACGGTTAACCGGGCATCCGCAAAGTCCATTTGTGTGTGCAGCAAAATCCCCCTCAAAACCAGCCCAAAACCCACCAAACTCTCTTCCATGCTCTAGGTCGTTCGATCACGATCGTGTGGGCGAAAACCGCACCTCATTTGGAGTCTCCTAACTCCCCCTACCTATTTATATGCATCTCCCCCGAAAACGAAACGCAGACGAACCCTAGCAACTTCCCTCGCGTCGCGCCGGACGCGTCCGCCGCCGGCCGGACACAGCCGCGCTGCCGCCCCGTCCACTCACAGGCCGCCACGTCACCCCCGGACCCGCGCGCCACCAAAGCCCGCGAGGGCCCAGCGCCGGCCCCCGCGGCCCGACGCCGCCCGCGCTCGCTCTGCCGCCTCCCGCGCCGACGCTGCCCTCTTCCGCCGCCGCGGCCGCCCGCCGCCTTGCCATCTCCGCCGGCGCCGCCGCCATCCGCCGTCGCGGCCTTCTCCGCCGCCGCGCCCGGGGCTGCCGCCCACTCCGGCGACCCGCGCCGCCCTCTCCGCCTCCGCCGCGTTCTCCTCCCCCGAGTCCTCCTCGCCGGCCTCTCCCCCCCCTCGCCGTCTCCTCTCGCTCCGGCGGCCGGAGAGCCCGAGCCCGATCGGATCTGAACGAGACACTGTGAGCGTTGACTTTTTCCGAGCCTCCAAAATTTGCTAAGTCTTTCATTTTTCACAATAAGTGTCCATGTTCCTCATTGCATAACTCACTGTACATAGCTCCGTTTTGCGCGTGCAAGATGTCAAATTGTTTGTCTCGTGATGCTCTTCATTTTGTTCAACTGCACCATTTTAATTAGAGGTCATCTTGATGCCCAAATCTCTGTTGCAAGAGGGCTAGTTGCTGTTATCTGCTGGTTGTTAACAGAACTTGGAGATTTATCATTTTTGTATCATTTAATCTGTGCATCTTTTGGGCATGAGCTCTACATGTGTTTTGTTGTATGCCATGCTATCTTTGCAAGGGTATATGCCATATATTTTTTTGACCTCTATAGTGACTAGCACAAGCATGCAAAGTAGGCTCCGTAATGTTTCTGATTTCAGGGACTTAGTGATTTCTCTAAGTCCTCGTCTGCTGTTATTTTGTTGCCATGTAAACTTGATGCTACAGAGAGGTCCATGCGTATTTTGGAGATGTTCAGTAAGGATCTTTTATAGCTATTGTTGTAATTAATCCATTCCTGCCCTTGTTTGCAATTATGGAATAACATAGCATGACACAATCTTGCTCTACTTTTGCTATAAAATATTTCTGGCAGATTCTTAACATGATATTCTATTTTGCCAAGCTTATTGTAGTTGATCCATATATACTATGCTTTTGTTCTTGCCATGGATAGATTCCTAAACATGCCATCTTGCTGTAGGTATGCTTTTTTTGTCATGAATTTCCTTGTGGTGAGTGCATCAAGCTCACCAATATGCCTACATATTATCGTTTCTGCCATGCTCTGTTTTCTGCCAAGTCTGGAACCTGATAACGAAACTTGCTATGTTCACATGCTTGCCATCATATCTTCTGTTCCTTTTTGGCTTATGGTCAGTAAGGGACTTTTGTCATATGCATTTAGTAGAACACTGCCATGCCTTGTGTTGCTATGTTAACTTCCTGTAGCATGTTGATTTCGTGCTCTGAACATTGCTACGTGATGCTGTTTTCTGCCATGTCCAGTTTTTCACTAAGTCTGTGATCCTGTTATCTTTTGCACTTTTGCCATGCTTGTTTGAGCTTGATATGTTGTGAACGAGCCATAGCTCAGTGTTCATATTTTGTCAAGCATCTCCTGTAGATTACTTCTATATGCTTTGTTGCTATGTTGGATTGCTGTAGCATTGTTACTTGTTGCATTTTAAGTGCTATCATGCTGTTTATCGCAGATTAGTGTCATTCTTGTTTTGCTTGCCATTTGCAAACCGTGCATCCGTTCCCGGTGATCTTTATATCGATTTCGACCAAAATCATCTCATATTTCCAGCGGCATGCTTGGTTTGCCAAGTTACTGCCATGTTCATCATTTTCCTTCCGGAGCACGCAGATGCATCGCATATCATATCTTGCATATCGTACTTGTTTGGCATCATGTTGCTTGTGCATTCCCCGTGATTGATTGTGGTTCCGTTGCTTGTCTTCTTGTCTTGGGTAGAGCCGGGAGACGAGTTCGTGAACGAGGAACCTGTTGAGTACGCTTACGAGGATCAAGCTTTCGACAACTCTGAGAACCTTGCAGGCAAGATGACCACCCCTCGAAATCATTTCTATCTTTGCTTTGCTAGTTGTTCGCTCTATTGCCATGCTGCGCTACCTATCACTTGCTATATCATGTCTCTCATTTTGCTATGTCAGCCTCTAACCATCCTTTCCTAGCAAACCGTTGTTTGGCTAAGTTACCGCTTTTGCTCAGCCCCTCTTATAGCGTTGCTAGTTGCAGGTGAAGTTGAAGTTTGTTCCATGTCGGAACATGGATATGTTGGGATATCACAATATATCTTATTTAATTAATGCATCTAATATTTGGTAAAGAGTGAAAGGCTCGGCCTTCTGCCTGGTGTTTTGTTCCACTCTTGCCGCCCTAGTTACTGATATACCGGGATTATGTTCCTTGAGTTTGCGTTCCTTACGCGGTCGGGTGATTTATGGGACCCCCTTGACAGTTCGCCTTGAATAAAACTCCTCCAGCAAGGCCCAACTTTGGTTTTACCATTTGCCGCCTAAGCCTTTCCCCCCGGGTTTTCGCGAGCCCGAGGGTCATCTTTATTTAAACCCCCGGGCCAGTGTTCCTCTGAGTGTTGGTCCAAACTAGAGCCACTTGCAGCGCCACCTTGGGGAAACTCGAGGATTGGTTTTAGCTGTACATAGTGTTCATCCGGTGTGCCCTGAGAACGAGATATGTGCAGCTCCTATCGGGATTTGTCGGTACATTCGGGCGGCTTTGCTGGTCTTGTTTTACCATTGTCAAAATGTCTTGTAAACCGGGATTCCGAGACTGATCGGGTCTTTCCGGGAGAAGGTTTATCCTTCGTTGACCGTGAGAGCTTATGATGGGCTAAGTTGGGACACCCCTGCAGGGTTTTATCTTTCGAAAGCCGTGCCCGCGGTTATGAGGCATATGGGAATTTGTTAATGTCCGGTTGTAGAGAACTTGTCACTTGACCCAATTAAAATACATCAACTGCGTGTGTAGCCATGATGGTCTCTTCTCGGCGGAGTCCGGGAAGTGAACACGGTCTAAGTTAGGAATGACGTAAGTAGGAGTTCAGGATCACTTCTTGGTCATTGCTAGATGACGACCGCTCCGTTGCTCCTCTTCTCGCTCTCTCTTGCGTATGTTAGCCACCATATATGATTATTGCCGCTGCAGATCCACCTCATTACACCATCCTTTCCTATAAGCTTAAATAGTCTTGATCTCGCGGGTGTGAGATTGCTGAGTCCTCGTGACTCACAGATTCTACCAAAACAGTTGCAGGTGCCGACGATGCCAGTGCAGATGATGGGATCGATCTCAAGTGGGAGTTCGACGAGGAACGTGGTCGTTACTATGTGTCTTTTCCTGATGATCAGTAGTGGAGCCTAGTCGGGACGATCGGGGATCTAGCATTTGGGGTTATCTTAATTTCATCTGGTTTTTGACCGTAGTCGGTCTATATGTTTGTATTCTGGATGATGTATGAATTATATTTATGTATTGTGTGAAGTGGCGATTGTAAGCCAACTCTTTATCCCATTCTTGTTCATTACATGGGATTGTGTGAAGATGACCCTTCTTGCGACAAAACCACTATGCGGTTATGCCTCTAAGTCGTGCCTCGACACGTGGGAGATATAGCCGCATCGTGGGCGTTACATTGATCTCCATCGAAGCATCGTTGTCGTCTCGCCAACTATTGCTACTACGACTATCGCTACCGCTTAGTGATAAAGTAAAGCAATTACATGGCGATTGCATTTCATACAATAAAGCGACAACCATATGGCTCCTACCAGTTGCCGATAACTATTACAAAACATGATCATCTCATACAACAATTTATATATCATCACGTCTTGACCATATCACATCACAGCAAGCCCTGCAAAAACAAGTTAGACGTCCTCTACTTTGTTGTTGCAAGTTTTACGTGGCTGCTACGGGCTTCTAGTAAGAACGGTTCTTACCTACGCATCAAAACCACAACGATTTTTCGTCAAGTGTGCTGTTTTAACCTTCAACAAGGACTGGGCGTAGTCACACTCGATTCAACTAAAGTTGGAGAAACAGACACCCACTAGCCACCTGTGTGCGAAGCACGGCGGTAGAACTAGTCTCATGAACGCAGTCATGTAATGTCGGTCTAGGCCGCTTCATCCAACAATGCCGCCGAATCAAAGTATGACATGCTGCTAAGCAGTATGACTATTTTCGCCCACAACTCTTTGTGTTCTACTCGTCCATATAACATCTACGCATAGACCTGGCTCTGATACCACTGTTGGGGAACGTTGTATTTCTAAAAAATTCCTACGATCACGCAAGATCTATCTAGGAGAAGCATAGTAACGGGCGGGGAGAGTGTGTCCACGTACCCTCGTAGACCGAAAGCGGAAGCGTTTAGTAACACGGTTGATGTAGTCGAACGTATTCGCGATCCAACCGATCAAGTACCGAACGCACGACACCTCCGCGATCTGTACACGTTTAGCTCGATGACGTCCCTCGAACTCTAGATCTAGCTGAGGCCGAGGAAGAGTTTCATCAGCACGACGGCGTGTTGATGGTGATGATGAAGTTACCGACGCAGGGCTTCGCCTAAGCACTACGGCAATATGACCGAGGTGGAAAACTGTGGAGGGGGCACCGCACATGGCTAAAGATCAACTTGTGTCTATGGGGTACCCCCCCTCCCCCATATATAAAGGACGGGTGGAGGAGGAGGGCCGGCCACAAGGGGCACGCCCAAGGGGGGATTCCTACTCCTAGTAGGAGTAGGTTTCCCCCTTTCCTAGTCCAAGTAGGAGAAGAAGGAAGGAGAGGAAGAAGAGAAGGAAAGGGGGGCGGCCCCCTAGCCCTAGTCCAATTCGGTTTGGGCTAGGGGGCGCGCACCACACCTTGGCCTGCCTCGTCTCTTCCACCACTAGGCCCATGAGGCACAATAAGTTCCCGGGGGGGGGGGGGGGTTCCGATAACCCCCGGTACTCCGAAACTTATCCGAAACGACCCGAACCATTCCGGTGTCCGAATGTAGCCTTCCAATATATGAATCTTTATGTCTCGACCATTTCGAGACTCCTCGTCACGTCTGTGATCTCATCCGGAACTTCGAAGAACCTTCGCTGCATCAAATCACATAAACACATAATACCAATCGTCATCGAACATTAAGCGTGCGGACCCTATGGGTTCGAGAACTATGTAGACATGACCGAGACACCTCTCTGGTCAATAACCAATAGCGGAACCTAGATGCTCATATTGGTTCCTACATATTCTAAGAAGATCTTTATCGGTCAAACCACACAACAACATACGTTGTTCCCTTTGTCATCGGTATGTTACTTGCCCGAGATTCGATCATCGGTATCATCATACCTAGTTCAATCTCGTTACCGGCAAGTCTCTTTACTTGTTCCGTAATGCATCATCCCGCAACTAACTTGTTAGTCACATTGCTTGCAAGGCTTATAGTGATGTGCATTACCGAGAGGGCCCAGAGATACCTCTCCGACAATCGGAGTGACAAATCCTAATCTCGATCTATGCCAACTCAACAAACACCATTGGAGACACCTGTAGAGCATCTTTATAATCACCCAATTAGGTTGTGACATTTGATAGCACACTAAGTGTTCCTCCGGTATTCGGGAGTTGCATAATCTCATAGTCATAGGAACATGTATAAGTCATGAAGAAAGCAATAGCAATAAACTAAACGATCATAGTGCTAAGATAACGGATGGGTCTTGTCCATCACATCATTCTCTAATGATGTGATCCCGTTCATCAAATGACAACACATGTCTATGGCTAGGAAACTTAACCATCTTTGATTAACGAGCTAGTCTAGTAGAGGCATACTAGGGACACTTTGTTTGTCTATGTATTCACACATGTACTAAGTTTCCGGCTAATACAATTCTAGCATGAATACTAAACATTTGTCATGATATAAGGAAATATAAATAAAAACTTTATTATCGCCTCTAGGGCATATTTCCTTCATTAATAGCAAAGAATCCTAAGTTGCCAACCTCCAAGAGAACATCAAGTCTCAACAAGCAGAAACCTCCAAGGCCAAAAATGAGCTGACCACTGTTTAAGCAGATATGGAGAAGCTGAAAAAACACTTCAAAGCTGAACACGCGGGTTGGGATACAGAAAGGTCGGCCCTATTAAAGAGTGCTGAGGATGCTGAAGCGTCCCTGTACCCGGTAGCTGCAGAGTTGCCGGCTTAAAACATCAAATCAATGCTATGGCTGCTGCCATCTTTGGTAAATAACTTCGTCTCAATCTTTGGTTTTAATGTATGCTAACCAATGTGCTCCCAACTTACAAACTTTCCTTGATGACACAGGCTCCAGAGTTGCCCACCTTGGCTCAGACATGCAGAACAAAATGAAAGACGCCTATACGCTCATAGAGCAGTTATATACTGGCGCTCAATGGGTCATCTGCACAACTGCTCACAACAAGCAGCCTCCAACCCTGATCCAGGATACATTCGAGAAGCTATCTAAGCTGCCTCTACGGATCAAAGAGTTGAAGAAATCAGCTGCCAGAGCCGGTGCACTTACAGCGCTAACCCGGGCCAACGCATGGCTAGCTGATCTTGAACCGGCAGACTTAGCAAACGGCTGCCCAAGCGTAAAGAAGACGGGTCACCCTTCAGCGCAGAAGACTTCTCCACAATTGCAAGGGAAATGCGTCCTCTGGCC